>NC_082683.1:141196326-141501538 GCF_949987515.2 Delphinus delphis | reverse complement strand
TCATGCTCGCATACCCAGGTGGTTGACCTCAGTGTGGACACGAACTCAGTTTTCCGTGGATGTGGGACAGTGGCCCTCCATTGCTAATTGGTGGTGGGAAGAGCTCTAGATTTTTTTTCACTCCAGGGAAGTGACTCATCTTTTCAGAGTAAAAAGATGGAAATTTTTATAAGTATTTTATATTTGATCTATCTTTGCAAGATTGATATCTTCCTGGTCCAAAAGAACTTCAGTAGATTCTGGAGACACAAATACACAAATACCCTTCAGGATGGAAAGTACCTCAGAACAACTCTAGACATATGGGAACTGCATTGTGCCCTACATATATTACTCCATTTTCTCCTACGTTCTTAAAAGCTGGCACCATTGGAAACAAGAGAACTCGCTGCATCAGCCCACACGATTCTCCAACATGCATTACAGGTGTGGTGAGGGTGAGTCCAATCTTCACCGCCTTGAGGCAGCCAAAACTGTGTCGATCTGTCTGGCACCCTTCATTACTAGTAAGTTGGCTTAGTTTTCCCCATCTTTCCTTTTTAATAAAAGTATTCTCAGTTATATAGTTTGAAAAGTATCCTTCTGTGATAACTAGGGCAGGAAATTTTGTCACTAAAAAAATTTACACACACACATGCACAGTTTTTTTTCACACACACAGCAAAAACAAGCATGAATGAAAGTATAAAGCTCTTAGGACCCTCTCATTGAAAAGGGCTATACACCGGAACGGTAAATGATTGTCCAATTCTGATGCTGGAGAAGGTCAAGAAAAATGTGTTACAGATATGTGGTTTTAGCATGCTTCATCATATTAAGATGCCACATAGGTAATTATTATGGCCTAAATATTTGTCTATAGTTAACCAAATTTGCAAGAAAAGGTGACAGAAATGAGTCTTAAAACATCCAGATGCAATTTGGTTTTAAACATGCTCTGCCGTGTTAAAAAAAGAAACTAAATGGCCTGTTAATATGGACATCTGACATGAGACATGTGAGGCCTGCATAGCAGTTAGTAATAAGGCCTGGTCATATTAGGCAGAAAAGTGAAGGTCATTTGAAATAATAATTTCTTTGAAATGTGTTATGCTCCAGCCATACCGAAATTCTTTCATTTCCTTACAACATGTACTTTCTCACCTCCAGACTACTTCACATACGCTTTTCCCAATCCAGAAAAGTCATTTTCTCTCTCTTCACCTAACTTCTACTATACCTTCAGGTCTGTGCTTCCATGTCACTTCCTTTAGGAATTCCAGAAGGATTCCTGTTATTAGTTATTCATGTTGTATATTCCCAGAGTAATCTTCATTGTTCCTATCAGAGCCCTTAAAGTTATTATAAATTATTTTTCTGCTAGACATAAGCTCAGTTCAAGGATTATTTTGATTTCCCAGTGCCTACTGACAGGGAGTAGTACACAATGGGCATTCAATAAATGGTGATAAGTGCTCAGAAAAAAATATTAAAATAGATTTGGAGATAAACTGAATTGAAAGTATAAATGTTACGATTTAGAATTATTATTGGTCTTTATCTCAAGCTCAGGGCTATACACCTTAACCTTATCTTCCTTCTCAGTTTCAAGTGCCAGATTTTCATATTAAGGTTTAAGAATGAACTCTCTGATTGAATTCTCTGAGTTATAGAAATTATCCATCTCTCTTGAGGTGGTAGGGTAAGAAAAAACTAATCTGCACCTACCCTCAATGTTAAAATTCATCTACAGAACACCATAACGGTGGAAGGAAAACTGGAATTATTCACTGATAACAGGAATGTGTAAGTTGAAAATCTAAAAAAACTTCAAACTATTAGAATTAATAAAGAAATTCTGTAAGTTCACTGGATCTATAAAAAACACTTGTATTTCCATGTAAATACAACATTAGCTTTTTAGTTTCTAGTGAAACATTAGTTTAACATTAGTTTCATGATTGTAAATAGATTGGAAGATTCAATATTACTATCATGTCATCTCTCCTCTAATCCATCTACAGAATAATTTCAGTATTAATAAAAATCCCAGCATTTGTGTGTGTGTGTGTATATTGACAAATTGATTTCAAAACCTACATGGAAGTGCAGAGGCCTAAGAAAAGCCAAGACAATCTTGAAGAAGAAAAAGTTGGAGGATTCACACTACCATATATAAAGACACATTTCAAAGCTATAGACATTAAGAAAGATTGGTACTGGGGCAAAGACTAATAGACCAATAGAAAAGAAAAGAAACCAAGCCACACATATATGGTTGCCTGATATTTAGCAAAGGTACCATTGCCATTCGGCGAGGACATGAGGGTTATCAGTAGACTAGATAAATAGTTTGTGGTACACTGTATCAGATAATGAGATACTACAAGGCAATGTAGAAGTGTGGAATTCTGCTACTCACAATAACATGAATGAATCTCGCAGACAAAATGTTGAATGCAGGCATCTACATGAGGGTCAAGAACAGGAAACCTGATCTTTGGTAATAGAAGACAAATATTGGTTAGTTTTGTGGAGTTTATTGACTGGAAGGGACATGAACAACTCTTCTAGGGTACTTATAATGTGTATTTTTATCTGTATGATGGTTTCATGGTTTCATGTAAAAATCCATCAGGCTGAACAATTAAAATGTATGCACTTTATATATGCTATGTCTCAGTTTAAAAAAGGAGTCAAACATTAAGAGAAGCTTGCAAAAAAAAAAAAAAACTTTTAAGGAGTTTTACGAAGAGGAGAATGACCAACAGAGATGGGGATGGGGGAGGGGACCTGAAGAATCCATTTGATTCAGCACCAAAGAGGCCCTTGATGAGACCTTTCCATAAAGTGGAAAACCTGCGTCCAGTTTTCAATGATTCAAGCTGTGAATGGAAGAAAGAACTACAAAAAGTTATGGTACATTAATCCTTGCTATCCAAGCAGGGAAAGAAAGAGGATGGCAGCTCGAAAGGGTTGTAGGGTAAGAGAAGAGTGTTTCATTCTGAATAAAAATGAGGCTTTGTATTATTCCTTAACATCCATAAAAACTATTTCTAGTCCATATAAATCTAACTGGATCTCAAGTGTTAAATTCAGCAAAGAAATTTTTCTCCTCTGCTTTTTTGATCAGAAGAAAAAGTGTACACTTCCAACGGAGTTTGGAAAATTACATACCAAAATTTGAATTATTCAACTTTTTATTAAAAATTGCCCACCTATAAAAGAGTTTGCTTAAATACATCTAAGTATGGGAGAGTTTACAAAATTAATTACTCTGAAAATGCACACCAAAATATAGCCCTTAACTCAATAATTATTTTATCTTCTCTCTGTCAATTCATGTGAAGTGTGCAGGCTGATAATTGCTGAGTGATAACTACACTTTTTACTGTTCCATGAATGTTCAATACTGTTACATATATTTTGGTATTTTTTCCCTCCAAGTCCCTCTTTTCTGTAAACTTACAGTGATAAAAAGAGGAGATGAGTTACTTTTATTACAGATTCTACCTTATTTGAAACACACTAAGTTCATAAGATTTTCATAAAAAGTCCAAGGCTTTTCATAGAGTTTTATACTTTACTAGCAACATCAGCAATACTCATGCACAAAAGTATGTCTGCCCCCTCCCAGAAGAATATATAAACAGTAAATGACTTACTATAATGTGCTGATAAGGATCTATAAATGACATGTTGATTTCAATTACAGGAAATCTCTTCACACTTCAAAAGTCTTCTCTGGCACTCTAGCTTCTTTAAAACCTACAAAATAAACAATCCTTATTGTTAAGCCTTCTCTTGGATGTATTCCCAAGATTTAGATGATAATGGGTGTGAACCTTAGGAAGTAAAACTCTACCCAAGGGGACCAGTTAGATTGAGCTCCTTAATTGTTTATATGCATGGGTATACTCACATAATTTAGGAAAGGATAAACATATTCTGATAGTACTTCTTAATTTCCATATTTCTTTGTTCAAATTTATTCTGTGAGTAATTATTGGGAAACTCCAGGATTTTTTTTTTTGCATTTGCCAAGTATTTCATGAGAAATATATTGAAATTACAGAAAATTAAAATTGTTTTTGTACTATTTATAATTAAAAAACCACATGCCACTGTTTGTTTTCTTAACTGGATCAGTATTACACAAATTCACAATAAAAAAGGAACATTTTTCACTTTAGCTATTTGTTAAGAATTTTAAAAACATATTCATGTTAAATTTCAATTTTAATGCTGATGTTTTAAAAGAAATGTTTGTTCATTCTGAAGTACCAGTTTAACTTGAAAGCAGCTAAATATTAAACAATTAGAAACAGTGCTGTACAAAATGATGGAAACAAGCAAAAAGTGGAACTAGAGAATAACCTGAGACCTGATCTCTGGAAAGGAGCTAACTATAGAAGGTGAGGCGGAATGAATTTAGAATATAGTGTTCCAGGCGGGCAATTTGAGGAACTGAGAGAAGACAAGTGGCTGGTGAATGGTGAGCAAGAGTGAAAATGGCTTATGATGAGTTTGGAAATAATAGTCATGGACAGATCATGTAGAGCCTTGTAGGCAACTGTTCACTAGATATAGCTCACCTATTCTCCAGGACACAGCTTAAATGTCACCTTGACAGAGAAGCCTTCCATGACCTTCAGAATACGTTTGGTCTGCCTGTTACTGGTTCCATTTATACCTTGTACTTCTCTTTCAAGCCTTTCATTCCACTTATACAATGTCTGCCTTTCCTGAGACAATTAAAGATGCATAAGGTTGGTGACCACATTTATCTTGTTCAAAGAGTTATCCATCCCTACTGCCTAGCGCTATGCCTAAAAATATAGTAGGTTCAGGATAAATATTTGTTGGATAGATGGGTGGATGGATGGATGGATATTACATTATGTCAGGTTTATGTATGAAGGAAATTCACAGACTAGCACCGACACTCTCTTTTGATGTCTCTCTTTTTCATTCCTAACTATCCTTAACGTCAAAGGATGTTAAATATCACTCTCTAATTAAAAAAAAAAAAAGCAGAATAAGTGAAATTCCAGAAGGTGTAAGACTAGTACTCAAAATGTTTAGAGGAAGTTTGTTACTGGCGCCCAAAGTTTGGTGTCAGCAACTTTATTTCCTCTTCTCATTTCCATTCATAACCCCTGTGTTTACCACCCAACTATTCACCACTACTACTGTCACTACCATATCCTGCATCAAGACCTGGATAGAGGCTCTCTATATATTAAAGCCAAAAGCGGGAAGCATGTGTACAACAGCTAACTGCCCAGGTCTATTAGGTTAGAAACTACAAGGCAAACAGATATTTAAAAACATCGCTCATGGCACTTTATCCTAGAGCAACATCCTTTTGTTCTTTAAGTCCATTCAGGGGTATCTCTTTTCCTACCTTACTAAACTTAAAAATAAAAACAAGAATGGAAAATAACTGAGCTGATACAGGGTCTGAACATTGTAAGGGAAGACTCCATAGAACGAGCAGAGGAAAGTCACTAAAACAAACAAACAGCAACAGTAAACTTCCCAGAGAAAGGATCAGAATCCATGAGTTGCTATAATATATAATCTAAAATACCCAGTTTTCAGCAACAACAACCACTAGAAACAAAAAAGAAAAACAGGAAATTGTGACCTCATGAGCCACACACAGGGAAAAAAGCAGTCAATAATAACTATCTCTGAAGGACCCCAGATTATGAACTTAAGAAATATTTCACAGCATCTGTTATACGTTCACAGAACTAAAGGAAAGCATGAATTAAAGGAAAGTATGTTGCAATAACATATCAAATAGAAAATAGCAATAAAGAAATACAGACATTAGAAAAAATAACCAAATGGAAAATCTGGAGTTAAAACATAACTGAGGACTTCTCTGGTGGCACAGTGGTTAAGAATCTGCCTGCCAATGCAGGAGACACAGGTTCGAGCCTTGGTTGGGGAAGATCCCACATGCCGCGGAGCAACTAAGTCAATGCACCACAACTGCTGAGCCTGTGCTCTAGAGCCCACGAGACACAACTACTGAGCCCGTGTACTACAACTACCGAAGCCCATGCACCTAGAGCCCGTGCTCTGCAACAAGAGAAGCCACTCCAATGAGAAGCCCGCGCACCGCAATGAAGAGTAGCCCCCGCTGGCCTCAACTAGAGAAAGCTCACACGCAGCAACGAAGACCCAACACAGCCAAAAAATAATAATAATAATTAATTAATTTTAAAAATAACTGAAAAATTTATTAGAGAGGATAAACAGATGTGAGCTTGTAGAAGAATCAGTGAATTGAAAGGTGCCTCAATAGAGATTATTCAATCTGAAGAACAGAAAAATAAAATTAAAATAATGAAGAAAAATGAACAAAGCCTCGAAGACTGGGGACAACATCAACTACACTAATGTATATGCAAGTGGAATCTCAGAGGGGAGAGAAAAAAAGGAAAGAAAAAATATTTGAAGAAATAATGGCTGAAAATTTCCCAAATTTGATTAAAAACATGTTGAAAAGCTCAACCAGTTCCAAGTGGGAAAAATACAAAGAGATCCAAACCTAGACATATTCTATCTGTTGAGTTCTATCTGTTGAGTATCCAAGACAAAAATAAAATCTTGGAAGTTACAGAAGAAAAAAGGTTCATCATGTACAAGGTAACCAAAATAAGATTAATAGATGACTTCTCATCAATGGAGCTTGAAGGCAACTGGACGACATATTCAAAGTGCTGAAAGAATAAAACTGTCAACCAAGGATACTATATCCAATAAAATTATCCTTCAAGAAAAGAAGAAAAAAAAAGACATTCCCACATCAATACAGACTGAGATAATTTTTTTTGCTAGGAGATATGCATTACAAGAAATAGTGGAAAACATTCAGGTTGAAAGGAAGTGACACCAGATAGTAACTCAAATCCACACAAAGAAATAGAGAGCACTGATACAGGTAAGTATATAGAAAATTTTAAATGATGGTATAAATACATATATTTTTTCTCTTCTCTTAACTGATTTAGAAGTCAATTACATAAAATAATAATAAAATTGTGTTGTTGGACTTAAAGATGCAATATATATGAAAATAATAGTACAAAAGAGGGGAAGAAATTGGGGCTATAACAGAGTAAGGAAAGAACACAAGATGGTAATTGAATCCATAGGAAGAAAGAAATTGTAAATAAATACATCAATATAAAATATTTTATAAATACAATTTTTCTCTTTTCTTCTTAATCTTCTTCAAAAGAAAAGGAATATGTAAAGCAATAAATTACAATACTATATTGTTGGGTTTACAACATATATAGAATTAATATATATGATAATAGCACAAAGGAGTGGGGAGGGATTGGAACTATGTTAGAGCAAAGTTTCTATATTTTACTGGAATTATTATTTGCATAAAGTAGATTGTAATAAATTAAGGTGCACCTAGAAATAATTCCTAGAGTAACCACTAGGAAAATCACTCAAAAATATAGTTAAAACATCAACAAAGGAACTAAAATGGTCTGCTAGAAGATACCAACTTAACGCAAGGAACAGAGGAACAAAAAAAGAAATGAGACATATAGAAAACAGAAAGCAAAATGGCAGAGGGAAATCCAACCATAACTATAATATAGTAGTCCCTTCTTATCTGCTGTTTCCCTTTCCAAAGTTTCAGTTACCTGTGGTCAACTGAAGTCCAAAAATATTAAGTGGAAAATTCCAGAAATAATTCGTAAGTTTAAAATTTTGCACTGTTCTGAGCAACATGATGAAATCTCATAATATCCTGCTCCATCCCACCCGAAACATGAATCATCCCTTTGTCCAAAGTATTCTACCCATTAGCCACTTAGTAGCCATCCTGGTTATAAAACTGACTGTTGCAGTATCTCAGTGTTTGAATTCAAGTAACCCTTATTTCACTTAATAATGGTCCCAAAGCACAAGAGCAGTGATGCTGGCAATTCGGATATGCCAAAGAGAAACTGTAAAGTGCTTCCTATAAATGAAAAGGTGAATGTTCTCAACTTAAGGAAAGAAAAAAAAAATTGTATGCTGAGGGTGCTAAGATCTACAGTAGGAAGGAACCTTTTATCTGTGAAACTGTGAAGAAGAAAAAAGAAATCCGTGCTAGTTTTGCTGTCACACCTCAAACTGCAAACGTTACTGCTACAGTGCAGATAGGTGCTTAGCTAAGGTGGAAAAGGTATTAAATTTGTACCATAAAATACTTTGAGAGAGACCAAATTCATATAACTTTCATTACATATATTGCTATAATTGTTCTGTTTTATTATTAATTAGTGTTGGTAAACTCTTACTGTGCCTAATTTATAAATTAAACTTTATCATAGGTATGAATAAGAAAAAACATAATATATGTAGGATACAGCATACCTGAGATTTCAGGCATCCACCAGGAGTCTTTGGAACATAACCACTGCAGATAACTATAATATTAAATGTGAATGAATTTTACCCTCCAATCAAAAGGCAGAAGTTGTCAGGCTTGATAAAATCTAACATACAGAAGACTAATAAAATCCAAATAAGGTTTGTAGTTTAGTTAATATCATTCTACCAATGTCAGTTTCCTGGTTTTGATAATGAACTATGGCCAGTCAAGATATTATATTTGGGAAATCTGGGTAAAGAATATACGGAAGTTTTTTTGCAATTTTTCTTTGATGTGGACCATTTTTTTAAAGTCTTTATTAAATTTGTTACAATATTGCTTCTGTTTTGTGTTTTGGTTTTTTGGCTGGGAGGCATGTGGGATCTCAGCTCACTGACCAGAGGTCAAACCCACACCCCCCACATTGGAAGGCAAAGTCTTAACCACTGGACCGCCAGGGAAGTTCCATATTTTTGCAATTTCTTACCTTAAGTTATTTCAAAATAAAAAATTAGTTTAAAAGTCCAATACACAAGGATAGATGTAATTTATATGTACAATTTTCATTCCAAAGTTATGTTCAAAAGAAGTAACAAAGGAGTCATATGGGAAAATTATTGGGTAAGGTTCACTTTCTTCAGAATAAAATCATTGGTCATTATTGCCAGACAGTGATGACATTTTCAGTCCCAGTTACAAATAGGCACCCATTCATCCTTTTTCCCCCTAAACTGTTAATAGTAACAGTAGGTATTTTAGGTTCTGTGAAATTAAGGCATTTCTGTCCACCTAGCCACATTAAATACCAGGAAAATATCTTTCTCCAAACAACTAGCTTAGCCTGGAAACATTATTGCAACTAATTTGCATAACCACTATCATGAATGATGTATCATGAATGATATCATGAATGAATACTCATAAAACAGCAGTTTTGGGTTTTTTGTTTTTTATAACTAAGCTGAATAACCAGTCTTTGTGAGTATACAGTCTTTTAAGTCTGAAGCAAGAGATATGAAGCTCATCATTTCTTTTTTTTTCCTTGGCTGCCCTGTAATTAGAAACTTCCTGAACACTAATGAAAGGGAAATGCAGATACACTTTTCAACACACACTTGCCTGTGCAATGCAACTGTTGACTTTCAGTGAATGCTTCATATTGTGTGGTCTGTCCAAAACCCTGTTAGTCACGTTGTCAGGGCAAGATGGACTTCTCTGGGAAAGGTGAAAAAAAAACAAAAAAACAAAACACAGACTAGAGTGTTTTGTCATTCTCTTTCCCTGCCTAGAGTTACAGGACAACAGGAAAATAAGAGGTTATCACAAGTATACCACAGAGATATTGCAGGTTTGGTTCCAGACCACCACAACAAAGCAAATATCTCAATAAACCAAGTCACAAAAATTTTTTGGTTTTCCAGTGCATTTAAAAGTTATGTTTACATTGTAATGTAGTCTACTGAGTGTGCAGTAGCATTGTATCCAAAAGAACAATGTACAAACCTTAATTTAAAATACTTTATGGCTAACCATCATCTCAGCCTTTAGCGAATAATAATCTTTTGCTGGTGGAGGGTCTGGCCTCGATGTTGATGGCTGTTGACTGATCAGGATGGTGGTTTCTGAAGGTTGGGGTGACTATGGCAATTTCTTTTTTGTGTGTGTAGCAATTTCTTAAAATGAGACAACGATGAAGTTTACTGCATCAATTGACTCTTCTTTACAAGAAGAATTTCTCTGGGGCATGCAATGCTGTTTGAGAACATTTTACCCACAGTATAACTTCTTTCAAAATTGGAGTCAAGGGACCTCCCTGGTGGTCCAGTGGTTAAGAATCAGCCTTCCAGTGCAGGGGACATGGGTTCGATCCCTGGTTGGGGAACTAAGATCCCACATGCCGTGGGGCCACCAAGCCCATGCACTGCAACTACTAAGCACACAGGCCACAACTAGAAAGCCCATGCACCACAACTACAGAGCCTGCATGCTGCAACTACTGAGCCTGCGTGCCACAACTAAGACCCGACACAGCCCCCTCCAAAAAATTAAATAAATATTAAAACAAAATGAAATTTGAGTCAATCCTCTCAAACCCTGCTACTGCTTTATCAACTAAGTTTATGTAATGTTTTAAACTTTTTACTGTCATTTCAACAACCTTCACAGCATCTTCACCAGGAGTAGATTCAATCTCAAGAAACCATTTTCTTTGCTCATCCATAAGAAGCAACTCCTCATCCTTTCAAGTTTTATCATGAGATTGCCGAAATTCAGTCACATCTTCAGGCTCCACTTCTAATTCTAGTTTTCCTGTTATTTCCACCACATCTGCAGTTACTTCCTCCACTGAAATCTTGAACTCCTAAAAGTCATCCATGAAGGTTAGAATCAACTTCTTATAAACTTCCTTTAATGTTGATATTGTGACCTCTTCCCATGAATCACAAATGTTCTTCATGGAATCTAGAATGGTGAATCCTTTCCAGAAAGTTTTCCATTGCCTTTGCCCAGATCAATCAGAGGAATCACTATCTATGGCAGCTATAGCCTTACAAAAATGTATACTTCTTAAAGAATAAGACTTGAAAGTCAAATGAATTGATGTTGTGTCAACAGGCATAAAAACAACATTAATTTCATTGCACATCTCTGTCAGAGCTCTTGGGTGACCACGTGCATTGTCAGTGAGAAGTAGTAATATTTTGAAAGGCATCCTTTTTTGAGAAGTAGGTCTCAACAATAGGCTTAAAATATTCAGTAAATCATGTTCTAAACAGATATGCTGTCACACAGGCTTTGTGTTTCCGTTTATAGAGTACAGGCAGAGTAGATTCAGCATAATTCTTAAGGGCCCTGAGATTTTCAGAATGGTAAGTGAGCACTGGCTTCAACTTAAAGTCACCAGATGCATTAGCCCCTAACAATAAAATCAGCCTATCCTTTGAAACTTTGAAGCCAGGCATTGACTTCTCCTCCCTAGCTATGAAAATCCTAGATAGCATCTTCCTCCATTAGAATGTTGTTTCATCTCCATTGAAAATCAGTTGTTTGGTGTAGCCACCTTCATTAATGATCTCAGCTAGATCCTCTGGATAACTTGCTGCAGCTTCTACATCAGCATTTGCTGCTTCACCTTGCACTTCGACGTTTTAGAGATGGCTTCTTTCCTGAAACCTCATGAAACAACCTCTGCTAGACTCAAACTTTTCTTCTGCAACTTTCTCACTTCTCTCAGTCTTCATAGACTTGAAGAGAGTTAGAGCCTTGCTCAGGATTAGGGTTTGGCTGAAGGAAATGTGGCTGGTTGGATCTTCTATCCATTCCACTAAAACTTTCTCCATATCAGCAATAAGGCTGCTTCACTTTCTTATCATTCATGTGTTCACTAGAGTAGCATTTTAATTTCCTCAAGAACTTCTCCTTTGCATTTACAACTTAGCTAACTGTTTGGTACAAGAGGCCTAGCTTTTGACTGATCTCAACTTTCAATATGCCTTCCTCACTAAGTTTAAACTTATTTCTAGTTTTTGATTTAAAATGAGAGACACATGACTTTTCCTTTCACCTGAACACTTAAAGACCACTGTAGGGCCTAATTTCAATATTGTTGTGTCTTAGGGAATAGGAAAGCCTGAAGAGAGGGAGAGAGATGGGGAACAGATAATGGATGGAGCATCAGAACACACACAACATTGACCAGTTAAGTTTGCTGTCTTATATGGGTGCAGTTCATGGAGCCCCAAAACAATTACGATTGTTTCTTTACCTATAAAATAGGGGAAATGGTCCCCACACCTCACAGAGGCAGTGGGAGGATGAAATGAGAACAAGTATGTCAATTATTAAGCATAGTACCTAGTGGGCCATAAATATACAAAATCATCATTTGTTATTGTTTTTTGGGAAACTGATGCTTTCCCCCAAATTCCTGAGACTTATTTGGTTCTACGGAGATTTCTAAGAAATTCAAGTAGGTAAATTTGTTGAGCACATTTTATAAAGACTGTGTACTTTATCATATTCAACAATGAGTTTTAATAGAGATTAAAAAGTCCTGCTGTTTCTGATCCATTAAATTATATATATATGGCTCTGATTTATCTGCTTCAAAATTCAAAGCTTTCTCCATTATTCTGGATATAGAAGAATGTTCTAAAAGCGTGAAGGCATGAAGTGCATTATTGTTTCCATCATCATCATTCATCTATACCAAGGCATTACTAAAGTTACCAGGGCATTAATAAAGTTTTAAATTCTTAAACCTAGGCTAAGCAAAGAGTTTGATATCATCCACAGGCACAGAGGAATGAAGAAACAATAAGAATTAAGTACATGAGCTGCTTTATATTAGAACTGTCTCTCAGGCTGTACCCTAAGTTTAGTACAGAAAACCTGTTAAGAGAACTGCCCTGTTCCCAAGGAAATAGACAAGCATGCCACCAGATATAAAGGCAAAGATTAATGAACTGGGTCTATTTCTCAAGCCAGGAACCCAAGAGTATGGTACATGACTCTCAGGTCCCACAGTGAGACGCCTGGTCCCTCACTGATGTCCATCCACACTATTCCTTTTGAATTGAATTTTTCTACTCTGCTTTCATTCCTAGGTCACTGACACTGCTTCTTCATCTCTCAAATTTGTATTATTGAAAGTTCATTATTTAACCTGACAAATATGTATGGAATATCTACTGGAGTTTCAGAGCAGAGAAAGATTCAATTGGTTTAAAATAAACAAGGCTTGCTAGAAAAGGCAAATACCTGAGCTGATATTTGAAACCACAAAAGGGCCGAGATGTCTAGAAATGGGGGTAGAAACATGCGCTCTAGGAAAAGGCCATGAGCTGCAGCCACAGTGGAGATGCCCCATCGCATCTCAGGCTCTCACCGGTGGCACCCAGCCACCCAAAACCCTCCTTACCTCTCTCCCACATACCTTTTTTTTTTTTGGCCGCGCTGCGTGCGACCTGTGGGATTTTAGTTCCTGGACCAGGAATCGAACCCAGATCTTGGCAGTGAAAGCGCAGAGTCCTAACCACTGGACCACCAGGGAACTCCCTCCCCCACACACCTTCTGTGCAGGATAGTCTCTTCCTGTCCCTCAGCATTCTGTATAAACTCACTCTCTGAAGTAAACCATCTCTTTATCTACATGGTTAGGACCCTTATATTTCTCCTTGATATCTCCTACCGCAGTGTTATGTACTCTATCACCATTATTTAGAGGGTATGTCTCCTCTAGCTGTGAACAACAAGAGGGAAGTTCTGTCTCCTTCTCCCTGTATTCTTGTTGGGCCCCGAGTGATCCCCAATTACCATTTACTAAAGGATGAATCAACAAACTTGGAATGTATATGGATTACTGGGGAAAGCTGATTAGACCACAGATGAGGTTTGGGGTTGAGAAATAATCAAGGGGAAGTAGAGCGTAATTATAGAACCTGGAATGACAAGCTGGAAGATATCTCAGCAATTACTAATCTGAATGCTTAATTTCAAAAGTTCACATTATGCACTTCCCAGATGCCAGTGTTATTGCGCTAAGTGATTTATATACGCCGTCTTGTTTTGTCTTCATAATAAGAGAGGGATTATTATTGCTATTTTAGAGATAAAGCATGAGTGATTTGTCTAAAAATCACTGAGAACTCAAACTGAGGCAGATGGTCCCCCTTACTTACACTTTACAAGGAATATTGTCTCCCAGAAAGACTAAGCAACATTCCCCTGGGTGACAAATGTTGAGTTGGCCCTAGAATCCTGACCCTCTGACTCATACTAGATTTTCTTTCTACATCATTCTGCCATTCTACAAAAGCCTCTAAAGGACAGGAAGAGAGAGGGGACAGGGTGGAAGTGACATTTTGTATTAGTTTGCCAGGGCTACTATAATTAAACACCACAACCTACATGGCTTAAACAACAGAAATATTTTCTGACAGTTCTAGAGGCCAGAAGGCTAAGATCAAAGTGTCCAGTAGGTTTGGTTTATTTTGAGGTCTTTCTTCTTGGCTTGAAGATGCTATCTTCTCCCTGAATCCTCACATGGTCTTTCCTCTGTACCCATGCTCCCCTAGTGTCTCTTAAGGTGTCCAAATTTCCTCTTGTTATAACCACACCAGTCAACTGGATGAGGGCCCATCCTAAGGGCCTGATCTCCAAATACAGTCACATTCTCAGGGACTGGGGGGTTCGGACTTTAATATGTGAATGGGGAGGGGCACAATTCAGTCTATAACACAGTTCAATAATATAAATATAACAGTTAAACAAAGATGCATACAGTTGTTAATGGAGAAAGGTGGCATTTGAGGAGGGAGGGGCAACCAGCCAGAGGAGTCCAGATATCATACAACAAGCACCTAAACTAGGATTGGGAGGAGATAAAGAAGAGAGAGCACAGCATTATTTAGATGGACCAGCCTCCCTCATCCTCATCTGGTTATTTTGAAAGTGCACACAAACACACATACACACACACACACAGAGTACATAAATGAAACAATGCATAATGTAATTTGTTTTACCACTTCACAATTGGGAAGTACAAATCCAGATAAACCTGACTATTTTAAGGGCCAGAAAACTGGCTGGCCCAGTTTCACACGCTGCATTACAGATGAAGCAAGAATGCCTCCTCACTCCAGAGCCAGTTTCCTGGTTTTCTTTCTCTGACCTTCCAGTTCGCTGTTATTTTCCATTGTTTCACCTCTTCAGTGGCCAAAAACAAGCAGCCACTCTGGCTGTATTTTAAGGTCAGAAAATTTTGGAATTGGAAGAAACAGTCATAATCACCACCTAGACAGACCTTGTGCAAATTTGTAAGCTGAGGTCTAAAGATATAAACAAACCTAGAGAGTTCACCCAGTTAGGGAAACAGCTGAACTCCTCTCGCCACTCTCAAGCCGGTGCCCTTTCTTTACACCCTCTCCTCTCCCCACCGCCATCCCCAACCAAGCATACTCAGGCTCAAAAGGGAATTTAGCGAAAATTAAAAGAGCATTTGTATACAATTTAGTTTGACCAATATTTTAAATGGCCAAGTTATTGTCTCGTGGTGTGAAGTAGGCTCAAGATATGAATCTGAAGGAAATGAACAACTGAATTTCCCTCTGTGATTGATCAAATAAAGCTTAAAAAGAGTCATTTTCATCTTTTAGATTTTTCTAGATGTGAATCATAGTTATAAGATGTTGACTTACAAATGCAACATGGATTGTTTTTAAAAATTCCTCTTCCCACACAGACCACTAAGGAATAATACCACATTGACAAGTGTTTACTATGCTCATTTTCAGAAAATGGAAAATGTTTTACCTTCTACTTAAAAGAAACTGATAATGGAGAGGTATCAGTGTTAACGCTTTTGAAATATACCTAACAATGTGGCACAAAATGCCAGGAAAAGGAATCGGCTTTGAAAAGTGCATTTACTTCTACAACTTTCTCTCTCCAGACCAGACGGTTTGCAAATATGCTCCCCTAGGGAGTATTTGTGTTTTGTTGAGGGTTCCACTCCCTCCTTAATTGCTGCCTCTTTTTATGACGTACCCAAGATTGCCACAGCAGGGTAAGCCGTATCTTTTTCTAAAGAAAACAGTCCAGGGAAAACCCCCAGGAAAACCGTCATGCTGGCTTAAATGTTTCATGAGAGACAGTTTATTACTGGATGAGTTATAACATTTTGAAGTTGTTTTACTTCTCAACTAACACGATAACTATTTCAAGCAGCCCATGAGGTTTATCTTGTAACTAAAATATGGATGTTGACTATGATCTTGAAGTGGAAAAAAATGACAGAAAAAAATAGCAGGAGTTGTGGAAGATCAGAGGCACTGTACACCCACCCATCTCATGGGTTACTGGGAAGTTAAACCACTAACCATGACACGAGCATTCTACAAGTCCTGGATTGTGTAACGTACAATAGGAATTCAAGTTCATCATTCTTTTTTCAGGTTGTAAGAAGTTTTAGAAACATGCTTCTAGACACTGTGAATGGCAATTCACTTTTGAAATAAACAGGCAATTCAATCTTTTGCAGGATTAAGAACTCTGTACATAGAAAGTATGCATTTGAGGGGAAATTCTCAGGAGTTCTTAATATGTTTTATGCCTTGAATCCCTTTGGCAGTCTGGTGAAGCCTACAGACCCCATGATATAGTCTGACACTATAAAGTTCTTAAAATAAAAACTCTGGATTACAAAGGAAACCAATTATATTGAAATACATGGAATCTATGCAGTGTAGTAGACCTCTTAAATGGTCTCAATGTATGCATTGAAGGGTTTTCTCTCTCTACTTCTGTGGAGTACATCTATGCAAGTCTAAAGTTCAATGTAAAATTTTTTAAGACAGAATAACTTTCAGCACTATAAAGGGTAAAGCAATAGAAAACTGTTATTTTTGTACTCTGCTAGCACCATAATAAACATGTAAGCCCAACCTGAATATTTAGGTGTTACATATAATAAACACAGGTTGAAATGAACTAGAAATACTCATTTGCTCCAAATTGTGAAATATACATTTCCTCAACCTTTGATCAACAATGGAGAACAGTGCCAAGGATATTAATAAAATCTGTAAGAATGTTTCAGTTGAGCTTCTGCTGATGAGATAGAATGCCTCAATGGGTTTTGTAAAAATATGAAATTAACATAAGCAATGTTACACTCTCCCCTTCATTTTGGACAGGAAGAAGTTCCATAACTATATCTATACCACAGCCTAAGGAAATATGGGCAGAACCAGGAATAAAGTGTAGGATGACTTTCCAACACATGATAGACATGTCTTATTGAGGTAGGGAGGGAAGGAGGACAAAGAGGCATCTCCTGAGTGCCAAGCAGTGCATCTGGGAAACATCTGAGCCAGAAGCAAACTCAAGTGCATCTGTCCTCCCCACCTCCCTGCCCAGCCTGACCCACACAGACTCACTGCTTCCATTCATGGAAGCACCTGGCCATCAACAGTGTAAAACTAAAGCACTTCAAGAGAAGGATTTATGAGAAATGGCTAATGAATTAAAAATTTATTGAAACAAGATTTTTTTTAACTTCAAGGAAATACGAGAGTCAGTATTTCAATGAAATTGTTTTAGTTCTTAAAAACAAATATCAGTTTGATTATGGTGATTATGATAACCAGCTGTTCTCTAAAACTCTAAAGATTGAAAAAAAAAGAAGGAAATGACTTTTAGTTGCAAAATGAAGGATTTTTGTCAGGTTGAAGAAAGAACACCCTGCTAACAGAGCTGTAAAAGAAAGACCCTCTTTTTCGATGGTTGATTATTACTACTGAATGTCTCAGCCCTCTTTACACTGCAGAGTTGTAATGGTTCCAAGTCTACAAAGCACTGTCTTTCAGGGAGCACCAAGGTGGCCTTAGTGCAGGAGTAAAGTAGGCAAAGTTGAGGGGTAAGATATAAACTCTACACAGGAACTTAGCTAGATATCCAAGAAAGGCAGGCAAGGCCACGGTTAAACATTCAGAACTGAAAACAATTCTAGCAACTAAGAAGGAAACGGAGCCTAGCATGATGGCTCCTAGAACAGGTAAAGGCACTGAGATTCGCTGAAGTGTAGAACTGGGCCTAGCAGTTGGCTAGGCAAGGAAACCAAGAGTTTGAAAGGAACAAAGACTGAATCCCTGCCGACTGAATGTTGGAAATCAAGCCAATTTGTGACTGTTCCTTACTAGTTAATAATTACCCTAGATAAAAAGATCTGTATTCTACAAGTTCATGAATTTCTAGGCATTTTTGTTTTAGGTGTTTTGTTTTGTTTGCTTAGTGTATTGGTTGTTCATTTTAAGGATTTCCAGATTTTCTTTCTTTAGAAACTCACACTCAAAAAAAAAAAAAAAAAACCCACTCTAACAAAACTCAACCATTCTGGCTTCTTTGGGTTTGCTCCTAGCATTTAAACATAGCTGGAGAAAACCGACCTAAACTGGCAGACTGGTTTTTAATCTTAGGTTTACATTCTCAGAACTCAAAGAGGCTCTCACCACTACACAACGCCTTTCTAAATTTTCCTGGTGCCCTTGAAGTCCCACGCTAGAAAGACTTTCCTCTCCCCCTCAAGTCTCTCGCCTCACCTCACCCTCACTATTGGCTGTGACCTCATCTCCCTTCACTGAGAAAACAGAAGGCACCAGGGGGAAGTTCCCATTTTCCTACAAGCAAATCTGCAAACTCCTCTGCCCAGGCACTTGGGTTCTCCTTCTCCCTGTCATGAAGGAGGCAGAGCTCCTCCTTGTGTTGCGGACCTAGCCCCACACATGGTTCTCTAGACGCAAAATCCCTCTATCTTCTTCAAGTACTTCCCTCTGATGGCCATGCCTTTCTTTTCTGAATCATCAACCTTTACCTTCTACTGGAAAATCTGATGGGCTAGCTTTGTTACAGTCTCCCATAACTCCATATTCCTCTTCCCTCCATGTCTCCATTTTTATGCTGGGTTTCACTGACAGATTTCTCTAAAGGGCCATTTGTTCCCACTGTACCTATCCATGTCCTCAGAGTCCTCCACTCCTATCCCTTCTGCCATCTCACTGAGTCCCCATCACTCCACTGGAACTGCTCTTATCAAGACCACTAATGAGGGACTTCCCTGGTGGTCCAGTGGTTAAGACTCCGTGCTCCCAATGCAGGGGGCCCAGGTTTGATCCCTGGTCAGGGAACTAGATCCCGCATGTCGCAACTAAGACCTGGCACAGCCAAATAAATAAATATTTAAAAAAAAAAAAAGACCACTAATGACCTCCAAGTTTTCAAATATGGTCATCACTTTCCTATCCTCTGTTTCTCTGGAAGCACTTTCCCTCCTTTGTTCCCGTGACATCATCCTAACTACTGGTTTTCCATCTGATATCTTGGTTGTTCCTTTGCAGGCTCATTTACAAATGCTGTTCTCTGCCTGGAGCCCCCAACTGAGCCACACTACCCTCGCTCTAGGCACCTCCCACACCTGGCTTCTCATCCCTCACATCTCGGCTTAAATTTTGCCTCGCAGGGAAACCTTTCCATCCTTCACCTCCCCAGGTTAGCCTGTACTATTAAAGTCCATTTGCTTCTTTTATTATTTATTATTTGCTTAATTATCATCTCTCTCCTCCAAGAGGGAATTAAGTCTTTATTCACCCATGTATGCCCTAAATGTAGGACAGTGCCTAGCATGTAGTATTAACTAAAACGTACTGAACTGGTGAAGGAATAAATGCACATAGCCCAGTGATCAAAAATTCCTGGATTAATTAGCATCTGCCTTTTTTTTTCTTGATCCAACAGGTAAAATTCTTAAGTGAAAAAGAGAGTACAGACTATCTAAATTGCTTCTAATACCACTTCTTTTTCTAAGTATTTAAAAAGGTACATTTTTCCTACTCTTTTCCTAGGCATGCTACATATATTCATGAAATAGTATCTAGAAATTCTTTTCTTCACAGAAAATTGTAATTCATACAAGAATGTTCTTTTCATTGTGACAATAGCTCATAAGGTATTAATCAACCAAGCCAACTTGTCAATTTAACACATAATTTAAGCAGATAGTAAAATTTTCTGCAAACACTGAATGAGTTTCACAAAACTGATTCTTTTATTGCTTTTCATTAACAGAGGGATCGTCAGTGATAAGGATAAGAAAAAAAATCTCATATAAACATTGTGGACTTTTATATATTTTAAATATAAATCCCTGATTGTCACTACCTCAAAAAATAAGTACCAAGCAGCAGATTATAAGCAACCATCTTAATATTTTGCAACTAAATTTTTAACTAAGAAATCTCTTTAAATTAGAATTTAAATTTGCTGTGAGAAATCTTCCTAAAATATGTTAATAGCATCTTCTACTAATCAATGATAAAATGATACTTTGAAGTTATATTTGAACATGAATTCCCATTGTACACTGAAAGTAGTGATTTTGAAGACTATTCCATGACCTACAGAAATGCCCTACCGTTACCTCTTTGAGATCTAAGTTCATGACCTCAACCAGTTTTAAACTCATCTGCCTCTTCTTCATGACAGTTAAATGGAAAGGAAGTTGATATACCTGTTTGAGCTTTGTGGTAGATAATAACAAGGGACTGATGGATATTAAGATATCTTAATTATAGATGCCGGAATCTACACAGCATGTCCTCATAACCGCATACATCTTTAGATACTTTTCCCCAGAGTACTTTTCTATAAATTCTTACTTAATTGCTGTAAATTACTTTTCTTATTACTTTCATAATATTGCATCAACTACATGTAAACAGTCCACAAAATGGATTACCCTTTTGTTTCAAGTAATAAAAAATGAAAGCCTGGGGACTTCCCTGGCGGTCCAGTGGTTAAGACTCCGCACTTCCACTGCAGGGGACACTGGTTCGATCCCTGGTTAGGGAATTAAGATCCTGCATGCCGCGCAGCACGGCCAAAAACTAAATAAATAAATAAGAGAAAGCCTGAAGAAAACTTAAAGACACCATTTTCCTGCCCCTAGACTAACCCAGGCAGACATTGTCTCTTCTACAATTACAGATCCAAGAATCCCACAAGAATACACACGGGAGTCTAACATCCCAGTTTATTGCCGAGGTACTGCGCCCAACTTGCTTATCTTATTAAAGCTGTGGATGTAAAAGTATGAGGCAAATAGGAAGTGTGTCAATTTACTGACTTTGAAATTCAGAAGCCATTTGCTGACCTAATGTTTCTAGTGGTGCAGCTGCATCTAGCAGTCAAACATGACCTACTATGTATTATTTGTTATGAAGTTATACATATGTATAATAAGCCAACGTTATAACTAAAGTTGATTTTTACTCCTGAAAAGGAATACCTGGTATACCATAAGCTACTGGGTTGTTAGGAAAGGTAAAATAATAATGATTTTTTTCTACAAATGATAAATCCAAGGTCAGAGTAACCATTTTGACACAAATGCTTTATGCCAACCACCAGGATTAATAAGAGCCAAAAAGAACCATAGGCTCTGTAGGTTATGCTCAAAATATTCTAAAAAAATGCTCTATTACCAAATGAAAGTAAAACCGTTGGTAGCATTAGTGTTTCTTATACAACTCATAATACATCTCTTTTGTATTTTTGGATTAAACTTCATATACTTTATTGTCTTAAAGTGGCATATATCTTTATAAAATGCTAAATAGTTACAAAATAAGAAATTCTAAATCATATGCTACTTCTTCAATCATTCTTAAATTTGTGCAACTTCTTCTATTATGTCAATCAGTAATCCAGTTATAAGAACAGAACAATTGAGTTAATATGGAAACGTGCATTAGGATGTGTACTTTCTGGTTCTTCCCCTATAATTTTTCTGGTGTCAACAAATAGGGGGAGGTTGACAGTCTTAAATAACACGCATCAAAACTGGAAATATAAACCAATCAATTAGTTAATTGAAGCATAAAAACTGCATCAAAATGGAAATCATAAGACTCGGATATTAAATAAGCTATTTAACTTTCCAACACTTCTCTTTTCACATCTGCAAAATGTGAATATCTGCTCTGCGAACCTACATGGTTATTGTGGGAATAAAGTTCTTGAGCAATCTCTTTATAAACCACAAAATGCTATGCAAACGAAAGGTATTATTGTCCCTCTGATTTTTTTTTCAAACTAGGTAATCAGAAAACAGATTGTAAATTAAATAATAAAATGAAAAACTAAACTGTTATAAATATATGAGTTTTTCGTACTATGGAATACTGAAATTACACATATTATGGATTTTTGTTTTCTTTTCTTTTCTTTTTTCTTTTTTTGCTGTACGCGGGCCTCTCACTGTTGTGGCTTCCCCCGTTGCGGAGCACAGGCTCCGGACGTGCTGACAGGCCCGCCGCTCCGCGGCATGTGGGATCTTCCCGGACCGGGGCATGAACCCGTGTCCCCCGCATCGGCAGGCGGACTCTCAACCACTGCGCCACCAGGGAAGCCCTGGATATTTGTTTTCTAATTCAAAACACACTGTTACCTAAAATACCTAAATTTCCCTATAGACTCCAGAAGTCAAGCAAATGAAGAGGAATATTAAGGAAAAGGGAGCAGCTGATTTACAAGTGCATTCCCTTCCCCTTAAGAAGGGAATGGAAGGAAAATGAGTGCAACTTGGTCTCTCAGCCCTTCATCTTTGACTCAGTGGTTACTGAACTCTGACCGGGATCACTTATAGGTGATTGCTGAGTTTCTCTAAAGCTATTTGAATTCATTCAATAAGTGATCAGACGTGTTGTGCAGCTTCATAAATCCGCTTATGGCGAGCACTGAATTATCAATATTTAAGCTTATTTTATATTTGTACAGAGGAGAGATAAACTGTATTTTCAAAGAATTGTTCTGAGGGTGGACTAAGAATCAAAGAGAATCCAAAAAACTGAGAATCACAGAATGGCAAGAGTAGCAAAATTTGGGCACATCTCTTTTTCTCAGGCAAATAGTGGTATCAAAAAGCAGGAACAGGGCTTCCCTGGTGGCGCAGTGGTTGAGAGTCCACCTGCCGATACAGGGGACACGGGTTCGTGCCCCGGTCCGGGAAGATTCCACATGCCGCGGAGTGGCTGGGCCCGTGAGCCATGGCCGCTGGGCCTGCGTGTCCGGAGCCTGTGCTCCGCAACGGAAGGGGCCACAACAGTGAGAGGCCCACGTACCCCCCCGCCAAAAAAAGGCAGGAACAATATCTGCTCTATTTAATGTCTTCTTTGGAAAGAACCCCTGAACCAACCTTTTGGTTCTCCCAACTGTCACTGCCCTCGTCGCCAAGAAGTACAAGATGAATGGCCTAAAGCTTATATTCATTTTCTCTAAGTTGGTTCTTGACAAACATGGACACCATTTTTCTTACAAAACCTTTCGAAAGAATCATCCTGTAACCTTTAGACCTATCTCTAGCTCCATCTTCTTGCATTAAGCAAGTCTGGATGTTCCTAAAGCTGTGGGAGCTTCTACAAGGATTTTGGCCCTCTTCTCGGAAACCTCTTCAAGTCCCTTGAATTTTGTAGAAGATGACAGACAGTGAGAATAAAAATGACTTGCTTTCATTTTTCTATGCATCTCACCCATTGTTAAAGAAAAGGTATCAGGAAACAAGAACAATCCTCTAAACTTGAAAAAAGCAATGTTTACAGAATTTCTATTTCCATTTCAAAATTTAGCCTTTCATGTTAAGGCCCCTAACACTCTTCAAAATTATTGAGGATCCCCAAGGGCCTTTGATTATGTGAGTTATATCCATTGATATTTACCATATTAGAAATTAAAACTGAAAAAAGATTTAAAAATCACATTGAAAGATGCAATTCGTAAACATAGGCATACAAGTGTCCACCATGAAAATTGTTCAACCTTATTCCTGAAAAAAAATGCAAATTTAAACAAGATACCATTTTCATATAACAATTGTCTCAGTTTTTGGATTTGTTGTTGTTTGTTCTGTTTGAGTGATAACACAATGTTGGCTTAGGGAAATTCTACTCTCTTATACTACTGATAAATGGATCCAATCTTTCTCAAGAGCAAAATGTCAAAAATAATAACTAGTACTCTACAATATTTTGCTAAATGCTTTTTAAATCCTCCGAATACTCAATTAGTATTATTATTATTATTACTATTCTTTTACAGATGAGAAAAGAAAATTTTGATAAAGCATTTGGCTTATGATCTCATAACCTGTAATTAGTGGAACTTTTGTTAGAACTTGAAAAATGCATTTTAAGAATCTATCCAAAGGAAATAAACAAAGATGTATACAAACATTTATATTGAGGTCCTAAATGAAACACTATTTATAATAGTAGAAAACTTTAATCCACCTAACTATCCAGCAACTTATAATCAGCCAATACAACATTTCCATAGACTAAAAATTACATCTTAGAACCATACTCTCTTGCTCATGGCTAGATTGCCATCACTTGCATAGTGGCTGACACATAGTAGGGACTTAGTAATATTTAAGATATGAATGAATATAAAATAACACATGAATATAAAAATACGTTTTACGAGAAAAATCTCATGATTGAGTGGAAGCATGTTATGAAACAGCATCAGCAGTGTGCTAAATTAATTAAACAAGGAGGCCATTAGACTAAGGTGACTCTAATGCCACTGCAGCCTACATCAGCAAACCAAAATCTAAGCCGGTAAATGCCTTGAAGGTACAAAATTGAAACCTAAGGACAGTCATTCATAAACAGCCAACTAAGCTTTAAGCTGTAGCCAATCCATAAATTCCTTACTTTGCTTCTGCTTTTTCTCTATAAAATTCTCTCCCATATAGTGCTCCTGACCACTTCTGGTTGGGCACTGCCCCATGCCGATCAATTTTTGCTCAAATGAACTCAAAAGTTTTAATATGCCTCAGTTTATCTTTTAACAAGTGTGATCACAACTCTGTAAAATCTACACGTGAGTGTATGTGTAGAAAAATGTCTAGAAGCATAAATAGATGTATATATATGAATTCCTTGTCTCTGTGCTTATGCATGCTAGTTACCCAATAAATATTTTGATTGAATGAATAAAATTTTAAAAGTAGTTACCCCTTGCAACTAAGAGTTCGCATGCCACAACTAAGGAGCCTGCCTGCCTTGACGAAGGAGCCCATGTGCCACAACTAAGGAGCCCACCTGCCCTAACTAAGGAGCCCACGAGCTGCAACTAAGGAGCCCGCCTGCCACAACAAAGACCCAGCACAACCAAATAAATAAATTAATTTTTTTTTTAAAAAAAGTAGTTACCACTTG
Source organism: Delphinus delphis (assembly GCF_949987515.2). Taxonomy (NCBI): domain Eukaryota; kingdom Metazoa; phylum Chordata; class Mammalia; order Artiodactyla; family Delphinidae; genus Delphinus; species Delphinus delphis. The sequence continues at coordinate 141,476,383 of NC_082683.1, read as the reverse complement.
CGGGGACCATATGTTCAATTTTCCTTTTCTTCTTTGCAATTTCTATATGTAACAGGATTTAAACAGTAAGCATGAATTATCTTTGTAATAAACAAGAATGTTATAAAACATAATTATGCTGGGAAATATCATTAGGAATTTTGGAACAAAAGCAGCAAATATAGACATCCCACAATCCAATAAAAAATAACTTGTATCTTACTTTCCTATTATGTTTTACTTATTGCATTCAGCAATAAAAAGTATCAGATGTCACAGAAAAATGGCAAGCTTAATATTGTACAGCTAATTACTATCAGGGTGGAGTCTAGAATCTAGGTCATTTGGTTTCCAGGCAGTAGTTTTTCCATTACACCAATTACTTAGAGTTCCAGAACACTAACTGAATAAGTGCAATATTCACGTGAGGCAGTTCTTTACTCATAAGTAAAATAATTTGCTAATTATTTGAAATCGTCAGAAAGCTCCGAAATTCTAAGAAATACTATGTTTTCACACGACATGAATCGTTTTGGGGGATTTGTGAAATTCCTAAAGGGGTTTCAACATTTGTGCATGTTTGAGAGCAAAAGTGTCATTATTCTAGGAAGGAGTCTACAGCTTTCATAAGATTTGTAAAAGGGTCTGTGATAAAACAAACTAAAAAGAAGAAGCTGAGAATAACTAATGCTATAAAATCTGCAAGCAAGAGGAAGAAAACAACTGATGGTAAATAAAAAGGCGTAAGACAGGAAAAGGAAACTGCTCATTCTCTCTTCCTCTTTTTCATTCCTGGAACATATTTTTTTTTTAATGCAAATGATTTCATTTTATGACTTTGCTTTCTAAGCAGAGACACTAGGAATGATACTGATGGGTTGAAAACACAGGCCAAAGTATCTCTGTGGGATGACCTTTATCAGGTACTATTAGCAAGAAACTGATAAACGTAAAATGTAAAAAAAAAAAAAAAAAAGGATTTTAACATTGCAAGTCACTTTTGAGATATTTTTCATTTATGTTTAATTGGGACAAGGAAAATTACTAAATAGGTTTCTTAGTTTCTTGTCCCATAAAATGTGCTTCCCCTACAGGAAGTTTGTAAAGCTGCTTTGAGCAAATGCAGATTAAACGCTTCTCTATGCATTTCACAGTTATTGCTTAACTTAAAATTTAACTCTTCCTCTGCTCACTGAAAGAAACAAATACCTGTTGTTTAATCCCAATATCAAACTTGACTGGCAAGGTCTAGAGATCTCTGGAACATAATTTTAAAACTCTTAACAAGGCTTCTTTCACTACTATTCACTACAAACATCTCTTAGGCTACAATCCCAAATTTATGCAGCAAACAGACACAAAACAAAACAGAAATTCTCCTTGAACCCAACGGGTCATATATGCAAATATCATAACTTAGAATTGACATCCATCCAAATGGTCCGCCTCTAGTATTCTCCATCTGCCTTAGATGAATAAGTGCTTACTTACATCATCAACCAACATAAAGAGCATTTCTTGTCCTAGTTTTGAGGTAAAAATGACTAATTTTAAGATTAAAATGAGTACAAGTTATAGGAAACTTAAATAAGTTAAACCATTAAACCACTATTATTTCAAATCCAAATGCCTTTTTTTTTTTTTACAAATGCTTCCAATACAAAATTACTAAAATAGTATTCACTCTCAAAACTTAGCTTTCTTATTTAAGCAAATCTTTTCCAATATCTTGTTTCGAGCTCTGTTCTCCTGGCATGTCAAATAACTTAGAAGGACAAATCAGAATACCAGTCAGTATACAATTAATTTTTCAATGTTGTTTGTTTCTTCGCATAACACTGCCACACGGAATGCTTTGCGTAAGTAACCGAAATGACTATTTTTTTAATTAAACCTTAAATTAGTTGATAAATTTCTTCGCCAAAGATCCTTAGGGCTGTCAAAGAGCAGGCTGCTCAATAATGGGAATAGGCAACCACCGGGTGGCATCACGTGGAGCGCTAAGTAGAGCCACCTTACTGCCTTTCTGAACGTTCGCTTTCTTTCGGCGCTGTACAGGAAGGAAATCCTTATCGTCGGATTCCACAGTGCATTTAGACCCAGGAAAGCAAACTGGCATTTGTTAGAAGGAAATTAAGGTTCCTGATCTGTATCTCATTTCAAAACTCAGAGGACATGCAGACTTTTCACAGCGGTGAATCCTAGGCTTCCCTTCATTCTTTCTTCCTTCCAAGCAAGATACAAACTAAAAGCTAGGGAGGGCGGGAGAGAGAAGTGGAGCGAGTGAGGGAAGAGTAAATATATTGCTTACAGTTCCCAGACTTACAATGAGATTCCTCAGGCTCCTTTACGCCTCTAGCTTTCTGTCAGGATCCTTTCTCAGCCCGGGACCACAGAGAAGTTCAAGTCTTATCCTTGGTAGGAGGGGCTAAAATGTGAGCTGGTTTCCTTTCGTCTTTGCAGATGTGTTAAGGTGGATTTAAGGAGGAAGGGAGGAAAAGCGTTGTTCTCAGAGCAGCTAGTATCTTAAATGTAAATGTTTACTTATCAGAACTAGGAGTTTGAAGTCAGAAAACATGCTTAAATAATATGTAAGTTAAACAGTCCTAAATTACATGGAGTCTATGTATGCGTGTGTCTGAAAGTACTTCTTGTCCTTAAGTAGTTACTGCTTCCTCCTTTTTTTCCAAACAAGTAAGAACTCAATTGAAAATATGGATAACCCAAGGCATACTGGAGAATGTAATAATATGTTGAGATTTAGGGGGAAAAATCAAATCAGGTTAAATTAGAAATATGCAAAGTAAATTCAAATACCTGATATCACTGTAACAAAGAAGGTATATTGTTTAAATTTATCCAAATTCTGCAAGAATCAATTAGTGTCTTTACAAGATGACTTCTTTCTCTTTATTCTTTATCAATCAGCCATGAGATGTTATCATGCAATTCGCTACGAATTATAACAGAAACTTGAGGGTTTTTTTTTTTTGGTTTTTTTTGCAACGTTAGAATAAATGACCTGGGTCTTCCCTGGTGGTCCAGTGGTTAAGACTGTGCACTTCCAACTTCCACTGCAGGGGGCATGGGTTCGAACCCTGGCTGGGGAACTAAGATACCACATGTCACAGGGCACGGCCAAAAAAACTTATATTACTAAAATCAATTTCATTTATAAAAAAAAGGATAAGTGACTGTTTAATTCTAACTTTTTAGTATTAATCTGTAGCTAATATGAACACCATAATAATTAGTCATTACATTTAGCTTTTTCTGAATATCAAACTCTGAGCAACTAAATATATTTGAAGATAAAAAATTAAAAATGTGGTGGTTACCAAGGGCTGAGGGGAGGGGGTCATGGGGAGTTACAAATCAGTGAGCATAAAGTTTCAGTTAAGCAAGATGAGGAAGTTGGAGAGATCTGCTGTACCACATTATATCTATAGTCAACCATAATGTGGGGTACACTTAAAAATTGAAGGGGGTTGATTTCATGTTAATTGTTCTTACTGCAATAAAATAAAATTTTAAAACAAAACAAAAAATTAGTGTCTTTAAAGACTGACACATTCATTTAGTGTATCTTGTTTTTCAAACACAGGATCTTCTAATTTTGTCTTTAATCTAACATTGAGCACACTCTCCTATCTCTCTTGTAACATTTTCAAAGAATATAATTTCTGCAGACCCCATCATTAAATCTTCTGGATTATCTGCTTTCTGTAGCTCAGAATTCAACTCCTTTTTGTCTTGATTTTCTCCTATAAGTTCAACCTGTTATACTATTAGTCTCACCTTTCTAAAAAAAAGGCCTGTGGTGTCTCAGGAAGTCAAGATTGTTTTCTTTCCAAAGAAGATCCTAAATTTCTGAAAGGTTAAGTGTGCTAAGTAGAGGAACAGAGAGCACACTACTATTTTTTTTTACCTTTTTCCCCAGGTAAAGAAAGAATATGTTTTGCAGGGCACATTCATCCTAAGACCCTGGTGAAGAAAGACTCCTTTGAAAGGCAGCTTCACAGTGCTCGGGTCAGTTTGATAATAAAAAGTTGTAACTCAGTATTTGGAGGGGATATCCAATAGTGTGTAATCTGTTAAAGATAAGAAAAAGTTTTGATTAAATACTTTCAAAGAGAATTTCAGGATATGTTATGGCTAGGGTTAAAACATATGGGGAGATATTTGCCTCTTTTCAGCCTTACTAAATTGGGCTGACATCTTCATCCTTATAGTGAATAAAATCTCCTGCAGGTATGTCTCTCCCTCTCTGGAACGGATATCCGGACCACCTCCCATTGCCCACATTCCGTTCAGTTTGGCTCCCTACCTATGATCTCATTGTTTACATAGACCACTAGATGAATGATACCTATTCAGACTGACTATCCTTACTTTGTCCTAGTTCCTCCAAAAATATTTCCAACATTAGCCTACGAGTTCAAGAACCTCCACCTTAGGTAAGAAAGCCCCTGCTTTCATAGCCTGCCTCAGTCTGTGGGATGAATTGGTCGGAAGACCCCTCTTTTCCAGGCCTAACCATCAAGAAGATCTGTTAGGAGAAGGAATACAGGTAGGACTCATCTGAAACTGAGTATGTAGCAGCCTCTTCGAGTCCAATCCCACCTTGTGCATTATTGCTAGTCAATAAGTTTCAGACCCTTTACCATTAATTATCAATATTTTCAAAAATAGAGACTGAGGATATTAAGCTAATTTAAGCACTGGATAATTAAGCAAAAGGAATGGCCTAAAAACTGGCCAAATTAACTACAAGAAAGTACCTACTTGTCAAAACCCATGGCTTGAAAAGCAGAAAAGAAAAACCTGAAGTTTTCATGATTGATTTTTCTTCCTCTATATGCAATTGCTTTCTATTGTCTTTTTCACTGCTTCCACTTCACCTATCCTGTATTCTAACCATATGAAAGTGATTTGTCTCCCATAAATTTACTTGGACTTGAGGAATGAGATACTGTTTGGTAGTTAAATCCATACATCCAATGAAAATTATTAGCCAGCATGGTATGCTGAACGGGGAAATCTAATCCAGATTGCAGATAGAAACAGGGAAGGTTCTCAATAGTCACCAATTAACCAATTTACTTATAATAATATGTCCCTCTTTTCCACTGCTACACTTGCATGTTCTAGTTCATAATGCAACTATAGTGAAGGTAAAACAATAAATTGGTATTCTTACTATTTATCTATGAATATAATTAATATGAGTCATTCCTCTCTTTATGTATTAACAAAATCAAGTTAGTAAGACACCCCAATCAAAGAAAATGAAAGTAATTCTCACCTGTGAATTTTTTGTCATCCAGCTAATTAACTCTCATCTTTCATTCAGACTACCACAGAGACTAATCTCCTTGCACACATTTCCCTTAAATTCTACTAAAATAACCCTACTTACTCTGCAAGGGTTAGCTCAATTATACCTTGTCTGGAAAATTTCTCTACCCACTCCCCTTTCCAGCATAATTAATCTTTCAGTTTCAGTAAGAACACTTATTAAAGGAAAAATATTTTATGCTACATGATGGTAGGAAACAAGCCTTCTTAATTTTAGTAAACCCTCTTGGCACACAAAGTCCATAACATATTAGGAGTTCAAAGGATGTTTGTTGAATTTGTTATCCATGATATTAGGTTCAAAGATGTCTTAAACCTGACACCCAAATAGCACCCTACTGCCACCCTACTGCCATTTCCATCCGTACTAAAGAAGAGGAAGTTTATTTTTTTATGCCCTGACAGACACTAATAAAATTCCTGTAAATATGAAGCTAATCAGAGATAAGGGTGAAATGGATCCTAATTAAAATATATTTACAATTAATTTAAAAATTAGATGTCATGGGAGTTCCCTGGTGGCCTAGCGGTTAGGAATCTGGGCTTTCACTGATATGACCAGGGTTCAATCCCAGGTCAGGGAACTGAGATCCCACAAGCTGCATGGCACAACCAAATAAATAAATAAAATAAAAAATTTTTAAAATAAATAAAACTTAGTTGTGTCGAAAGCACAGATCTAGAGATAGTATATTTATGAACAATAAGAACTCTATTTCAATAGCTAAATATCTACTAGGACTCATCATCTGTACCTTCAGTGTACATTTACTATACCCATAGGTTTGCATCAATATTTTTGACCTGAAAAATGGAAGCAATAATTTTCTCTTATTTCTTAATAGTTCTTTTTAACATTATTTATTTATTTATTTGGAGTATAATTGCTTTACAATGTTGTGTTAGTTTCTGCTGTATAATGCAGTGAATCAGCTATATGTATACCTATAATCCCTCCCTCTTGGACTTCCATCCCACCTACTCCCATCCCACCCATCTAGGTCATCACAGAGCACCAAGCTGAGCTTCCTGTGCTTTTCTTTCTTTTATATAAATTTATTTATTTATTTATTTATTTTTGGCTGCGTTGGGTCTTCATTGCTGCACACAAGCTTTCTCTAGTTGCAGCGAGCATGGGTTACTCTTCGATGTGGTGCACGGCCTTCCCATTGAGGTGGCTTCTCTTGTTGCGGAGCACGGGCTCTAGGTGCACGGGCTTCAGTAGTTGTGACACGCGAGCTCTAGAGCTCAGGCTCAGTAGTTGTGGCTCACGGGCTTAGTTGCTCCGTGGCATGTAGGATCTTCCCAGGCCAGGGCTCGAACCCTTGTCCCTGCATTGGCAGGTGGATTCTCAACCACTGCGCCACCAGGAAAGCCCTTCCTGTGCTTTATAGCTTGTTCCCACTATCTATTTTGCGTGTGGTAGTGTATATATGTCCATCTTAATCTCCCAATTTGTCCCACCCTCCTCTTCCCCACCCCGTGTTAATTATTCTTCTTTTAATTGAACATGTTAGGCAGATTATTACTACTTTATTAAACTTTTTCCTCCTCCGTGTTTTTTTAAAAATATATTAAGAGGACTATACCAAATAAAGCAATGGTAATATCATTGTTGCTCCTTATATAGAGCCTATATTGGACCACATACTTTGTATTATCACTACATTTGCAGTATCATTAACCACTATATTCATGAAATTATGCATTACTGTCTTTATATAGAATCCTAAGCACATAAAATCAGTAGTGAAGCCAGGATTTCAATCCAAGTCTGTCCGACAATTTTTTCAGTGTATATTTTTTGTTTTGTTTGACCACCTTTTCAGCCTAACCCAAATCAACCAAATCCCTGACTTACAAATTTATATTATACAAATGGAGTCATATTGTCAGTGATTAACATGACTTAATACACAGTAGAAAATTTGACTACAGATACACCATGTTAAGGAACTTTTGACAAAACCAAGTTGTCCTAATTCATTTTACCTACTTGTGACAATAATGTATAGTTAGCTAGTGGGAAACAGCAGCATAGCATAGGGAGATCAGTTCGGTGCTTTGTGACGACCTAGAGAGGTGGGATAGGGAAGGTGGGAGGGAGGCTCAAGAGGGAGGGGCTATGAGGATGTATGTGTGCATGTGGCTGATTCACTTTGCTGTGCAACAGAGGCTAGTGCAGTCTTGTGAAGCAGTTATACTTCACTAAAGATCTATTAAAAAAAATAAGACCCTTGACTTTGGGGACTATAATAAATGTAATTATTTTCAAAAAAAATAATAACAATGTACAAGCTGTTTTCTGCTCTCCAAGATCCCTCTAAATTTGGTAAAGCTAGTGCATGTCTAATTTCACCAGTTCTGTCAGAATGGGCACGAGCCCAATCACACAGCTCAGAAACTGCCTTGCAGACACTTTATAGGGTTTTAAAAATTCCTGTACTCTTGGAATTTAAATGTACTGGCAACCATGCGAGAGGTTGAGCACATGTCTTTTGCTTTGAAGGCAATCCTGACTAGGAAGAATTACTGCTAAGCAAATGTCCAGAGTTCCTCAACTAACTGAGCTCCGATGATGTCAGTAAAGGGATTCCATTAGGGGATGAAGATAATAGCATTCCTGTACTTATGTTTATAAAACCAGTGAGTAAGTATCTCAAAAGCACTTTTGCTATGTGACTTTTCAAATACATTGTCAAGACCAACATGTTCTCTTTGGAAAAATCTGTTTTCCTTCATTCTATATATATATATATATAAAATCCATATATATATAAAAGTTTTCTCTGATTGGAAACACAATAAAGACAACTCTTAATCTTCACCCAAATAACAAGAATAGTCACATAACAAAATTTAATTTCATTACATTTATAATCTAGCCTTAAATCTCAGTTCGTCCCAAATTTATTTTTTAGGATAGAGTAAAATTTGATAATTTATAACCACAACAACAAAAATCCAAAAGCTGCTATAAAAAATAAAAATTTCTGCTAATCTAATTCATTCCAATTAGCAAAATGATCCAACTGTTTTCTACAGATAGATAGGACTATTAAAGAAAACATTGTTGACTCAACAAATTTAAATATTTCCTAATTAATACACTACTGAGGTATTTTTACTTTCCTGAAAATAGCAATGGTCCAAGAACTGAAATAAAAATAAAATATTAGACTAATATCCTAAACAGTTGTAAGTCCATTACTGCTTATAACTTGCTACATTTAAAGAAAGCACTGCAATATCAGATAATATTTTGATTTATCACTAAAATAGGGAGAAAGAAGAAGGTATGATTATTTTGCTATAAATCATAGTTCTAGAAAAACAATCTCCCTTTCATTTGGCGCTCTAGATATTTCTATTTCCCTTAACAGCCATTCTGCTACTTGTAATAAATGCATGGCTTAAGTTACATACGGTCATTATTTTGAAATGTTCCACCAATCTTTACACAGCATTCTCTTTGAAGTTAATATGTGTTTAGTAAACAGCATCCATTCACCCAATAAATATGATTCATTCATCTGATCACTCACTCACAATGATTTTTAAATGTCTGTGCTAGGAGATCCTTTACAAATTCTGTAATACACTTGGGGAGGCAAAAATTAAACTCAGTAAGCACAGGTTACTACTGATAGGCCCACTGGCCAAGTCACTTCCTCTCTTGAAGGTAAGAAGCTTTTACACTGCTTCCATGCCAAGATTGGTCCTGAGAACTTCTAAAGACATAACCCAACTTTACCAAGCGCTCCATATAGCCATTCCCTGGATGTCTTGCCTATTTATCCTGTGCCAAGCATACGGTTAGGCACTGGAGAGAGAGAGCAATGGATAGGCAAGGTCCGTATTTTCATGTAGCTCACATCCTAGTGCACAGGGGAGTCAAGGAACATGATGAACAAGATAATGACTTAAAAAAAAAAAAGTCCAGGAAAGACCACTCTGAGGATACATTTTGATTGAAAGATGAGACTAAGCCAACCAGTCATGAAACAGTGTGGGAGGAATGTTCAGACAGAAGAACCAGCAAGTACAAGCACAGAAACCCGTATTGACACATGAAACATGAAAGACATATATGACTAAAAGCCATTACAAGTGTGTTGAACAGAAAGTGCTAGAGTGAGGAAGAGACAACGAAGTACTAAATTAAATCTGAAATCAAAACTGGGTCATGAAACTAGGATTGGATTTTGATGGGTAGCTGTGAGCAATTTAAGCAGCAAAGGCAGGAATTAATGGTTGGGAGGAAGTGCAAAGGCAGTTCTAAAAGGAGAAGAGTTTGTGGGGAGAGCAGTTCAGAAATGTACACTGGAGGTCAGATTTTTAAAATTCTTCAAAAACAGATGGAGGAATTTAGACATTTTCCTGTGATGAAAAAGAAACTTCCCAGCTATCACCAAAGGGGAAAGGGGGAGGGGGATAATTTAGGAGTTTGGGATCAACACATACACACTACTATATATAAAATAGGTAACCAGCAAGGACCTACTGTACAGGTAGGTCCTATGTGTGTGTGTGTGTGTGTGTGTGTGTGTGTGTGTGTGTGTGTATAATTGAATCACTTTGCTGTACACTTGAAACTAACACAACGGGACTTCCCTGGTGGTGCAGTGGTTAAGAATCTGCCTGCCAACGCAGGGGACATGGGTTCAAGCCCTGGTCCAGGAAGACCTCACATGCTGCAGAGCAACTGAGCCTGTGCGCCACAACTACTGAGCCTGTGCTCTACAGCCCGCAAGCCACAACTACTGAGCCCACATGCCACAACTATTGAAGCCCACACGCCTAGAGCCCATGCTCTGCAACAAGAGAAGCCACTGCAGTGAAAAGCCTGTGCACCGCAATGAAGAGTAGTCCCCACTCACCTCAACTAGAGAAAGCCTGCACGCAGCAATGAAGACCCAACGCAGCCAAAAATTAAAAAAAAGAAGAAACTAACACATTATAAATCAACTACACTTCAATTAAAAAAATAAAATTTTAAAAAAGAGAATAAATAAATGTAATGGCAAATTTGAAAAAAAAAAGACAGAAGGAAAGAATGAAAGAAAGAAATTTCCCAGCTATCAAAGATGGTAGTGGTTAGTTGCGCTATTCTGTTTTGAATATGGTAGTTACTTGTCAGAGAAGGGTGTTGGTTTCTTGGCTCTTAGCAAGGGAATGACATTATTAACTTGGTATTTAGTAACACAGCAGCATAGACTGAAGAATAGAGACAGTAATGTGAGGAGGGGGAACACCTGAGTGATTACTGTGTCAAGAAGGAATGGTGAACTCCCTGTAGGGGAGGAGACTTATCAAGATGAGAAAGATGATTTGGAAGGTTGAGACAGTTTGACAAAACTCAACTCCAGGAGTAGACCAAACCACATGGTATGAGAAGATAATCTGTAACAGATTGATGATTCAGAGACTCAGTCTAGAGTTAGAGACAATGTCTTATACATGGTATGTATTTAATGTTTTATTAAGATTTAAGATTTAATCTTCAAATTGCTGCTTACCTCATATAGTTATGTCTGAACAAGTCAGTCAGTTTATTCTTAGCTGGGATCAGTTTTGCCAACCGAAAGTTATGAAAAACAATTTGGGGAAGGAGATTTGGGATTATAAAATGTGTCCTCTGCTTTTAAGTCCTCGGGGAGGCAGACACGATTCCTTAGAGAAGAAACTCTTTCCAGTGTACTGGAGTCATCCGATGGAGTTGCATGTAACCTCTGGGATTAACTGGGCATCCTGGTAGCATTGCCCCAGCCTTGCAGAGTAGGTGATTTACCCAAAAGTGAACATCAAAGTTTAAACCAAACCTTTGACCTCAAATTACATATCTCTTTCTATAGCTCTTTCCCATTGCCTATTTACAGATAAATTAATTGAGCCTTAGAAGTCAAAGAAAAAGTTCCCAAGTAAATAAGAATTGGGAAAGTTTTGAGTTTTTATAAACACATGTTTTGTTTTGGTCCCTGATAGCTGTTTTTTTTTTCTTTTTTAAAAAAATTCATATTAGAAAGGTAAAAATTTCACTGTTGAACATTTTGAAAATGCATGTGCCATCCTTTTGTGTTTAGTTCTCAGGGCTATGGGTAGTTTTTCTTCTCTACTCCAAATCATGATATTGTGTTCCCTTAACAAATAATCTTTTAAGAAGTATAACCACTAAAGCAGCCACTATAAAGCATGGAGAAGATTACTCCCCTGTACTCCCCACTTTCCTCCATGTTTTTTCCCAATATGTTTGCAAAGTGCAAGTTCTTATAGGGAATTATGAAAGGGAGCAAATGTGAAGACAAGGTAGAAAGGATCCAGGTGATTTGTTTATTTACAGAGTGCTGGTAACCCAATCCCTCAGATCAAGAGCAGGTAGCAAGACCTCTGGGGAATGGCTACCTGGCCGCATGGTAGAAGATAATTTGTATAAGATTGATGGTTCAGAGACTCCACTTAAAATTAAGGATTCTAGTGCCTTATACAATAATAATACATATTATTACATAGTAGTATATAAGTAATACATAGTGATACGTAATAAGTATGCATTTAATAGTGTATATTTAGATTTCATCTTCCAATTTCCACTTACATCATGAGTTAATACCTGAATAAGAAAGCCAGTTTATTCATAGTGGGAAACAATTTTGCCATGTGAAAATAAGAAAAACAATTTGAGGAGGAATGAAAAGATTTGGGATCACAAAATGCACAGTGCCTAGGGTAACACTGGACTATATCTGCAGGAGTTTGTAGGACTCAAGCTGGGCCCAGAGGAAAGAGAAAATTCCTTAGATTTAAAGGCATGATGCGGTTTGGGCATGGGCTTATCATGGGTAATGGCAATACAACAAAACGTGAAGATTCTATTTAAATGATTGGAACTTTACAAGATCCACAGGACACTTGCACAAACTTGGATAATTTTAAGAGGAAACAAGTTTCAATGCTTGAGGGCTTCCCTGATGGTGCAGTGGTTGAGAGTCCGCCTGCCGATGCAGGGGACACGGGTTCACGCCCCGGTCCGGGAGGATCCCACATGTCGCAGAGCGGCTGGGCCCGTGAGCCATGACCGCTGAGCCTGCGCGTCCGGAGCCTGTGCTCCGCAGCGGGAGAGGCCGCAACAGTGAGAGGCCCGCGTACCGCAAAAAAAAAAAATAATAATAATGCTTGAAATTAAATGTCCTAGCCAGATAGGGACTAGGAGCAGTTTAACTTTGACTAGGAAAATAAATGTCACATTTCTTACATCCTGTCTTATAGAAGTCATAGCCATTGGCCTACTTATTTAGAAGAAAGAGAAGAAAAAATCGCACATCCCACCATCCAGAGATAACAATTGTTAACATTTGTTGTATATCATTCTGGTTTTTTATTCTATGCATGTACATATGATTTTTCATATCATTACAGTGTATTTCTATTTTTCCCTATCCACAGCATGTTGGAAATATTTTTCCATGCCAATAAGATATTTTTAATGGTTGTGTAATATTACAATATATGAGTACACTAGAATTTATTAAAGGATAACTTATTTTAAGATATTACGCTATTTCCAACATTTTCCACTATTATAAACAAAATTTTGTTAAACATTTTTGTAACTAAAACTCAGTTCAAATCCACAATTAATTGAAGAGGCAAACTTTGATCTGAGGAGCAATGGGAAAGTTAACATTTGTATGTTTCCCTGTGGAGAACACTCTAGATCAGGCAGATGGATATCCAACATCCAGTACATCCAAAGGGATCTAGGTGGAAAGGGAGGGTTGGATACTAGAACCAGAAGAATGAAAATGACAAGAGAATAGTAATCATTTATTGAGGGTCCAGAAAACATACTGATGCTGTTTCATTCACTTTCAACTGCACTATAACAGGGTATTATCCACATTAATTAATAATTAATAATATTCTCATATAAATGAGAAACTAAGGCACACGTTCACTAAATTGCCCAAGGTAAGTTATTAGTGTTAGAGCAGAGATCCAGACTCAAGTCTTCCTGATTTCGAAACCCATGGCATTTTTATTGTTGTTGTTTTTTTAATATATGTAACTTAAAACAAGTTTGACAAATATCACATTGTACATAGGCAGGATTTTACCTAGTAATAATAGCATTTATTCTGCTCTAAAATATCTAAGGAATGATGAAGGAAGCAAGAAGTTCAAGTTTCTGGAAATACTCCTCTTGATGTGCTAGTGGGAAGTATGCTAGTGTCATTCCTCTCCAGGTTAAGACTAAACTCTCAGACCTTCTTAAGCCTGCTTTATATAGAGACAAAAATTACATTTTCCTGTTCCCAAAGTTTTCTTCCACCAGATGAACTACTTTAATTAAGAATAAAGTGAAAGCAAAAATACAGTGTCTATGAAACAAACATTTTCAGAGATGCTCACTCACTGGATCTTTAATTTCTAAATATTTTCAATATATATTAATATATATGCAGCTATTTTATTGTATGTGTATGTTCCTTAGAAAAATACCACAAGTCAGGGAAGTCTTAAAATAAGAGGTTTTAAGTTTCTGTTCCTATTCTGAGGCTACTTTTCAGCACTCTTATATGAAAGCACGATGACTCATCAGAATTGTGTTGTGTCTTCCAGGGGTATATTTACAAATCTAGTAGTTATTAAACAAAGGAAAACTCTGAGAAACCTCTGCTCTCCTCCAATGAATAAGCAACTCTGCCACTTTCTCGGTAAGAGAGGTTAAGCCCCTTCTAGTCTATCCTAAAAGACACAGGTGGGGAATTAAGGCATTTTCAAACTCTTAAGTGACTTTGGGTATGTTTGATTCACAGGTAAGGGCAATACCAGTTTTTATCCTGTCTCTGTGGTAGGTGGAGCTGAGGTTTACAAAATTCAGTCTTTGGGCTACTCTGAACAAGACAAAATGTTATAGCTTTGTGAACTATAGAACTAGAAAAATGAGGACAATCTTATGCACAAAAATGTTATTAACCATCCTTTCAGAGGAACGAGAAGGCTTACCATTTCTTGTGAGATTGTATTCTTTAAAGTTTGGTGTTAGAATGGCAATCCAAATTTTTATTTGGGTTATTGTTTTGTTTTGGTTTTTTGCGGGGGGGAGAGGGAAGTAATTTTTGATCCCTGATATCCAAAGGTCTGGGAACCATAATTTTGAACCCTATCCAGAAAGGCTAGGGAACACTTCCAGCAGTACAAATGTTTGCAATCTCTTACCAAGTGTTGTCATCAAGAAGGAAGACTTCACCAGGCTGCATAAATGTGATAAATCATAATCCCAAACTTCCTCTTGCTCTTTCTTCAGTTAATACAATCTACCTTATTGCCTGGTAGACATATTGTCTGAGAGGCACATATAGATATACACATATATGTTCCCAACTTTCACTCGTTTCCCCTCCAAAGCTTTCTCTAATAGCAGCTAATATGGTCATGATCACTGCAGTACACAAATCTTTTGTCAATTCCCTTCAATGTCTCCCCACTTCTTTTGGAATGCTACCCATTCTCTTTGACATGGTCTCAGAATACCTTGACTCAATAAGTATCATCTGTTTCTCTTTTCTCCAGAGCTAACTGGACTTTTTTCAATTCCAATATCTCATACTCTTGACTGTCTAATTACCTTCACACAAATCACATTTCTTTCTCAACATCTCTGCCTTGCTGACATCTACTTAACTTCAATTTTCAATTTAAAGATTCCTTTTTCCAAAAAGATTTTACCAGGCCAACACCCACCTTTCTCTGCCCAAACAAACCAGGCTTCTCTCCTTTTCCTTTTATTTCCCCTGCAAATCTCCATCTTAACACTTCAAGTCATTTATGCAGTGCCTACATTTCCTATAGTTTCATGCTCTAGACTACACTCCTGGGGAGGGCAAGACTGTCTATTTTGTGTTCTGCTGTATAAACTATGTAAAACATGATGCCACATAAGTTAATAACTAGTATGCAATAGATCTTTTGAAATGAATGAATTCCCTCTGCTTAGCTTTCTAAGCTCTTTTGTCTTGTTATTTTTTATTCTATTAGTTTCGATAACTGATCTTAATTAATTCAAGAAACAGTGTGATAAATCAGTATCTTAATTTCCAAGATTCCACTGCTCTGCATTTTATATATGATAATAACATGTTTTCCTATAATATTTCTTCTTTGTGTTACCAAATTCTGAATTATGCTCCCCAAATTCTGGTTGAATTTTTTTTTTAAGATAAGGCACAATGAATTCAGGACCAAAATTAACACAAACTAGTATGCTTCTGTTTCTCATATTAAGGTTCTAGAATGAAATTTTAACACTCTGCAACATACCTCAACTGGATGATTGATGACAGTAGAGTTCCTTAGCCATTCCTGAGGGTGTCTGCAGTGAAATCAATGAAAGTAAGGTAAATAGAAGAAGAGTTTTATCAAATGATTACAGTGGAGGAAACCATAATAGAAAACAGCCTCATAACTCTGGGTTAAATTTTCGTTTAAATTTAAAAATTTAAAATAAAAAAATGTAAACTTCATTTAAATTTAAAAAAGAAAGAAAAACAGGTGGTTTTGTGAAGCAATGCTTACCAAAGACAAGAAGCAGTCACAGGGGGGCCTACAAGATGGCGGAGGATTAAGACGTGGAGATCACCTTCCTCCCCACAAATACATCAAAAATACAGCTACATGTGGAAGAACTCCTACAGAACACCTACTGAACACTGGCAGAAGGCCTCAGACTGCCAAAAAGGCAAGAAACTCCCCACATACTTGGCCATGTGGCTGACAGGGTCTTGGTGCTCTGCCTGGTGTTAAGCCTGAGCCTCCGAGGTGGGAGAGTCAAGTTCAGGACACTGGACCACCAGAGACCCATGTAATATCAATTGGCGAGAGCTCTCCCAGTGAACTCCGTCTCAATGCTAATACCCAGCTCCACCCAACGGCCAGCAAGCTCCAGTGCTGGACACCCCATGCCAAACAACTAGCAAGACAAGAACACACCACCACCCATTAACAGAGAGGCTACCTAATATCATACTAAGTTCACAGACACCCCAAAACACACCACCCAATGCAGCCCTGCTTACCAGAAAGACAAGATCCAGCCCCACCCACCAGAACACAGGCACCAGTCCCACCCACCAGAAAGCCTACACAACCCACTGAACCAACCTTACTCACTGAGGGCAGACACCAAAACCAATGGGAACTACAAACCTGCAGCCTGCAAAAAGGAGACCCCAAACACAGTAAGTTAAACAAAATGAGAAGACAGAGAAATATACAGCAGATGAAGGAGCAAAGTAAAAACCCATCAGACCAAAGAAATGAAGAGGAAATAGGCAGTCTACCTGAAAAAGAATTCAGAGTAATGGTAGTAAAGATGATCCAAACTCTTGGAAATAGAAAGGAGAAAATACAAGAAATGGTTAACAAGGACCTAAAAGAAACAAAGAGCAAACAAACAATGATGAACAACACAATAAATAAAATTAAAAATTCTCTAGAAGGAATCAATAGAAGAATAACTGAGACAGAAGAATGGATAAAGTGACCTGGAAGATAAAATAGTGGAAATAACTACAGCAGAGCAGAATAAAGAAAAAAGAATGAAAAGAATTGAGAACAGTCTCAGAGACATTGGAGACAATATTAAATGCACCAACATTCAAATTTTAAGGGTCCCAGAAGAAGAAGAGGAAAAGAAAGTGTTTAAGAAAATATTTGAAGAGATTATAGTTGAAAACTTCCTTAATATGGGAAAGGAAATATTCAGTCAAGTCCAGGAAGCTCAGAGAGTCCCATACAGGAAAAATCCAAGAAGAAACACACCAAGACATATATTAATCAAATTTTAAAAATTAAATACAAACAAAAAATATTCAAACCAGCAAGGGAAAAGCAACAAATAACATACAAGAAAATCCCCATAAGGTTAACAGCTGATGTTTCACCAGACTCTGAAAGCCAGAAGGCTGTGGCAGGACATATTTAAAGTGATGAAAGGGAAAATCCTACAACCAAGATTACTTTACCCAGCAAGGATCTCATTCAGATTTGACAGAGAAATTAAAAACTTTACAGACAGGGCTTCCCTGGTGGCACAGTGGTTGAGAGTCCGCCTGCCAATGCAGGGGACACGGGTTCGTGCCCCAGTCCGGGAAGATCCCACATGCTGTGGAGCGGCTAGGCCCATGAGCCATGCCCCGCAACGGGAGAGGCCACAACAGTGAGAGGCCCATGTACCACAAAAAAAAAAAACAACAGAAAACACTTTACAGACAAGCAAAAGCTAAGAGAATTCAGCAACACCAAACCAGCTTTACAACAAATGCTAAAAGAACTTCTCTAGGCAGGAAACACAAGAGAAGGAAAAGACCTACAATAACAAACCCAAAACAATTAAGAAAATGGTAATAGGAACATACATATCGATAATTACCTTAAATGTAAATGGATTAATGCTCCCACCAAAAGACACAGATTGACTGAGTGTATACAAAAACAAGACACGTATATATGCTGTCTACAAGAGACCCACTTCAGACCTAGGGACACATAGACTGAAAGTGAGGGGATGGAAAAAGATATTCCACGCAAATGGAAATCAAAAGAAAGCTGGAGTAGCAATTCTCATATCAGACAAAATAGACTTTAAAACAAAGACAATTACAAGAGACAAAGAAGGACACTACATAATGATCAAGGGATCGATCCAAGAAGAAGATATAACAATTATAAATATTTATGCACACAACATAGGGGCACCTCAATACATAAGGCAAATCCTAACAGCCATAAAAGGGGAAGTCAACAGTAACACATTTATACTAGGGGACTTTAACACCCCACTTTCACCAATGGACAGATCATCCAAAATGAAAATAATTAAGGAAACACAAGCTTTAAATGACACATTAAACAAGATGGACTTAATTGATATTTATAGGACATTCCATCCAAAAACAACAGGATACAAGTTCTTCTCAAGTGCTCATGGAACATTCTCCAGGACAGATCATATCTTGGGTCAAAAAACCAAGTCTTGGTAAATTTAAGAAAATTGAAATCAAATCAAGTATCTTTTTGACCACAATGCTATGAGGGTAGATATCAATTACTGGAAAAAAATCTGTAAAAAATAGAAACACATAGAGGCTAAATGATACATTACTAGATAATCAAGAGATCACTGAAGACATCAAAGAGGAAATCAAAAAATACCTAGAAACAAATGACAATGAAAACACGATGACCCAAAACCTATGGGATGCAGCAAAAGCAGTTCTAAGATGGAAGTTTATAGCAATACAATCCTACCTCAAGAAACAACAAACATCTCAAATAAAGAACCTAGCCTTATACCTAAAGCAATCAGAGAAAGAAGAACAAAAATCCCCAAAGTTAGCAGAAGGAAAGAAATCATAAAGCTCAGATCAGAAATAAATGAAAAAGAAATGAAGGAAACAACAGCAAAGATCAATAAAATGAAAAGCTGGTTCTTTGAGAAGATAAACAAAATTGATAAACCATTAGCTAGACTCATCAAGAAAAAAAGAGAGAAGCTTCAAATCAACAGAATTAGAAATGAAAAAGGAGAAGTAACAACTGACACTGCAGAAATACAAAGAATCATGAGAGATAACCACCAGCAACTATATGCTAGTAAAATGGACAACCTGCAAGAAATGAACAAATTCCTAGAAAACCACACCTTCTGAGACTGAACAAGGAAGAAACAGAAAATAAAAACAGACCAGTCACAAGCACTGAAATTGAAACTGTGATTAAAAATCTTCCAACAAACAAAAGCCCAGGACCAGATGGCTCCAGAGGCAAATTTTATCAAACATTTAGAGAAGAGCTAACACCTATCCCTCTCAAACTCTTCTAAAATATAGCGGAGGGAGGAACTCTCCCAAACTCATTCTACGAGGCCACCATCACCCTGATACCAAAACCAGGAAAAGATGTCACAAAAAAAGAAAACTACAGACCAATATCACTAATGAACATAGATGCAAAAATCCTCAACAAAATACTAGCAAACAGAATCCAACAGCACATTAAAAGGATCATACACCATGATCAAGTAGGGTTTATCCCAGGAATGAAAGTTTCTTCAATATACACAAACCAATCAATGTGATACACCATATTAACAAACTGAAGGAGAAAAATTATATGATAATCTCAATAAGTGCAGAAAAACCTTTTGACAAAATTCAACACCCGTGTATGATAAAAAAACTCTCCAGAAAGTAGACATAGAGGGAACTTTCCTCAACATAATAAAGGCCATATATGACAAACCCATAACCAACATCGTCCTCAATGGTGAAAAACTGAAACCATTTCCTCTAAAATCAGGAACAAGACAAGGATGCCCACTCTCACCACTATTTTTCAATATACTTTTGGAAGTTCTAGTCACAGCAATCAGAGAAGAAAAAGAAATAGAAGGAATCCAAATCAGAAAAGAAGTAAAGCTGTCATTGTTTGCAGATGACATGATACTATACATAGAGAATCCTAAAGATGCTCCCAGAAAACTACTAGAGCTAATCAATAAATTCGGTAAAGAAGCAAGACACAAAATTAATGCACAGAAATCTCTTGCATTCCTAGACACTAATGATGAAAAATCTGAAAGAGAAATTAAGGAAACACTCCCACTTACCATTGCAACCAAAAGAATAAAATATCTAGGAATAAACCTACCTAAGGAGACAAAAGACCTGTATGCAGAAAACTATAAGACACTGATGAAAGAAATTAAAGATGATACAAATAGATGGAGACATATACCATGTTCTTGGATTGGAAGAATCAACATTGTGAAAATGACTGTACTACACAAAGCAATCTACAGATTCAGTGGAATCCCTATCCAACTACCAATGGTATTTTTCACAGAACTAGAACAAAAATTTCACAATTTGTATGGAAACACAAAAGACCCCGAATAGCCAAAGCAATCTTGAGAAAGAAAAACGGAGCTGGAGAAATCAGGCTCCAAAGCTACAGTACTGGCACAAAAACAGAAATATAGATCAACGGAACAGGACAGAAAGCCCAGAGATAAACCCACGCACATATGGTCACCTTATCTTTGATAAAGGAGGCAAGAATATACAGTGGAGAAAAGACAGCCTCTTCAATAAGTGGCGCTGGGAAAACTGGACAGCTACATGTAAAAGAATAAAATTAGAACACTCCCTAACACCATATACAAAAATAAACTCAAAATAGATTAAAGACCGAAATGTAAGGCCAGACACTATAAAACTCTTAGAGGAGGGACTTCCCTGGTGGTCCAGTGATAAAGAATCCGCCTTACTATGCAGGGGACAGGGGTTTGATCCCTGGTTGGGGAACTAAAATCCCACATGCCGCGGGGCAACTAAGTCAGCGTGCCACAACTACTGAGCTTGCCCACCTCAACCAGAGTCCACGAGCCGCAAACTACAGAGCCCACGTGCTCTGGAACCCATGCCACAACTACAGAGTCCACACTCCCTGGAGCCTGCACGCCACAACTAGAGAAGAGAAAATCTGCACACCACAACTAGAGAGAAGCCCGCACACCACAATGAAGATCCCGCATGCTACAACTAAGACCCAACGCAACCAAAAACTAAATTAAACAAAGAAATAATGAATAAATAAACCTTTAAAAAAAAAACTCTTAGAGGAAAACATAGGAAGAACACTCTTTGACATAAATCGTGGCAAGATCCTTTTTGACCCACCTCCTAGAGAAATGGAAATAAAAACAAAAATAAACAAATGGGACCTAATGAAACTTGAAAGCTTTTGCACAGCAAAGGAAACCATAAACAAGACAATAAGACAACCCTCAGAATAGGAGAAAATATTTGTAAACAAAGCAACTGACAAAGGATTAATCTCCAAAATTTACAAGCAGCTCATGCAACTCAATATCAAAAAAGCAAACAACCCAATCCGAAAATGGGCAGAAAATCTAAATAGACGTTTCTCCAAAGAAGATATACAGATGGCCAAGAGGCACATGAAAGGATGCTCAACATCACTAATCATTAGAGAAATGCAAATCAAAACTACAATGAGGTATCACCTCATACCAGTCAGAATGGCCATCATCAAAAATCTGCAAACACCCTCTCTGCTAGAGAGGGTGTGGAGAAAAGGGAACCCTCTTGCACTGTTGGTGGGAATGTAAATTGGTACAGCTGCTATGGAGAACAGTATGGAGGGTCCTTAGAAATCTAAAAATAGAATTATCATATGACATAGCAATACCACTACTGGGCATATACCCAGAGAAAACCATAATTCAAAAAGAGTCATGTACCACAATGTTCATTGCAGCACTATTTACAGTAGCCAGTACATGGAAGCAACCTAAGTGTCCATCAACAGATGAATGGATAAAGAAGATGTGGCACATATATACAATGGAATATTACTCAGCCATAAAAAGAAATAATATTGAGTTATTTGTAGTTAGGTGGATGGAGCTAGAATCTGTCATACAGAGTGATGTAAGTCAGAAAGAGAAAAACAAACATCGTATGCTAACACATATATATGGAATCTAAAAAAAAAATGGTTCTGAGGAACCTAGGGGCAGGACAGGAATAAAGATGCAGACATAGAGAATGGACTTGAGGACACGGGCAGGGGGAAGGGTAAGCTGGGACAATGTGAGAGAGTAGCACTGACATATATACATGGCCAAATGTAAAATAGATAGCTAGAGGGAAGCAGCCGCATAGCACAGGGAGATCAGCTTGGTGCTTTGTGACCACCTAGAGGGGTGGGATAGGGGGGGTAGGAGGGAGATGCAAGAGGGAGGGGATATGGGGATATATGTATACATATAGCTGATTCACTTTGTTATACAGCAGAAACTAACATAACATTGTAAAGCAATTATACTGCAATAAAGATGTTAAAAAAATAAAATAAAATAAAAAATAAAACGTGAACTACCTCAAAAAAAAAAAAAAAGAAGCAGCCACAAACATTTTCAGGCCTTGCAAACTTAAAAAAAAAAAAAAAAGCACTTTATGTGTATAAAACCTGGGAAAGATTTCTGATTATATACTTGTTTTTAAACATATTTGTTCAGCCAGATAATGATCACTTTCAGGGCCATTATTTTGAAATAAGAAGAGGGAAGGAAAGGGAGGTGCATGTAAAAAAAGGAAACTGCTTCAGTTCACAAGAAACTTACAAATTCAGAGAGGACAATGACCCTAGAAATCACCTAGGAAAATTCTCACCCGTTTAAAGATGAGGAACTGAGACATGACTTGTGCACTAATATGCAATCATCCATTCCATGATTTTTACATGGACCATTAGGAGATCTAAAAACTGTAATAAATTTTAAGCAACATTTAGCACATTCCTCTAATTAGATGATATCCCAAATTCCCTAGTGCTCTTAATCCTAGAGTTACATTTGAATTAACTCTCTCCTTGTTATCCCACATTTAATGAGATTTTAAGTTCTTTCAATTTTTTCCCTGCTCAGTATCTCTTATATTGTTATTTTTCTTTTCTAGTTCTAGGGTTACAATACTAATTCTCCATAATTCCCCATCTGGAAGAACTGTGATAAACACCAACTGGTCTCTCTGTAATTCAGCCTGTACAAAGTAGCCAGAGCAGTTGAAAATATTTATCTCAAAGATCATTTCCATCATAGCATATTGCATTTAGAGTATCATTCAAAATCTCAAATAGTTCTCCACTGCCTAGTAAATCAAAAACATTCACAGCAATCAGTTACTGTCTGCTCCTGCACAGAAAACTTTCCTTCTTGCACAGGTCTGTGATTTTAACACCCTCTGTGCTGTGATCTTGGGCTAACTGGATAAGATAAGCACAGTGGTGGAAAGAATCCAGCATTGTTTCCCAGCCTTGCCCATCACCAGGGGTACAACCTTGCTGTTGCTCGTTATTGATTCTGAGCTTCAGTTTATTCATCTCTGAAAGGCAGATGATTTCACTCTCCACCACAATGACTTGCTATGAGAATTTACAGACATAATGCAAGTATAGCACCTGGCATGTATTAAACATACTCACTCATTTAACTACTATTATTTTATACATTTGCCCTGCCTAATTTCACAAAGGATTTAAGTAAGCCATTATCTACTCATTTTTTCATTCATTTATTCAACCAAAATTATATATTGAGCACTTCTTTGTACCAGAGCTTATGTCAGTTACTTGGAATATAAAGAAAAAGAAGTAATCCCTCACCCTGAGAAAACCTCACATAGTAGCAAAATATAAAAATATAAACATAAAGCAATGTGACTATGTGGGAATAATAATGCGCTGTGTACTAGTGGAACCCTGAGGAAGGAATCCTAAAGTTGACCAAAATTTGGGAGTTGGGTCAAGAGGATGGGATGCCTGATTTCAACCAATAGGTGAAAATGAGTTAAAGCTATAAAGGCAAAGAGAGAACAAAAGGCTGTCAGAGGTATACGGGTAGATCACTATAACTGTGGTTATTATTATTATAAATACCTCCACCAGAAAACACTGCCTCAGATCCAAGTTAACTTCTGGTTCCTTACTTAAAACAAACTGTACTGAATTCTAACTTTGCCCAGTTTATCAGTGACTGAATCCCACACCTTCGCCCACACCCAGCTCTGGACACGTTCTCTCTGACCTAGTTCTCTGCTTCTATATACTTCAGAATTGTGGTTTAAGTTCCTGAGATCCTTCCATTTGTTTCTTTCCTACTCCTTCTTGACCACATTGGCCTCCTGGGGTGTTGGAATTAGTCCGTCCACTGGGAATTGTTCCACCAGACTGTGCGTATCCCAGCCACACATCCCTCTGTGTATGTGCGTGGCTCCTTCTTGACATCAGGTCTTTGTTTAACTGTCATGTCTTCAAAGGGCCCTCTCCTACTCACCTCCCTTTCCCACCCCCAGATTTGAGAGAACAACTCAGTCTCTCTTCCATATTATTCACTGTAATTTCGGCAATGCAGTTGTTATCTGGTATTTTTTCTCATGGTTTGTTATCTGTTTCTGACTCTTTCCACTAGGATGTAAGTTCCATGAGGTTTGAGGTCATGTCTGTTTTACTCCCTATTGCATCCACGGTGCTTAGACCATTTCTTGGAACATAGCAAGTGACCAATAAACACTAGATTAAGGAATGAGTGAATGAATGAATGAATGAATGAATGAATATCTCTACTCTGTCAGCGGACCATAAATTCTTGCTCCCCTGACTCTCACAGACAATAGATTCCTCTGCTTTCAGCTGACTCCTAGTATTAAACTCTTTTTTTGTTTGTTTGTTTCTAGCATATTCTCTGCTTATTTGCCTAGAGGAAAAAGCATGTGCTGGATAAATAAATGTACCACAAATATCAAGGCATGTGTTTGGTTGTTCCAATAAAGAGACTGTATCTTTTTTTTTTAATTTTTTTTATACAGCACGTTCTTATTAGTTATCTATTTTATACATATTAGTGTATATATGTCAATCCCAATCTCCCAATTCATCCTACCACCACCACCACCCTGCCACTTTCCCCCCTTGGTGTCCATACGTTTGTTCTCTGCATCTGTGTCTCTATTTCTGCCTTGCCAACCAGTTCATCTGTACCATTTTTCTAGATTTCACATATATGCGCTAAGATACGATATTTGTTTTTCCCTTTCAGACTTACTTCACTCTGTATGACAGTCTCTAGGTCCATCCACATCTCTACAAATGACCCAGTTTCATTCCTTTTTATGGCTGAGTAATATTCCATTTATATATGTACCACATCTTCTTTATCCATTCATCTTTCGATGGGCATTTAGGTTGCTTCCATGACCTCGCTATTGTAAATAGTGCTGCAGTAAACATTGGGGTGCACGTGTCTTTTTGAATTATGGTTTTCTCTGGGTATATACCCAGTAGTGGGATTGTTGGGTTATATGGTCCTAGTTCTACACTTTTATGATCTGCTCCACTGCTTGCCACACAAGTCCCTAGATCCACATGAGCCTAAAGTTGAAGGTCATCCATTATCTTCCCCATACCAAACCTTAACTAATATTTTATTAATCATCAGTTTGACCCCTCTGCTTTAGCCAACAACATTTAATTGTCATCCTTCAACCAAATTTACTGATGTTTGTCCTTACCTAGATTTAGCTATAGGATAAGAATTTATTTTCATCATCACCTTCAGGTTCTGGTTAGAAACTACTCTCAAAGTCTTTTCTAATCATCTTCAAATGAGAGTACCCTGTAATCATGTCCTTTATTAGTTTTTTCAAGCTGTACCATACTGTAATTTTTAGTATTGATTTTAATTTTTTTATCTCTAACCATATGCATTTATTTTTCCGTTGCTACACTGCAAGAGTTTTATACTAATTATTATTATCTCTCTTTTTTTTCAATCCTTACATTCATTTCCATCACAGTTTTACGATTTCTCCTTAGGAGACAAAAAGTAGACTTTCAAATGAAATAGGATCCCAATTATTACTGATATTATACAATTTTGTTTGTTGTTGTGACTATTCAGAGTGGCCAAATATCATGAAGTCCCAAATCTCTTCACGCAATCATTTTTTTTTAACATCATTATTGGAGTATAATTGCTTTACAATGGTGTGTTAGTTTCTGCTTTATAACAAAGGGAATCAGCTATACATATACATATATCCCCATATCTCCTCCCTCTTGCGTCTCCCTCCCACCCTCCCTATCCCACCCCTCTAGGTGGTCACAAAGCACCAAGTTGATCTCCCTATGCTATGTGGCTGCTTCCCACTAGCTATTTTACATTTGGTAGTATATATAAGTTCATGCCACTCTCTCACTTCATCCCAGCTTACCCTTCCCCTTCCCTGTGTCCTTAAGTCCATTCTCTACGTCTGTGTTTTTATTCCTGTCCTGCCCCTAGGTTCTTCATAACCATTTTTTCTTTTAGATTCCATATATATGTACTAGCATACGGTATTTGTTTTTCTGTTTCTGACTTACTTCACTCTGTATGACAGACTCTATGTCCATCCGCCTCACTACAAATAACTCAATTTCGTTTCTTTTTATGGCTGAGTAATATTCCATTGTATATATGTGCCACATCTTCTTTATTCATTTATCTGTAGATGGACACTTAGGTTGCTTCCATGTCCTGGCTATTGTAAATAGAGCTGCAATGAACATTTTGGTACATGGCTCTTTTTGAATTACGGTTTTCTCAGGGTATATGCCCAGTAGTGGGATTGCTGGGTCTATTTGTAGTTTTTTAAGGAACCTCCATACTGTTCTCCATAGTGGCTGTATCAATTTACATTCCCACCACAGAGAAAATTCTCTAGTAATGAACTATAGAAATGATCCTTGAAAGTATAGTCTTTCAATCATTTTTTTAATGTATCACCACAACTCTTTCTCTTCTCCTTACCCACCAGGACAGTGAGCTCCTTGAGGACAGAAACCCAGTCCCGTTCATCTATGAAGTCCTAATAGCTAGCACATAGCTTGGCATATAGTAGGTGTTCAGGAAAACTTCACTGAAGACCAAAATAATCATATTTCCAAAGGTTCTTGTGGAGCACAGCTTAGAACTTTCACTTCAACAACAGCTTAGACTGTGACCCTGAAGTACTGGTTCAACTGCTTTGGCTTTCATAGAATTGTCAGAGTTGGACTGTACTTACTCAGTGGGTCAGTTCTATATAAATGTGCTTGTGGGTCCCATGCTTCAGCAGCAAAATATCAAGAGTTCACCATTCTTCTGAACTTTTTTCTACTTGTTATTACAGAAAGTCCATTCTTTCCTCAATGGGAAGAAAATCAAATTTATATTTTAGGTGCTTTTTCAGCATATCTTGTTTATAGCTTTGCAATTTATTTTCCTATATTGTGTAGAAGGCAAAAAAGTCCCCCAGACTTAGAAGAATCAGTGGTATGTTTGTGACAAAGAGAAGTGGTAAAAAGTAACATGTTACTGCACAGGACCCCAAATCAGCCAGGACATAGTTACAGAGGAAACAAAGGAGGGACTCACTTCAATCATAGTAAGAGGCAGAAGATGAGAACTAGGTAAGGCTCAAAGTCAGAGAGAGATTAGTAACAGCTTTTACTTGAGGCTGAGCCAACAAACTATTAACTTAGGGCTTATTATGTTTTACTTGATTTGGTTCCAGAGTCTGAAGCAGAGCTGAGCAATGCCCATAGCAGGTCCAACTATAAAGGTTGGAGGAAGGCAGTGAAACAGGGACAGGCAGGACATTAACCTCTTGGGTGCATCCTCTGGTTTCATCATAGTCATTTGATCCCTCTGTTTATGAGGTTCATTTTCTCTATTTCTCTCTTCCCACATAATACACATTTATGGTGCTATATTCCTTTTCTTACCAGCCTATTCTTAACCTTGAACATTCTCATTGGATCAGAATTTAATTTTAGTTATAGTATATGGTAACTAAAGACAGTATTTTGTTATTAGAAATTTAAGAGCATTTCTTATAATTCTGAAAGCACTGAAAATGTATTCACCTAACACTGGTTTCCATATAGTGCCATAGTCCTTCATATAAGCTGCCAATCATTCAGTTGATTGAATATTAAGAGTTTAACTATATATAATCTCTTTACATTATTTTATGTAAGAGGTAAGCTACTGTCCCAGAATTTAGCTAAACTTATATTGTATTATAGTTTTACTTTTCATGTTGATTCATACCCAAGTCTCCTCTTTTTTGGTCCATTCTTTCCCTGTAGAATTTTGACCTCATTCTCCCTTGAGAAGCTATAAATTATTTATCTTGGAATCTTTTTAAAATTCTTGTGGCTCATAAGATTTCAGTAGTAAGACTATTTTCGTCACTGTGAGACAATCCCTCAATGAAAGCAGTGTAATCTTCACATTGCTAGCCTCCCAACCTGTATTTTTTCTCTTAACAAAACAAAAATGTATTTGTGGATTACCACAGCCTTCTTAATTCTCTTGTTGGTAAAAATTTATTTGTACATTCAACAAGCCTTATTCAAATCTTTATTATATACTAGTAACCAAGGGGGAATTCTGAAGTAAAGAATAACTCAACACTTCCCTTCCAAAAGCTTATAATCTAATTGGGGGTATAAAAATACATACATGCATGAAACAAAAACAATAATAACAACGACAATAATAATAGCATAACAATAACATTCTTATGGCGCTTTACCATTTTTAAGGAACATTCTCTTATTCAATCCTACAATGATCCCATGAGATGGATGATATTTACATGCCCATTTTACACCTGAGGACCCCAAATACATAAAGCTAATACGACGTGTCAAAATTCCCTTAGCCCAAACTGGAGTTTGAAATTGGTCTTCTAACTCCAAATCCTATTGCTTATCATACTATCTTTCAACAATTAAAAAAAATATATACAGTATTCTCTGCCTCAGGTCACCCATATTACCCATATTTCATAGCATTGAGGCACTCTAATCATTTTATTTACTGATATTTTTGTTTATAAATGCTATTAGAAAGGGAAGAGTATTTCAAAAAAGAGTTGGGACTTGAACTTTGGATAAGGAGTGAGAATGGGACCTGTAACTAGAAGAGGAAGAGGACATTTCTATGTCCAGGGTAACACATGTAAAGGTCTAGTTTCAATAATAGGCATATCTTATGCAGGACGGTAGGAAAGCTTCCTTACTTGAAGTAAAGGGCTCATGATGAGCTGTCAAGAAAGATGTTTTGAACATATAGCCTGGGGACAAATAATTGTGTTCAATGTCCCTGCATGTTGGGCTGAGGAACTTTATTTTATGGGAAATGGCGAGCCTCCAGAAGGTTTTATGCTCAGAAGTGGAAAGATCAAATCACTGTTTTAGATTTTTAATGTACCCAGAAGCAGAGTGATCAGCTAGGAAGCGGCTATAGAAATCCAGGCATTGGGTGATGACCACCCAACTAGGAGAGGGCACTGGGGATAGAGAAGAAAGGAACAAAGGTGAAGCAACTTTAGAAAGAAGTGACAATACAATTTGGCAGGTGATTAGAAATAAAGTAGAAAAAAAGAGTCAAAGACTGCATGAGATTTCAAGCCTGGGTAAAGGCACTGATTAGGACAAAGAAAGACCATAGTGAAGTTACTCTGGTTTGTAGAGTATGGGGGAAATCTAAGAAATTACCATTATGAAGCCAGAGGTAATGGACATGGTCTCAAACACATTTAAAAAATAAATTTTTACTTACGAAGATCCATATCTCTCCATGTTAAAAGATAAGAATATCACCACTGGGGGAATTCCCTGGCAGTCCAGTGGTTAGGACTCTGAGCTTCCACTGCAGGGGACACAGGTTCAATCCCTGGTCGGGGTTAAGATCCTGCATGCCCTCTGGCGCAGCCAAAAAAGAAAGAAAGAAAGGAAGAAAGAAAATGAATATCACCATTGGGCACTTTTTAAGATTATAACTACCCTCATATTTACAGAAACAGTAAACAGTAGCTTGACAACTTTCCAGTTGAAACGAAATCATAAATATCCTCCCCAAAACTTTTTATTCATTAATCAGTATATACCTTTAATCACAACAAATTGTCTTTCTCCTTATTTCAAAGCAAGCAATTTCTAGAATCATGTCTGATGACCATATTTTTGCCCTATTCCCGTTCATTTTATGCAGACAATTTTAGTTCTCATCCTATCTTCTAGAATCCGAGACTGAAGAGATAATATGGTGTGAAGGAGCCACACAATAGACACCAGTGATTCTTAACCTTCGTGGTCTCAGGATCCCTGTATGCTCTTCAAAATTATTGAGGACCCAAGAAAGCTTTTGATTATATGGCTTATAGCTACTGATATCTACTGCATTTGCCATGGAAACAGAAATGTTTAAAACAATTACCTACATATTCATTTTAAAATAATAATAGGTTCATTATATGTCAACACAAGTATATATTTTAATGAAAAATAACATTCTTAAACCAAAAATAATTTAATGGGAAGAGTGGCATTATTGGACATTTTTGCAAATTCCTTTAATGTCTGGCTGAAGAGGGGATATCTAGATTTTCATATTGTCTCTATAGTCTATTGTAATATTGCTTCAGTTAAAGTATATGAAGAAAATCCGGGCGGAAGAGTAAGATGCGGAGGTCACCTTCCTCCCCACAGATACACCAGAAATACATCTACACGGGGAACAACTCCTACAGAACACCTACTGAACGCTGGCAGAAGACTTAAGACCTCCCAAAAGGCAAGAAACTCCCCATGTACCTGGGTAGGGCAAAAGAAAAAAGAAAAAACAGAGACAAAAGGATAGGGACGGGACCTGCACCTCTGGGAGGGAGCTGTGAAGGAGGAAAGCTTTCCACACACTAGGAAGGCCCCTCGCGGGCGGAGACTGCGGGTGGCGGAGTGGGAAAGCTTTGGAGCCGCAGAGGAGACCACGGTAACAGGGGTGAGGAGGGCAAAGCAGAGAGATTCCCGCACAGAGGATCAGGGCCGACCGGCACTCACCAGCCCGAGAGGCTTGTCTGCTCACCCACAGGGGCAGGCGGGGCTGGGAGTTGAGGCTCGGCCTTCGGTCGGAGCACCGGCAGAGGACTGGGGTTGGCAGCGTGAACACAGCCTGCAGGGGGTTAGTGCACCACAGCTAGCCGTGAGGGAGTCCGGGATAAAGTCTGGAGCTGCCGAAGAGGCAAGAGACTTTTTCTTACCTCTTTGTTTCCTGGTGCGCGAGGGGAGGGTCGAGCGCTGCTTAAAGGAGCTCCAGAGACGGGCGTGAGCCGCGGCCAAAAGCACAGACCCCAGAGACGGGCATGAGACGCTAAGGCTGTTGCTGCCGCCACCAAGAAGCCCATGTGCGAGCACAGGTCACTATCCACAACCCCCTTCCGGGGAGCCTGTGCAGCCCGCCACTGCCAGAGTCCTGGGACCCAGAGACAACTTCCCCGGGAGAACGCACGGCGCGCCTCACGCTGGTGCAACGTCACTGCGACGTCTGCCGCAGCAGGCCCGCCCCGGACTCCGTGCCCCTCCCACCCCCGGCCTGAGGGAGCCAGAGCCTCCACATCAGCTGCTCCTTTAACCCCGTCCTGGCTGAGCGAGGAACAGACGCCCTCCTGAGACCTACACGCAGAGGTGGGGCCAAGTCCAAAGCTGAGCCCCTGGGGGCTGTGAGAACAAAGAAGAGAAAGGGAAATCTCTCCCAGCAGCCTCAGAAGCAGCGGATTAAAGCTCCACAATCAACTTGTACCCTACATCTGTGGAATACATGAATAGACAACGAATTGAGGAGGTGGACTTTGAGGGCAGGATTTATGATTTTTTCCCCTTTTCCTCTTTTTGTGAGTGTGTATGTGTATGCTTCTGTGTGAGATTTTGTCTGTATAGCTTTGCTTCCACCATTTGTGCTAGGGTTCTATCCGTCCGGTTTTTTTTTTTAATTTTTTTTCTCAATAATTATTATTTTTATTTTAATAACTTTATATATTTTATCTTACTTAATTTTATTTTACTTTATCTTCTTTCTTTCTTTCTTTTTTCTTTCCTTCCCTCCTTCCTTCCTTCCTTTCTCCCTCCCTCCCTCCCTCCTTTCTTTCTTTCTTTTTTTCTTTCTTTCTTTCTTTCCTTCTACTTCTACTAATTCTTTCTTTCTGCTTTTTCTCCATTTTATTCTGAGCCATGTGGATGAAAGGCTCTTGGTGCTGCAGCCAGGAGTCACTGCTGTGCCTCTGAGGTGGGAGAGCCAACTTCAGGACACTGGTCCACAAGAGACCTCCCAGCTCCACATAATATCAAATGGTGAAAATCTCCCAGAGATCTCCATCTCAACACCAGCACCCAGCTTCACTCAACGACCAGCAAGTTATAGTGCTGGACGTCCTATGCCAAACAACTAGCAAGACAGGAACACAACCCCACACATTATCAGAGAGGCTGCCTAAAATCATAATAAGTCCACAGACACCCCAAAACACACGACCAGACGTGGACCTGCCCACCAGAAAGACAAGATCCACCCTCATCCACCAGAACACAGGCACTAGTCCCCTCCACCAGGAAGCCTACACAACCCACTGAACAAACCTTAGCCACTGGGGACAGACACCAAAAACAACGGGAACTACGAACCTGCAGCCTGCAAAAAGGAGACCCCAAACACAGTAAGATAAGCAAAATGAGAAGACAGAAAGACACACAGCAGATGAAGGAGCAAGATAAAAACCCACCAGACCAAACAAATGAAGAGGAAATAGGCAGTCTACCTGAAAAAGAATTCAGAATAATGATCGTAAAGATGATCCAAAATCTTGGAAATACAATATAGAAAATGCAAGAAACATTTAACAAGGACCTAGAAGAACTAAAGATGAAACAAACAACGATGAACAACACAATAAGTGAATTTAAAAATACTCTAGATGGGATCAACAGCAGAATAACTGAGGCAGAGGAACAGATAAGTGACCTGGAAGATAAAATAGGAAATAACTACTGCAGAGCAGAATAAAGAAAACAGAATGAAAAGAACTGAGGACAGTCTCAGAGACCTCTGGGACAATATTAAATGCACCAACATTCGAATTATAGGGGTTCCAGAAGAAGAAGAGAAAAAGAAAGGAACTGAGAAAATATTTGAAGAGATTATAGTTGAAAACTTCCCTAATATGGGAAAGGAAATAGTTAATCGAGTCCAGGAAGCACAGAGAGTCCCATATAGGATAAATCCAAAGAGAAATATGCCACACATATTAATCAAACTGTGAAAAATTAAATACAAAGAAAACATATTAAAAGCAGCAAGGGAAAAACAACAAATAACACACAAGGGAATCCCCATAAGGTTAACAGCTGATCTTTCAGCAGAAACTCTGCAAGCCAGAAGGGAGTGGCAGGACATATTTAAAGTGATGAAGGAGAAAAACCTGCAACCAATATTACTCTACCCAGCAAGGATCTCATTCAGATTTGATGGAGAAATTAAAACTTTTAGAGACAAGCAACAGCTGAGAGAGTTCAGCACCACCAAACCAGCTTTACAACAACTGCTAAAGGAACTTCGCTAGGCAACAAACACAGGAGAAGGAAAACACCTACAATAATGAACACAAAACAATTAAGAAAATGGGAATAGGAACATACATATCCATAATTACCTTAAATGTAAATAGACTAAATGCTCCCAACAAAAGACACAGATTAGCTGAATGGATACAAAAACAAGACCCATATATTTGCTGTCTACAAGAGACCCACTTCAAACCTAGAGACGCATACAGACTGAAAGTAAGGGGATGGAAAAAGATATTTCATGCAAATGGAAACCAAAAGAAAGCTGGAGTAGCAATTCTCATATCAGACAAAATAGACTTTAAAATAAAGACTATTATAATAGACAAAGAAGGACACTACATAATGATCAAGGGATCGATCCAAGAAGAAGATATAACAATTGTAAATATTTATGCACCCAACATAGGAGAACCTCAATACATGAGGCAAATACTGACAGCCATAAAGGGGAAATCAACAGTAACACATTCATAGTAGGGGACTTTAACACCCCACTTTCACCAATGGACAGATTATCCAAAATGAAAATAAATAAGGAAACACAAGCTTTAAATGATACATTAAACAAGATGGACTTAATTGATATTTATAGGACATTCCATCCAAAAACAACAGAATACACATTTTTCTCAAGTGCTCATGGAACATTCTCCAGGATAGATCATATCTAGGGTCACAGGTCAAGCCTTGGTAAATTTAAGAAAATTGAAATTGTTTCAACTATCCTTTCCGACCACAACGCTTTGAGACTAGATATCAATTACAGGAAAGATCTGTAAAAACTACAAACACATGGAGGCTAAACAATACACTACTTAATAACGAAGTGATCACTGAAAAATCAAAGAGGAAATAAAAAAATACCTAGAAACAGATGACAATGGAGACACGACGACCCAAAATCTATGGGATGCAGCAAAAGCAGTTCTAAGAGGGAAGTTTATGGCAATACAATCCGACCTCAAGAAAGAGGAAACATCTCGAATAAACAACCTAACCTTGCACTTAAAGCAATTAGAGAAAGAAGAACAAAAAAACCCCAAAGTTAGCAGAAGGAAAGAAGTCATAAAAATCAGATCAGAAATAAATGAAAAAGAAATGAAGGAAACAATAGCAAAGATCAATAAAACTAAAAGGTGGTTCTTTGAGAAGATAACAAAATTGATAAACCATTAGCCAGACTCATCAAGAAAAAAAGGGAGAAGACTCAAATCAATAGAATTAGAAATGAAAAAGGAGAAGTAACAAATGACACTGCAGAAATACAAAAGGTCATGAGAGATTACTACAAGCAACTCTATGTCAATAAAATGGACAACCTGGAAGAAATGGGCAAATTCTTAGAAATGCACAGCCTGCCAAGACTGAACCAGGAAGAAATAGAAAATATGAACACACCAATCACAAGCACTGAAATTGAAACGGTGATTACAAATCTTCCAACAGGGCTTCTCTGGTGGCGCAGTGGTTGAGAGTCCACCTGCCAATGCAGGGGACAGAGGTTCGTGCCCCGGTCCGGGAAGATCCCACATGTCGCAGAGCGGCTGGGCACGTGAGCCATGGCCGCTGAGCCTGTGCGTCCGGAGCCTGTGCTCCGCAGCGGGAGAGGCCACAACAGTGAGAGGCCCGCATACTGCAAAAAAAAAAAAAAAAAAATCTTCCAACAAACAAAAGCCCAGGACCAGATGGCTTCACAGCTCTTCACATTTAGAAAAGAGCTAACACCTATCCTTCTCAAACTCTTCCAAAATATAGCAGAGGGAGAAACACTCCCAAACTCATTCTATGAGGCCACCATCACCTTGATACCAAAACCAGACAAGGATGTCACAAAGAAAGAAAACTACAGGCAATATCACTGATGAACATAGATGCAAAATCCTCAAAAAAAATTAGCAAACAGAATCCAACAGCACATTAAAAGGATCATACATCATGATCAAATGGGGTTTATTCCAGGAATGCAAGGATTCTTCAATATATGCAAAACAATCAACATGATAAACCATATTAACAAATTGAAGGAGAAAAACCATATGACCATCTCAATAGATGCAGAGAAAGCTTTCAACAAAATTCAACACCCATTTATGATAAAAACCCTGCAGAAAGTGGGCATAGAGGGAACTTTCCTCAACTTAATAAAGGCCATATATGACAAACCCACAGCCAACATCATCCTCAATGGTGAAAAACTGAAAGCATCTCCACTAAGATCAGGAACAAGACGAGGTTGCCCACTCTCACCACTCTTATTCAACATAGTTTTGGAAGTTTTAGCCACAGCAATCAGAGAAGAAAAGGAAATAAAAGGAATCCAAATCAGAAAAGAAGTAAAGCTGTCACTGTTTGCAGATGACATGATACTATACATAGAGAATCCTAAAGATGCTACCAGAAAACTACTAGAGCTAATCAATGAATTTGGTAAAGTAGCAGGATACAAAATTAATGCACAGAAATCTCTTGCATTCCTATATACTAATGATGAAAAATCTGAAAGTGAAATCAAGCAAACACTCCCATTTACCATTGCAACAAAAAGAATAAAATATCTAGGAATAAACCTACCTAAGGAGACAAAAGACCTATATGCAGAAAATTATAAGACACTGATGAAAGAAATTAAAGATGATACAAATAGATGGAGAGATATACCATGTTCTTGGATTGGAAGAATCAACATTGTGAAAATGACTCTACTACCCAAAGCAATCTACAGAGTCAATGCAATCCCTATCAAACTACCACTGGTATTTTTCACAGAACTAGAACAAAAAATTTCACAATTTGTATGGAAACACAAAAGACCCCGAATAGCCAAAGCAATCTTGAGAACGAAAAACAGAGCTGGAGGAATCAGGCTCCCTGACTTTAGACTATACTACAGAGCTACAGTAATCAAGACACTATGGTACTGCCACAAAACAGAAAGATAGATCAATGGAACAGGATAGAAAGCCCAGAGATAAACCCACACACATATGGTCACCTTATCTTTGATAAAGGAGGCAGGAATGTACAGTGGAGAAAGGACAGCCTCTTCAATAAGTGGTGCTGGGAAAACTGGACAGGTACATGTAAAAGTATGAGATTAGATCACTCCCTAACACCATACACAAAAATAAACTCAAAATGGATTAAAGACCTAAATGTAAGGCCAGAAACTATCAAACTCTTAGAGGAAAACATAGGCAGAACACTCTATGACATAAATCACAGCAAGATCCTTTTTGATCCACCTCCTAGAGAAATGGAAATAAAAACAAAAATAAACAAATGGGACCTAATGAAACTTCAAAGCTTTTACACAGCAAAGGAAATCATAAACAAGACCAAAGGACAACCCTCAGAATGGGAGAAAATATTTGCAAATGAAGCAAGTGACAAAGGATTAATCTCCAAAATTTATAAGCAGCTCATGCAGCTCAATAACAAAAAAACAAACAACCCAATCCAAAAATGGGCAGAAGATTTAAATAGACATTTCTCCAAACAAGATATACAGACTGCCAACAAACACATGAAAGAATGCTCAACTTCATTAATCAGTAGAGAAATGCAAATCAAAACTACAATGAGATATCACCTCACACCAGTCAGAATGGCCATGATCAAAAAATCTAGAAACAATAAATGCTGGAGAGGGTGTGGAGAAAAGGGAATCCTCTTGCACTGTTGCTGGGAATGTAAATTGATACAGCCACTGTGGAGAACAGTATGGAGGTTCCTTAAAAAACTACAAATAGAACTACCATATGACCCAGCAATCCCACTACTGGGCATATACCCTGAGAAAACCATAATTCAAAAAGAGTCATGTACCAAATTGTTCATTGCAGCTCTATTTACAATAGCCAGGAGTTGGAAACAACCTAAGTGTCCATCATCGGATGAATGGATAAAGAAGATGTGGCACATATATACCATGGAATATTACTCAGCCATGAAAAGAAACGAAATTGAGCTATTTGTAATGAGGTGGATAGACCTAGAGTCTGTCATACGAGTGAAGTAAGTCAGAAAGAGGAAGACAAATACCATATGCTAACACATATATATATGGAATTTAAGAAAAAAAATGTCATGACGAACCTAGGGATAAGACAGGAATAAAGACACAGACCTACTAGAGAATGGACTTTAGGATACGGGGAGGGGGAAGGGTAAGCTGTGACAAAGCGAGAGAGAGGCATGGACATATATACACTACCAAACTTAAGGTAGATAGCTACTGGGAAGCAGCCGCATAGCACAGGGAGATCAGCTCTGTGCTTTGTGACCGCCTGGAGGGGTGGGATAGGGAGGGTGGGAGGGAGGGAGACGCAAGAGGGAAGCGATATGGGAACATATGTATAACTGATTCACTTTGTTATAAAGCAGAAACCAAAAAAAAAAAAAAAAAAAAAAAAACCTCCTCACCAAATTCTCCTGCGTTGGGACACACAGTCTTGAGGGGCATGAGCCTGCTGTGTCCCCTTTGCCTGGCAAAGCAATAAAGCTAAAAAAAAAAAAAGAAAAAGAAAATCCAACCTCACACAGATATGTCATTGAGAAAAGAGGAATAAATTAATAGCTTTTTAACAATTACCTTTGATACCACACCACAAGTTAACAAATGGTAGTTTCTTAAAAGTGATTTGAAATGTGGAATCTGAAACCAAATATCAATATACTTTTTGTAGTTTTCTATATTCAAATTCATTGGTCTGTCCTATGCTTGAATCAATCTTTTACCCATGCATGATTTTGTGGCAACTATGTTTGTCATTTGAAAAATATTGTTTCACTGAGTTACACACTCTTTAAAACATAGACACATTTCATTGTAGAAAATGAAAGTTTACATTTGTTACTATTACTACCAATCTCATCAGAAAAGTGTTTAAGTATTTGGAAAATGTAAAGCTCACAGTGCCAGATATAAGTTTTCCAAAATTCTAATTTTCATATGAAACTTCAAATGTTATTGGCAACAAACACTGTTGGGTTTTTTTCTTGAAGTGGCAGGCACACTCCACTCATTTTTGAGAGAATGAATGCCAAAAATTAAAGTCAAAATAATCATAATCTTTCTGTCAGTTGGTCTTTTAATAAAAAATAGTATCTCATAAAAAATGTGAGTAGTACAACTCAAACAACTGCACACATGCTTTTTTCTCAAGACACCACCATACTTCGGGGCATAGAAATGTTTTATGTATTCTCTTTGCATCACACATAATATTAAAAAGATATATACTCAATAGTTGAGATTTAATAAAATTACTATATTTTACTACTTCATAAAGGGCATTCTTAAGTTAAGCTGACATTCTTTGTAACTGAGATTGCATGGTGGTAAAGGATTCAATGACTATAATATGAGTACAAGTACTAGCAGTAAAGAGTACAATGACTTCTAGTAAAGGTTAAATAAATAATGGACAATTAATACCTTAGCATTGTTATGAAAATGTTTTTCCTTGTGGATCTCCTGATAGGATTTTGAGGACCTCCAGGTGCCCATGTATCATATTCTAAGTACTGTTAATCTAGAGCCTCTGATAATAGTTGATGTTTATGGGCTTTTCCTATATGCCAGGCCCTATTCTAAGCACTGAGTTACTTTAAATCTGAATGCAACATCTTTTTTACTTTAATAAGAAATGTAAATGTGCCAGAGCGGAAGAATATAATGTGAAAAATACTTTTTAACAGAATATATCCAATGAATGTTGTCAGTAACATTTTTTCCTTACAGTTTTATTGAGATAATGGACGTACGGCACTGTGTAAGTTTAAGGTGTACAGCATAATGATCTGACTTACATATGTCATGAAATGATTACAACAGTAAGTTTAGAGAGCATTCATCATCTCATATGGATACAAAATTAAAGAAAGAGAAAAATATGTAGATTTTTTTCCTTGTGATGAGAACTCTTAGGATTTACTCTTAACTTTCATATATAACATACAGCAGTGTTAATAATATTTATCATGTTGTATCGATACATTACATCACTAGTACTTGTTTATCCTATAACTTTTGACCACCTTCATCCAACATCCCCTACCCCTACCCCCAACCTCTGGTAACTGTATATCTGACTTATTTTTCTATGAGTTTGTTTGTCTTTGAAGTATAATTGACCTACAAGACTATGTTTGATCCTAGTACACAACTTAGTGATTCAATATTTCTGTACATTTCAAAATGATCACCGTGTTAGTCTAGTTACCATCTGTTACTACACAAAGATATTGTATAATTATTGACTATATTTCCCATACTGTACATTTTGTAACCATCATTTGTTTTGTAACTGGAAATTTGTACCTCTTAATCTCCCTTACCTATTTCTCTCCTCTCCCTAACCCGCTCCCCTCTGGCAACTACCTGTTTGTTCTCTGTACCTATGATTCTGTTTTTGTTTAGTTATGCTTGTTCGCTTGTTTTGTTTTTTAGATTCCACATGTAAGTGAAATTACACAGTATTTGTCTTTCTATGTCAGACTTATTTCACTTAGCAAAATACCATATAGGTCTATCCATGTAGTCACAAATGGCAGGACTCTTTTTTTTTCAATGTCTGAGTAATATTCTAGTGTGTGTCTGTGTGTGTGTGTGTGTGTGTGTGTGTGTTTGTGTGTGTGTGTGTGTGTGTGTATATTAAAAATCTTCTTTATCCATTTATCTATTGATGGTCACTTAGATTGTTTCCATATCTTGACTATTGTAAGTAATGCTGCAATGAACATAAGGGTGCATGTATCTTTTAGAATTAGTGTTTTTTTTCTTTTGGATAAATATCCAGGAGTGGAATTGCTGGATCAATTCTTTGGCATTGGTCTTAACAATACCTTTTTGGATATATCTCCTCAGGCAAGGGAAACAAAAGCAAAAATAAACAAATGGGACTACAACAAACTAATTTTTTGAGGAACCTCTATACTGTTTTCCATGGAGGCTGCACCAACATTCCCACCAACAGTGTAAAAGGGTTCCCTTTTCTCCACATCCTCTGCAGTACTTGTAATTTGTTATCTTTTTGATAATAGTCATTATGACAGGTGTGAGGTGATATCTCATTGTGGTTTTGATTTGCATTTCCTTGATGATTAGTGATGTTTAGCATCTTTTCATGTGCCTCTTGGCCATCTGTATGTCTTCCTTGGAAAAATGTCTATTCAGGCCTTCTGCCCATTAGTTAATCAGGTTATTTGTTATTTTGATGTTGAGTTGTATGAGTTTTTGGTATATATTGGATATCAAACCCTTATTGGATATATCATTTGCAAAAATCTTCTCTGATTCAGTAGGCTGCCTTTTTGTTTTGTCAGTAGTTTCCTTCACTGTACAAAAGTTTTTTAGTTTGATATAATCCCATTTTTTAATGTTTGCTTTTGTTTCCCTTGCCTGAGGAGACATGCAAAAAAAAATACTGCTAAAACCAATGCCAAATAACATGCTGCCTGTGTTTTCTTCCAGTAGTTTTATGATTTCAGGTCTTACATTTAGGTCGTTAGTCCATTTTGAGTTTATTTTTATGCATGGCATGAGAAAGTAGTCTTGTTTGATTCTTCTGCTTGTTGCTGTACAATTTTCTCAAGACCATT
Organism: Delphinus delphis; assembly: GCF_949987515.2. NCBI lineage: Eukaryota > Metazoa > Chordata > Mammalia > Artiodactyla > Delphinidae > Delphinus > Delphinus delphis. The sequence continues at coordinate 141,435,376 of NC_082683.1, read as the reverse complement.
TCTTGAAGAGGCTGTCTTTTCTCCTCTGTATATTCTTGCCTCTTTTGTTGTGGATTAATTGACCTTGTCTGTGTGGGTTTATTTCTGCATCTCTCTTCTGTTCCATTAATCTGTGTGTCTGTTTTTGTCCCAGTACAATGCTGTTTTGATTACTGTAGCTTTGTAGTATTGCTCTCAGTAACTTGAGATCTAAAGTGTACACTTTTAAATGGTATACATTGGTAAACAATAATAAAGTCAATATTTTTGTGGGACTGTAAATAGAATTAAATTTCCCCAGTTCTTAACATCAATTCCTCCCATTGGCAAAATATTAAAGATTTTAAAGAAAATTATGCCTACTTGGTGTTATAGAAATTTTAGGAAGACCCAGATCCTATTTTAAAGAAGTTTATTTAACTCTGGAATCAGATTCTAGTTCAAGCTTTGCTATTTTAAGTGTTGCATAATGCAAATCACTAACTTTGGGGGTGCTAGAGAATTAAAGGAAGATTTTAAAGTACATAAAAAAAAAAAAACCCTTAGGTCTGCGGCCATTAAGAGAAAACCCAGAGCCTGCTGAAATTCTTTTTTTTCCAATGATTTTTCTTTTTAATATTTATTTACTTAAGCTGCACCAGGTCTTAGTTGAAGCATGCAGGATCTTTTAGCTGTAGCTTGCAGACTCTTAGTTGCGACATGTGAACTCTTAGTTGCGGCATGCATGCGGGATCTAGTTGACTGATCAGGGATCGAACCCGGGCCCCCTGCATTGGGAGCGTGGAGTCTTACCCACTGGACCACCAGGGAAGTCCCCAGAGCCTGGTCAAATTCTAAACCAAGAGTTATTCAGAAGGACTGTTGGGTCAGACATTCCCTATGGAAACGGCTAGTAAGTGGGCCTTTGGTACCCACTTTTAGGCATTGGAAAATAGAAGACTTTTAGATCCTATGGGAACATCAGTGCGTACCAATCACACTAATCTAGATAGTCTAACTAATAATGAAAAACCAACATTTTATCTATCTTGTTTACTAAACTCAGTTTCTCTATCTGTAAAACTGGTCTAATAAAGCTGACCTAAATGATTTAGGATTATCCAGAGCTGTCAGTACAGTGTAATTCCAAAACAGTGCGTTCCTGGCTAGAACTAGTCAAATTATAGGACAGTTTTGGTGTCATAGAATCTAAGAGTAAAGGATCAGCATGTGCAAGCGTTCCAAATCAACCTCTAAAGTTTCCTGCAATTACCGATTTGCATTGTAATCTGGGAGGAAGGAATATAATGTGTCCTCTCTCATCATAATCTCCAGGAAAAAGGCCTGGAGATTTGGCCTGTCAGAGTAAATGTAGGGAAATGACATAGCATTCTCTTACAGGTCAGCAGGGGGTGTCACTTCACCAGCCTCCTTGGTGTCCTTTAAGCTCCTATAGTTGGAGAAGAGATCTTTAAATGAACAAAGCATTCAAATGAAATTCATCCATGACAGTTGTGACTCTTCTCACTTTATTTCCTTCTATTCATTTAATATTTTGTTTTGGTTTTCAGAACTACCTTCCTCGACTTCTGTAGAAAGTTAATATATTGCTGCATAAATAAATTAGGTTCCTGGACTTAGTTCCCTCTTGTGTGTGTGTGCTGGTGGGGTAGGGGTGCTCCCCCACAACAACAAGCAATTCTCAGATGCAAGCAAGGTGTCTGAGAACTCACCTCAATTCTGGCACTAGCTAACTGGAGATAGAATCAGATTCCACTGGTAAAGAGCTCAGTCCCGCAAGACTCTCCTCCAATTTGGATGCCAGTCTCAGGTCCAGCTTGTTACCTGTGCTTCTGACCTATTGGTTATAAATAAAATGTTCCCACGACCCCCTCCCTGGGTTTAATTAATTTGCTAGAATGGCTCACAGAACTCAGGAAAATCCGTCTACTCACTGGATTACCAATTTATTGCAATAGATATTAAACGATAGGAATCATCCAGATGAAAAGATACACAGGGCATTAGGGAGGTGGGGAGGGGGGGTCCCGAACAAAGGAACTTGTGTCCTTGTGGAGCATGGGGCCCAACACAGTGGTACGTGGAAGTGTCCAGTTTCCTAACATGGTGGCTCCCCATAAAATCCTCATTTGGGGTTTTATGGAGGCTTCATTAGGTGGGCATGGTTGGTTAACTCATTGGCCATTGGTGACTGACTCAACCTCTAGTCCCTCTTCCCTCCCTGGAAATCAGGGGTTGGGACTAATAGTTCCACCCCTCTGTTCACGGTTGGTTCCCCTGGCAACCAATCCCCATCCTTAGGTGTTTTCCAAGAGTTACTCCATTAACATAAACCCAGTCCTGATAGTAAGAGCTTGTTGTGAATAACAAGACACACATTTCACCTTTGTGTCAATGAAGCATTTTCAGGAACTGAGCACAATAGACCACATATCATAACAAAGAGACTCCCATTTCTCTTATGGTTCAGGAAATTTCAAGCGGTTGGAGACTGTGAGCCGGAAACTGTGGGTGACCAAATATATATGAGAAATATGTTTTGGTCAACTGAATGACCAAATATAAATATTCCTTATAAATCACAGTATCGCAACAAAAATATTTAAAATTCTCAGCCTATATTTTACAGCGTGTCCTTATTTGTTTGTCACCATTACAAAAATCAACTCATTTTAAAATATAATTGAAGCAAGTTTCTCACGCTTTTCAAAAAAAAAAAAAAAACACCAGAAAAAAATCAGAATCAGCTCAGGAAAAACTACAGAATTCTTCACATGATGAGGAACATTACAGACTGTAATGACAGAAGAACTTTAGAAAAGTGGTTATGTTACTAACAAATAGGCAAGGTTTTCCTCAATGAAATTCAAGTCAAGTATTAAGAGACACAATCCATACTATAGAGTTGCACCTTGACACAACATATGGAAAGCAGGTAAAGGCTCACACAGTCAGGGCAATTGTACCAAGTCAGGGTAGGAGTGAGTGAGGAACATACGACTATAGGAGATTTTGCCATTTAATTGTCAAAAAATTAAGAACAAATTTAAAATGCTTAGCTAGAGGCAAATATGAGACAAAAACTTGCAATTGTTTTCTTTTATTTTTATTTAGTTATTTAAAATGTTGAAGTATAGTTGATTTACTATGTTGTGTTAATTTCTGATGTACAGCAAAGTGGTTTGATTATACATATATATGTGTGTATATATATTCTTTTTCATATTCTTTTCCATTATGGTTTATCACATCATATTGAATATTGTTCCCTGTGCTCTATAGTAGGACATTGTTGTTTATCCACCCTAGATATAATAGTTTGTACCTGCTAATCCCAAACTCCCAATCCTTCCCTCCCCTCCCCTGTAATTTGTTTTTTTAAGCCTTAAAAAAGTAGTGGGAGAGGGGCTTCCCTGGTGGCACAGTGGTTGAGAGTCCGCCTGCCAATGCAGCGGATACGGGTTCGTGCCCCGGTCCGGGAAGATCCCACATGCTGCGGAGCAGCTGGGCCTGTGAGCCATGGCCGCTGAGTCTGTGCGTCCGGAGCCTGTGCTCCGCAACGGGAGAGGCCACAACAGTGAGAGGCCAGCGTATCGCCAAAAAAAAAAAAAAAAAAAAAAATTAGTGGGAGAACAAAATTATTTGAGGGAGATAGTGGGGGGAAAAGTCTGCACTCTTCCTATTCATTTTGTGTACCAGTGGAAACCAGGAAGCTGGACTTGTGCTTTCTCTGTTGTCACGGCTAGGATCTGGGCACTTGTCCTCACTGACTACTGATTCCCTCAGATGATTGCAACTCAATCAACTTTAGCAACTCATGTGTTTGAGAAGAAGTGGAAAGTAAGCTAATTACATAATGTCTTTTGCATTAATAGACAACACAGCTCTGACCCATTCATGACGTACCTTGACTTTGGAAGCAGTTTTCATCAGCTTGGTTATTTTCCTCCTCAAGTGGGACAGGCAATCTGGATCCAGGGGACGGGTTAGGATAATTCATGAACTTTTAAATTGTCAGGGAGGAAGAAATATTCCTCTCTTTTTCTAGGTTCTTCTGGCCGGTCTAAGAATTAAAATGACATGAGACAAATTAACAGGAGAAAATCAAACAAAAGTTTAATAAGGTGTATACATGAGAAAAGCCCCCAAAACTGAGCAAGTCGCCAAGATGGCTGAAAACCCCTAAATACCATCTTCCGCTAAATACAGAAGAGGATGTTGGGAGTAGTGGTTTGGAACTTCAAGTAGGAGGAAGGTAATTTACATAGAGATGGAAAAGCAAATGTTTGGCAAACAGATGTTTCCTGGGCCACGGAGAGACAATGAGAGACGAGTGGACACTCATCTCCAGGCCCTGCCTGGAGTTTCCCCCTTATTTAGCCCATACTCTTTGCAAATAAATCTGGTGACAGCTCTATCAAAGTTTCTTCCTGAGTCTTTTGGCCTTGGTTATTTTCAGCTCAAAATAATTTCCATACCAGAGAGACATTTTGGGGTGGCAAATTTTGTTTCCCTACAGAACAAAGGAGAATGTTTCCAAAGGAAAGGAATCTGTAAATATGGGACAAAGTTGTTTTATTTTTAACCTACCTTTGCATCCAATAATTTACCTATATACACAAAGTCAGCACAAGTAATATATGTTTTCTATCCATTCAACATAGATAACAAGACTTGAAAGACTGTGAAAGTATAAATATTAGGTACTTGGGTGACATTTTCATGACAAGTTGATTCATTATATGTTTCAAAGAAGGCTCACATCATGGGTAATTTATGTTCATGTTGCTGGAACATAGTTATTTCAAAGCATTTATATTGCACTAAAGATCTCCACTCTTATGGGTGTTCAATGTGAATACTGGTTAAAACACAATGACTGGGAGTTAGGGAGAGTAGGTAATCAAGAGGCAGTGGTGTGACTAACCTTGCATGCCCTTCAGAAAATGACTGCGTAATAACCGTGTCCTGCCTTGAAACAGCATAGTTCATTAGGTTTCTGAATACCCTATTCAATCATTTCAAAGCCTGTCCATAGTTAAAGAGTAACGACGTGATTATTTCCCTTTCCCCAAGGGAATTACCAAATTGCAAAATCCTGTTATGAGGACCCAGGCCTCTGACAACATACTGAATAGGAAAACCTCACTCACTCAGAATAATTGTGCAGGCGGCTCCCTTGTTCTGAATGGGGTCTCTGGTGCACTTTCGTAAGTACTTTAATTTATAGACTATTTTGAAAAAAATGTGGCTTGTTAGTTTCCTGTACATTTTATGAAACACCGAGACATCAGTGAGTTCTGATACTCATAGTTCATACCATGGTTTCAGCAATATTGTCTCAGAAGAGCCAGAAAAACTGATATTAACTCCAAAAAATAACAACAAACAGCAACGAGCAAAATTGCCAAATTTGAAGCTCTCACATGTTTGTTTGAAAGGATCTCCAAACTCTCCTTCATTATTATCCCCTCACCTTCACTAGTATTTACTCTTCCTTCGATGCCCACTGGACCAAACTGTTTAATCTCATCATTCAATAAAGAAAGAGGAGTAGACCTGAAAGTAAGTACATAAGGACGCACACTCATTCACATCAATCTCTTCACTTTTATGAGTAACCAATTTAACACACAGATGGCCCCTTCTTTGAAAAGTCACTGTAGGCCATAAAAAGCAGAATGCAAAGGAACTAGAATGAAAGAAGTCAATGACTGCATACAAGATTCCTCTGGGCCAATGCCTTCCTCTTCTCTATCCACCCCCACTATCTCTTCTGCCCTAAGGACTTCAGACTCCAGGAATCCAAAATCTGCTCTCATTTCAAAACATTCCCATCCCTGATCTATTCATCCTTGAATAATCATATTTTCCAATTTACAGAGTATTACAGAATTCCAGGTGAGAAGTGGTCAGGAGCTGGACCAGGTGGTAGCAGTAGGAATAAAGAAATAGTCAAAGCTACGTACCTGCCTTCAACTGTATGATCCTGCTCATTGGAAAAATGTTGCCCATGTCCAGCCAGTGCATGTTAGACACTCAGAATAGCAGCTTCTCCCAAGGGGTTAGTACAGAGGGGTAGAAATGTTACTTTCAAAACTTAGATTGGGATTGACAAATACACAGTACTATATATAAAATAGATAACTCACAAGGACCTACTGTATAGCACAGGGAACTCTACTCAATACTCTGTAATAACCTATATGGGAATGAAGTCTAGAAGACAGTGGATATATGTATATGTATAGCTGGTTCACTTTGCTGTACAGCAGAAACTAACACAACATTGTAAATCAAATAGACTCCAATACAAATTAAAAAAACAAAACAAAGCAAAAAGACTTCCCTCACTGAGGGCAGCTCAAGGTAATGTGAGCAGTGGCTGAAAGCTAACAAAAGAGTCATTTCACATTACTGCTCAGGAATGTCTAGTCTCCACATCTCTGAACTGGGACGTATTCCAGAAGACCCTTAGAAAATTCTATCGAGTGGGTCTATAGCAATGGTCTTGGCCATTCTCTAGAAAAGTTCCTTTCATGTGGAAGAAGAGGAGCATTGCAAGTTGCCACTGGTTGCTCTAATATTTCTATCAGAGAAGAGGAGAAGCCTGCCTCTCAGAACCAGAAATGAGAAAGAAAAGCTGTAGCTGGTGGGAAAAAAAAGAACCCTTCCAGTAAAGAAAGCAACCTCACAGTCAGAGAGTTAAGGAAGCAGTAGGGTGATATTTGATAGTAAAATATAAAAGAGACAATGGTGAAAAATATTTTTGTTTGATACATTTTTCTTGGAGTTCTTACTATTTTGTTACCTTTAAAAATAATAAAGCAAATATATTCCCTTTGAGTTCAATAAAGAGAAGAGAGTCTCCCCTGACCTTCCTCAAATATTCCATCAAAAAGGAGATTTAGAATATATCACAAGTTAAGTATTCTTTTGGTCTACTAGGCCAAGTAAAAAATCAAAAGAAAACACATCGAGACTTCCCTAGTGGCGCAGTGGTTAAGAATCCGCCTGCCAATGCAGGGGACACGGGTTCGAGCCCTGGTCCGGGAAGATCCCACATGCCGTGGAGCAACTAAGCCCGTGCACCACAACTACTGAGCCTGCATGCAGCAACTGCTGAAGCCCGCATGCCTAGAGCCCACGCTCTACAACAAGAGAAGCCACCGCAATGAGAAGCCCGCGCACCACAATGAAGAGTGGCCCCTGCTCGCTGCAACTACAGAAAGCCCACATGCAGCAACAAAAGACCCAATGCAGCCATAAATAAATAAATAAAATTTATTAAAAAAAAAGAAAATACATCATCGGTATCTTTTGGCATTTTGCAATCAAGGTCACGTAGGTACTTTATTTAGGCATTTCTTGTGTGTGTGTTTCCATGTTTTGCCTGTAACAACTTCCTCTCCATTCAAGATTTTTTTTTTTACTATATTAGTAGCACAATAAAAGGAAGAAAACAAATTGATTGACTGTGTGGATCTAACCTCATTAGTCACTGATATGTTTTTAATTTACTTAAAAATTTTTTTCTTTTGTTGCACCAACCATGTTCCATAATTTTTTTCTCATTTATTTATATTCCTTTGTATTTTATTCCATTGCTCAACAGTGGGCTTGTTCAGACTCCAGAAGGCAACCAAAGAACAAGTTGCAATAAATAATTTTAATGTTTTATAGTATATTAATTTTAATATTAAAATGTAATAAATTATAAGAGTTTTCATCACAGGGAAAAAAATTTTTTTCTATTTCTTTAATGTTGTATCTATATGAGATGATGAATGTTCATTAAACCTATTGTGACAACCATTTCATGATGTATGTAAGTCAAATCATCATGCTGTACACCTTAAAGTTATACAGTGCTATATATCTCAATAAAACTGGAAGTATGTATATATTTATTACATTTATATGTAATATATAATATACATATTTATCTCTTTATATACTACAATATTTAAATATTTGTGATTTTTGTATAGCTTAATAAAATCACCTTACATCTTATAGAAAAATACATTTTAAAATACTAATTAAATAAAATTACTTTGATAATCTTCCAGGTCTGGAGTATTCAGGTAACTACTTCAAGAATCAAATATCTTTCCAAATCTCTAAAAGATCAAAGTCAGTGTAATCGGACTCTTAGGAGTTCATTCTTTGTTGTCAGTTTCTAATACTACCCTGAAATAGTGTCTGATGTAAGCCAGAGTTAAGGAGGAAAGGGATTTAAAGGTAGGGGAAGGTATGATATAATATCCTGTCAGAATTTCATCACATTAAAGCTGTGTATCTAGATATCTCCCATCAAACTAATCAGTCAAAAAAGTACGAATTAAAAGTCATCTAGGGGCTTCCCTGGTGGCGCAGTGGTTGAGAGTCTGCCTGCCGATGCAGGGGACACGGGTTCGTGCCCCGGTCCGGGAAGATCCCACATGCCGTGGAGTGGCTAGGCCCGTGATCCATGGCCGCTGAGCCTGCGCGTCCGGAGCCTGTGCTCTGCAACGGCAGAGGCCACAACAGGGAAAGGCCCACATACTACAAAAAAATAAATAAATAAATAAAAATAAAAGTCATCTAGTAGATAAAATCTTATCTGGCAGGGACAAGAAAATCATGAGAGATATTGTCTTAAAAATATTTTTTAATTGAACACAATAAATGTGATAACATCTTTAGACTGCTCAGCTTGGAGCCTTTTGTGTGAATTCAGGAATGTGGATGTCTGCAGTCCTAAAATCAATGTGGAAGAGAGCTGGAGAATATGAATAAAAATTAGATGAACACAACAATAACATCTTATATGCATAATAAATCTCTACACATTTCCTCCAGTCTAATTGTCCTCAAAACAATAACCTGGTGGGGCTTCCCTGGTCTCAGTGGTTGAGGGTCCGCCTGCCGATGCGGGGGACACGGGTTTGTGCCCCGGTCTGGGAGGATCCCACGTACCGCGGAGCGGCTGGGCCTGTGAGCCATGGCTGCTGGGCCTGCGCGTCCGGAGCCTGTGCTCTGCAACGGGAGAGGCCACAACAGTGAGAGGCCCGCGTACCGCAAACAAACAAACAAACAAACAAACAATAACCTGGTAACAGTAACAGCAACCGCAGTGAACCAGTCGTTGTCATGCTTTGATATATGACAAAGATTTGCAAGTATGTTGACCAAAGTCTAGCATGATGATATACATTGCTATGCTTTGAATCCCATGCAGTATTGCATAATATTGCAATCACCATCGTCTTCATCAATCAAGTACTATTTATAGAATATCTTTATATCTATGGATTGTGCTAAAGTATTATAAATTCATTAAGTGATAACATCCTTACTTGCATTATAACATGAAGATACATGAAATAAGAATATTCATGACTTTTTATAAAGCTGGAATACAAACAAAAAGTGTTTCCTTTATTTTATTATATTTCACAAAGGATATTTTCTAAGTATAAGAAGGGGAAATGTAGGCAAAAAAACTAAACAAGAGACCATGAGTAGACAAATAACTTGACCCATATTGTGATTGTAAATCAGTTCAGGAAGGGAGAGAAGGAGGGAGAGAGCAGGAGGGAACAAAAAGGGGAGGAGAGGAAAGGAAAGAGGAGTAAAGAAAAGAGAAATAAGACAATTCAGAAGCAATTAACAGGAAACTTTTTAAAAACAGGGCAGGAATTTATAATACTATAAATTATACTATTATTAATCTTATACTGAGTAAATAAAAATATATTATTTACTCAATGGTTATGGTCAACTTTGAGAGGTGAAAAGAGATTAGGTAACTCCTGAATCTTCCAGCTCAGTAATTAGTGGTATCATTTGGCATTATTTTAATTATTTAACAGTAAACTTACGATTACTGGGGGAAAGGGGGGAGTGATAAATTGGGAGATTGGGATTGACATATACACACTACTATATAAAATTAGATAACTAACAAGGACCTACTGTATAGCACAGGGAACTCTACTCAATACTCTGTAATGGCCTATATGGGAAAAGAATCTAAGAAAGAGTGGATATATGTATATGTATAACTGAGTCACTTTGCTGTACAGCAGAAACTAATACAACATATAAATCAACTATATTCCAATAACAATTTAAAAATTATTTAACAGTAATCTCATCAATGACTCCAGATGAATATTTTTTATTTACTCCACTTTTTTCTATTTCATCCTTCTTCTAACAGTTAAACATGTTTCTCATGTCAGTGATGCAGAGTTAAATCATAGCCTAAATGTATAAAATCCCATTTGCTTAAAAGACATTTCCATCATTACCAAATCAGTTATGGGAACAAAAACAAAGGGTAAGAACTCTGGTTCTCTGACTGTGATTTCCCCTCATAATAAAAAATCTGCTCAAAATGTCCTGTATTTCTTAAATGGGAAGCATGTTTCACCCAACATTATCTACGAGGTCATACTTGAGAGATGTTTGCACAGAGCGTATCTGTATTTGTTTTATGAATTGAGTTATCTGTGAAACTGACCTTAATTGGAGGTCCTGGAATACTGAAAACTGTAAATAAAAAGTTGATTAAAAGACTTGTGAGGAGTGTGCTGTATAAGAAAATAAAGCCCTGGTTTGGGGCAGGATTAGTATGAAGACTGTTTCCAGTCACCTGAGCCCCTCCTCACTCGTCCTCAGCCATGGTGTCTCCTCCTCTGATCTGGCTTCCTCATCACCCCAGTAGACCCTTTTTACCATCTGGTGGTCAGACAACTCCATGATGAAATTATCTGATTCATAGAATCACACAAAAGTGTATTTGAAAGATTAGGTTTTATTAATTACCATTCCCAGAAGTATTTGCAACAAGAAATATATACTTTTAAAACAAATTAAAGTACAATGTTGTGTTAGTTTCAGGTGTACAGCACAGTGATTCAGACATATATATATACACACATATACATATATATATTTTTTTCTTTTTCAGATTCTTTTCCCTTATAGGTTATTACAAAATATTGAGTATAGTTCCCTGTACTGTACAGTAGGTTTTTGTTGGTTATCTATTTTATATATAGTAGTGTGTGTATGTTAATCCTAACTTCCTAATTTATCCCTCCCCACTCCCCTTTTCCCTTTGGTAACCATAAGTTTCTTTTGTATGTCTATGGGTCTATTTCTGTTTTGTAAATAATTCATTTTTTTTTTTTGATTTTACATATAAGCAACATCATATGGTATTTGTCTTTCTCTGCCTGGCTTACTTCACTTAGTATGATCATCTCTAGGTTCATCCATGTTGCTGCAAATGGCGTTATTTCATTCTTTTTATGGATCAGTAAACCAATTTGTTGTAGAGTTTTATCAGTTCCTACAAAGAAAAGACAGATCCTGAGGGAATAGCATTTGGTGCAATGATATAGAGAAGAATAGGAAGTGAATAATACAGAGAATATTTACAATTACTTTTGCTGTTCAGAATTTATTCCCCTTTCCTAAGAGCATCCTCTTATTTGGGAAATTTCTCTTTCCTTCACTGTGTGTGGTTTCGTGGGAATGCATATCTGGGAGGCTGATTATCCATCTCAGATTGATTCTGGGAATGTTGTCTGTCTTTACCATAGATTTCTCCTTGCTTAATTTAACCAGAATCTATTTCCATTTCTTGCAACCAAGAACTCTGATGGTGACAGGAAGGGGCAATACACCAGGATGCTCCGGAACTCTGGGAAAGAATGTGAAAGCATTCAACAAACTTCTGTTGCTGGGAGTACAAAGATGAAAAAAACATGACTCATAGTCTTGAGTGAGAGTTTTTGAAGGGAGATTAGAGAGAACCTGAGTAAAAGAGTGATAACACGGAAGGAACTATAACTATTGCCTAAAGGGCATTAGAGGTATTGCTTCAGAAGTAGTAATATTTTGAAAAGCAAAAAGTTGCTCATTGGAAGATAAAATAAAAATATGCATGATTTTCTTCAACTTTTTAATTGTGTCTAGAGCAACTCTCTTTTTTAGGAATTACATATATTTCATAGCAGTTGTTTATTGCATAAATATGGAGAATGTGGAGAAGCAACACATCATTCTTATCTTCCAGGAGGTCATAATTGTGAGTGGAAATAATATTTTAAATACATTGTGTTTATTTGTAAATCATATATCTGATAGGGACTTACATACAAAATATATAAAGAACTCTTACAATTCAGTAATAAAAAGTCAAATAACCCAATTTAAAAATGAGCAAAGATTTGGATAGATATTTCTCCAGAGGTGATATTAAAATGGCCAATAAGTTTATGAAAAAAAATGTTCAAAATCTTTAGTCATTTGGCAAGGGTGTGGAGAAATCAGAACTCTCATACACTGCTGGTGGAAATGTAAAATGATGCAGTCACTTTGGAAAACAATTTGTCAGCTTCTCAAGATGTTAAACACAGGGTTATCATACTACCCAGCAATTTCACTCACAGTTATATATCAAGAGAAAAAAAAATGTTCACCAAAGACTTGTACATGAATATTCATAGTAGTTTTATTCACTACAGCTAAAACATGGAAAAACCTCAAATGCCCATCAACTGATAAATGGTTAAACAAAATGTGGTATACAATGAAATATTATTCAGCAGTAAAAAGGAATGAAGTACTGCATGCTACAACATGAATGAATCTTGGAAATACATTAAGTGAAAGAAGCTGGTCACAAAAGACCAAATACTGTATGATTCCATTTAGGTGAAATGTCCAGATAGACAAATCCATAGAGACCAAATTTAGATTAGTGGTTCTAGAGGCTGGGGGGAAGAGAAAAATGGAGAGTGACTACTTAATGGGTATGGGTTTTCTTTGGGGGGGGGGGGGATGCTCAAAATGTTTGAAAATTAAATTTTAGTAATTGTACATTGTAATCTCAGTAATTGTAATCTCAGTAATTGTAATTGTAATCTCAGAATGTATGAAAAACCACCAGCATGTACACTTTAAAGGAGTGAATTTTATGGTATGTGAATTATATCTAAAATACTGTTTTAAAAATAAATATAATGCGTTAATTCATGCAAATCTAATAATATGTACAAAATGTAGGGGTGAATGGACTGGGGAAAGGAGTGGAACAGAAAAGATTTCTTTTCTGGGAGAGATGATGTTAAATCTGTGAATTACTTGTCTTTCACCCAACCTTACCCGTCAACCCCTTGGGAGTCAGTTTCATCAGGCTTTGGCTGCCCAGATACATAAATATTAAAGAATAACAATTGTATTTAATGCTGAATGGAAAAACATGTTCCAGAACTCTCAAGCATACCAATCCCAAGAGATTAAGCTTCAGGCAAATCCAATCTCCCCAGCTAGATTGCTAAAAGAGGTCATTATGGCAGGTCAGCTACACCTGAATTTATCCAATGAGTTTTTTTTTTTTTTTTCTCTTCAAAGACTCACAAATACAAGAATTGTCAGGAGATAAGAACCCCTCAAACATTTTTTTCTTACAAGATGTTGAATAAGTAGTTATTAGAACCCACTTCATTTATCTGGTTGTTAACTGTGTAACCAAAACAATTCAGGTCTCCAAGTGTTTGGTCACATACTAAAAACCTAAACGATATTAAGCAGCCCACTTAAGAGAGGAAGTGTCTCCTGGAAACTGTTGTAATACTGAGCACTTTGGTACCACAGTCAAACTTCCCCAGCAAGAAAAAGTGTCTCTTTTATCATGCATATACTTAGAAATTACACCAATTAGATTCCTTATCTTCTCTCTATAGACTACATGTGTGTAAAATGAAAAAAAATGTTTTAGACCGTACGTCCCAGAGTTCACATATACCATTAACCTAGGGCACAGTTTTTATGGTACTACTGGTTACTTATTAGCACTATTCCATCAACCTCACACAATGAGTAAATGATAACATGGAAAACGGAATAAAAAATATGACAGGGTACTAAAGTAGAATTTTTATTGTAATGTAGGAAACTGAAAGCTTGCCAATCATTTCTCCTTGTATACCACTGAATCAAAGAAAAAGTGACCCAAACGAGTTGTCGTAACAAAAACCTGCATCACAAATTATACATAAGTCTTATGACCTTAAAAAAATTTCTGGCAGAAGAAATGTCATGTCAAAAGCACTGTGACCGCAAAAGAATAGCAATCTATGGACCAGGAAGAAATGTGTCTTAGCAGACTCAGTCACCAATCCCTGGATAATATTGGGAAATCACATTTTGTAATATCATAGAAGTGTATTGAGTCAGAGTTGAAGTTAGCCTGTAATGATAGACTAGTAGAATCAGAAAGCAATAAGAACAAAGGAGGTAATCCTCACATTTCCACTGACTCACTAAAGTAGACTATATCTCGACCTCCAGCAGGGATGTCAGTCATTCTACGCTCTGCATAGATCTCCTACAGGATGAGAAAAGAGGAAAACGAGATCCTGAAGGGTCTGGCGTGGGGAGGGTCAAGGAAAGGCCTTTATGACTGTCTGCTGGCCTCGTAGAATATCTACAGAAAAAATTAAGTATCTTGTATTGTGAATATTAGTTTCCCATTAGTATTTGCTTTGTGCCATTAAAAAAAATTTTTTTATTGAGGTCAATTTTACTGCAGTGAAGTAGATAGACCTTAAAGACACAATTCTGACAAATGGATAAACTCATATAATCTACTCCCTATCAAAATATAGAACATTTTCATGGCTCCAGAAAATTCCCTTATGCCTCAATCTAGTCAATCTCTTCCCACCAAGGAATAGCTTTGCTCAGATTTTCCATCACCATCAAAGAATGGTGACTTTTGGACTTCCCTGGTGGCACAGTGGTTAAGAATCTGCCTGCCAATGCAGGGGATATGGGCAGTTTTAAATAGAAGTTATAAAAGTGGACATCCTGCAAGAGAATAAGAAGACAAGTTACAGGTTGGGAGAAAAATTTCCAAAAGACATATCTGATAAAGGACTATTATCCAAAATATACAAAGAACTCTTGAAACTCAACAATAAGAAAATGAACAACCTGATTTTAAAAATAAACAGACGAGGGACTTCCCTGGTGGTCCAGTGGTTAAGAATCTGCCTTCCAATGCAGGGGACACAGGTTTGATCCCTGGTCGGGGAACTAAGATCCCACATGCCACAGGGCAACTAAGCCTGTGCACTCTAGAGCCCACAAGCCACAACTAGAGAGCTCCACGTGCCACAACTACTCAGCCTGCAAGCTCTGGAGCCCGTGTGCTACAACTAGAGAGGAGCCAGTGTGCCACAATGAAGAACCTGCACACCACAACAAAAGATCCCCCATGCTGCAATGAAGATCCCGTATGCTGCAACTGACGCAGCCAAATAAAAAAAAAGAATAAATTTTAAATAAATAGGTAAAAATAAACAGAAGACCTCAACAGACAGCTCACCAAGGAAGATACACAGATGGAAAATAAACATACGAAAAGATGCTTAACATCAAATGTCATTAGGGAATTGCAAATTAAAACAATTAGATATCACTACATGCCTATTAGAATGGCCGAAATCCAAAGTACTGATAACTGCAAATGCTGATGAGCATGTGGAGCAACAGGAACTCTCATTCACTACTAGTGGGAATACAAAATTGTACAGCCACTTTGGAAGACAGTTTGGCAGTTTAAGAACTAGTATGATCCAGCAGTTGCACTCCTTGGTATTCACCAAAATGAGTTGAAAACTTACGTCCACATGAAAACCGGCACAAGAACGTTTATAGCAGTTTTATTCATAACTGCCAAACCTTGGAAGAAACCAAGATGTCCTTGTCCTTCAGTAGATGAATGGATAGATAAACTGTGGTATGTGCAGACAACTGAATATTATTCAGTGCAAAAAAGAAATAAGCTATCAAGCCATGAAAAGACATAGAGGGATCTTAAATGCGTATTAGTGAGTGAAAGAAACCAATCTGAAAAGGTTACATAGAATATGATTCAGACTATATGACATTCTGGAAAGAGTAAGACTATCAAAACAGTAAAAGGATCAGTGGTCTCCAGGGGCTTGGAAGAGGGGAGACGGATGAACACGCTGAGTACAGAGGATTTTTAGGACAATGAAACTACTCTGGGACTTCCCTGGTGGCACAGATTTTTAGGGCAATGAAACTATTCTGGGACTTCCCTCGTGGCACAGTGGTTAAGAATCCGCCTGCCAATGCAGGGAACATGGGTTCGAGCCCTGGTCTGGGAAGACCCCACATGCCATGGAGCAGCTAAGCCCATGTGCCACAACTACTGAGCCTGCACTCTAGAGCTCACAAGCCACAACTACTGAGCCGACGTGCCACAACTACTGAAACGAAGAGTAGCCCCCCCCCCCCGCTCGTCGCAACTAGAGATAGCCCATGCGTAGCAACGAAGACCCAACGCAGCCAAAAATGAATAAATAAATAAATTTATTAGGAAAAAAAAGAAAAAAGAAACTATTCTGTACAATGCTACAGTTGTGGATACACGTGATTTTACTTTCATCAAAATTCGTAGAACGTACAACACCAAGAATGAACTCTGATGTAAAGCTTGGGCTTTGGGTGATAATGATGTGTCAGCGCAGGTTCATGGATTGTAACAAATATAACACTCTGGAGGGAGATATTGATAATGGGGGAGGCTGTGTATATGTCAGCACCAGAGGTGTATGAGTCTCTATACCTTCTTCTCAATTTTGCTGTGAGCCAAAAACTGCTCTAAAAAAATGTCTATTAAAAAAAAATGTGGGGCTTCCCTGGTGGCGCAGTGGTTGAGAGTCCGCCTGCCGATGCAGGGGACACGGGTTCGTGCCCCGGTCTGGGAGGATCCCACATGCCGCGGAGCGGCTGGGCCCGTGAGCCATGGCCACTGAGCCTGCGCGTCCGGAGCCTGTGCTCCGCAACGGGAGAGGCCACGACAGTGAGAGGCCCGCGTACCGCAAAAAAAAAAAAAAATGTGAACATCCATGTCTTTTCCCTGTGTTTAAGGAAGAGCATCCAGCATTTCATCAGTAAGAATGATATTAGCTCTGGAATTTTTGTATATGCCTTTCTGACTGAGAACTTTTTCTTCTATTCTTATTTTGCAGAGAGCTTTTATCATAATTTGGAGCTGAAATTTGATAAATGCTTTTTCTGCATCTATTGAATTATATAACATTTCTCCTTACATTAATATTTAAATCACATTGTTGAACTTTTATGTTAAACCAATAAAATATTATGCTTTTTCTATGTTGCTATATTTGACTTGTTTACATTCTGTTAAAATTTTTACATGTATATGCATAAGGAATATTAATTTATAATTTTTCTTTTCTTGCAATGTCTTCAGCTTTTTTGGTATCAGAATTACACAGACTTCACAAAATTAGCTGGGAAACATTACCTCTATTATCCTTTATTATCTGAGTTTGTGTAATATTAGTAATATTATTTTTTCCTGTTTTGTTTTCTCCTTTCCTGCTTTTAGTTAGTACTTTACAAAAAGCCGTCTACCTTTGCAACTAAGAACTCTAGCTCTAGCTCTGGGTGATGGCAATGGGTCTTTGAGATATAAGAGGGAACAAACACCAGTCTTGTGTTCATATATGTATTTTTTAAGTTTTTAAATTCTTTTAAACCTTTATCACTTAAGGGGTGTGTATGTGTGTGTGTGTGTGTGTACGTGTGTGTGTGTCTCATGTTTAGGTGAAATTCTAAATATTTCCACACATCCAAAAGCAACAACACACACACGCACACGCACACGCACACGCACACACACACACAGAGGAACAGATTATTTAAGAGGTTAGGTTTTGAAATGCCTTACCTCTGCTGGTATAATAAAGATAACCATTTATTCGCTTTAGGTATCTTCTTCTTGAAAAGAATGTTAGTTATGTATGTCCTGAGGGCATACTAAAGTCATACAGAAAAAATTTGCTATGTAGTAAAAGGAATGCTCCAGACAATTATTGTTTACACAGATGAGAAACTAACATTGCATTGACACTTGTAATGCTGGCGTTTCTAAGTTTTCTACACAATTGAATCTCAAGTGAAATTATTTTTAAAGAAATAAAGAGATAAAGAGATCACATGAATTAGGGACATTAACTGTATTTGAGTGGCAATTTTCAACACACGGGGAGAGGAATTGACATAGCCAAGTCACACAGCAAGCAAATTGCGGACCTGAGATTCAGACTCAGGAGTTCTGACTCTAAATCCAGTGTTCTTTCATGTGCAATGTCTCCCTATTTTAAATTATTAATGAAATGCTTAAAGCATTCAGTTGGTAGAAGACTTTGTCTATTATATGTTTTACCTTGTTATACCCAACCTCATAGCTAAGCTTTGTCATATCTATGTAATATTATCAATGTGCTTTTAAAATACTTCAATATTTGTTATCACACTGAAGGAATCTATATAAAGAAATGCATAATTAAAGATATACATCAAAAAAATTATACATCAAAAATATCAGTGACAATTGGAACATGTTTATAACGTATAGTATGAAAGTTTGCTATCTTTAATACATAAAGAACTCATTTAATAATAAAGAAAAGCACGCAGTAGAAATATGGTAAAGAGTATTGACAAGAAGTTTTTGTTGGGGGGGGACGCATTCAGCATAGGGGATCTTAGTTCCCCGACCAGGGATCAACCCCGTGCCCCCTGCATTGGAAGCGCAGAGTCTTAACCACTGGACTGCCAGGGAAGTCCCAAGAATTTTTTTCAGAAGATTGATAAATCCTTAAAAAGGATTAAGTTTTTATCATGTGATTATAAAATAATAAATGTCACAGGTGTGTAATGAACAGCATGGTGACAAGAGTTAATAATACTGTTCAGCATATTTGAAAGTTGTGAAGAGAGTAGATCTTAAAAGCCCTCATCACAAGAGAAAAAAATTGTAACCATGTGTGGTGATGAATGGTAGCTGGGCTTATTGCGGTGATTATTTTGCAGTCACCTTTGACTCATGCTTTATTTAGAAGTTAATTTCCAAATATGTGGCAATTACAAAATAGTTATTATTAACTATATCTATAGCTTAATATAAGGTCAGAGGATATATTTTAGTATTTTAAATTTTAAGATTCTTTATGACCTAGAATATAGTGAACTTTTTGTAAATGCTTTATGTGTACTTACAAACATGTTATTCTGCAATCATGTGCAGTGTTCCATATTTTATCATTAGGTGATTTTTAACTTTATTATTCAAATCTTGTATTTCCATACTGATTTTTTGTGTGTGCCCCTTTGCTCTACCAAATACTGTGAGAAGTGTGTTAAAATGTCTCACTATGGTTGTGGATTTTCCTATTTCTTTGTAGTTTTGACCTCGTCTGCTTTTTCTATTTTTAGGTTACAATTTTACTTGGCATGCAAATTAAATATTGTTACATTCTTCTGATGAATTAAATCAGGAAATTAATTCTAATCGGTATAAAATGAACTTCTTTACTCTCTAGTAATATTTTGCTTTAAAATGTTGTCTGATGTAATATTAGTGTAGCTATATATGCTTTATTTTGTTGTCTGCATATTGTTATATATAATTAGCTAAAAAGATTTGTAAGAACTACTCATTAGATTTATTTGGTTCATTTTAAAATAACTTCTAAAAGTTTGACAAAATTACAATTAGGCCTTTTGACATGGAATAAAGTTTACAATACATTAATGAACAAAACAATACCAAATACAATAAATAGCATATTCTCGTGGAGGGAGGGATGAATGTATGTGTGTGTGTGCGTGTGCGTGTGTGTGCGCTCATAGTGAGCTGCATTGGGTAGTTTGTCCTAGGTAATGGAATGTCAGTGATTTTTGTTTCTTTTTGCTTCTCTGTATTTTCTAATTTTCTAAAATGAGATTTGGGAGTTTGTTTGAAACAAAAGCTTTTCTGGGACTTCCCTGGTGGTGCAGTGGTTGAGAATCCACCTGCCAATGCAGGGGACATGGGTTCGAGCCCTAGTCCGGGAATATCCCACATGCCATGGAGCAACGAAGCCTGTGCACCACAACTACTGAGCCTGCACTCTAGAGCCCGTGAGCCACAACTACTGAGCCCGTGTGCCACAACTACCGAAGCTCGCATGCCTAGAGGCCGTGCTCCACAACAAGAGAAGCCACCGCAATGGGAAGCCCGTGCACTACAGTGAAGACCCAATGCAGCCAAAAATAAATAAATAAATAAATTTATTTATTTAAAAAAGAAAAAGAAAAACTTTTTTTAAAAAATCAAGAGAAAGGGAAGAGTGTCATATGGTCAAAGAGAAACCAAGTTGTAACTTGGTTGAGACTCATTGACTTTGGCAATAGCAGTGTCTTCAATACCTAACAAGGAGAGTTTAGTAGAGGGTTTGAGGCTGAGGTTAGAGTATAATGGACTTCAGAGTAGGAGAAACAGGGGAAAGACACAAACAAGATGATGCATGAATGATGTGTGAAAGAAAAGGGAAGGTTTAAGTTTATTTTTGCTTAGATTAAGAGAAAAGTTAACATGTTTATTGGCAAAGGGGAAGAAAAAAGATGAAAACAAAAAGGGCAGTTCACGGAGCTACACAGAGGAAGGTCTCAGGGCCCGGGTGGTAGGCAGTGTCTTTTAAGAAACAGAAATTGAGCTGAAACAGGTAAGGATTGCATTCTGGAAGTTCCTTGCAAATCAAGAAATAATAAGCTAGTATCCCATGTTTACAAGTGAGAAGCAAGCAAGACTACAGGCATACCTTGAATATATTGTGAGTTCAGTGCCAGACCACAACAACAAAGCGATTATTGCAATAAAGCGAATCACACAAACTCTTTAGTTTCCCGCTGCACATAAAAGTTATGTTTGTACTGTACCGTAGTCTATTAAGTATGCAACAGCACTATGTCTAAAGAACAATATACATACCTTAATTAAAAAATAAAAGCTAGCCATCATCTGAGCCTTCAGCAAGTCATAATGTTTTAGCTGGTAGAAGGTCTTGCCTCACTGTTGATGGCTGCTGACTGATCAGGGTGGTGGATGCTGAAGGCTGGGGTAGCTGTGACAATTTCTTAACATAAGACAGCGACGGAGCTGGCCACATCAGTTGACCCTTCCTTTCATGAGCAATTTCTCTATAGCATGCTATGCTGTTTGAGACCATTTTACCCACAGTAGAACTTCTTTCAAAGTAGGAGTCAGTCCTTCAAACTGCTGCTGCTGCTGCTGCTCTGTCATCTAAGTGTATGTAATATTCTAAATCCTTTGTTGTCATTTCAACAATCTTCACAGCATCTTCACCAGGAGTAGTTTCCATCTCCAGAAACCACTTTCTTTGCTCATCCATAAGAAGCAACTCCTCACCCATTCAAGTGTTATCATGAGATTAAAGCAATTCAGTCCCATCTTCAGGCTCCACTTCTAATTCTAGTTTCTCCTGCTATGTCTACCACATCTGCAATTCCTTCTTCCACTGAAATCTTGAACACTTCTAAATCCTCCATGAGGGTTGGAATCAACTTCTCATAAACTTCTGTTGATGTTGATAATGTGACCTCTTTCCATGAACGGCATGGCATCTAGAATAGTGGATCCTTTCCATAAGGTTTTCCATTGAATTTGCCCAGATCCATCAGAGGAATCACTGTCTATGGCTGCTATAGCCTAATGAAGTGTATTTCTTTAATAATAAGACCTGAATATTGAGATAACTCCTTGATCCTTGGTTTGCAGAATGGACTTTGTGTCAGCAGGCATGAAGACAACATTAATCTCATTGTATGTCTCTGTCAGAGCTCTTGGGTAACCAGGTGCATTGTCAATGAGCAGTAGTATTTTGAAAAGGAATCTTTTTTTCTGAGAAGTAGGTCTCAACAGTGGGCTTAAAATAGTCAGTAAATCACATTGTAAACAGACGTGTTGTCATCCAGGCTCTGTTGTTTCATTTACAGAGCACAGGCAGAGTAGATTCAGCATAATTCTTAAGCGCCCTAGGATTTTCAGAATGGTAAGTGAGGACTGGCTTCAACTTCAAGTCACCGGCTACATTTGCCTCTAGCAAGAGCCAGCCTATCCTTTGAAGCTGTGCAGCCAGGCATTGACTTCGCCTCTCTAGATATGAAGTCTTAGATGGCATGTTCTTCCAACTGAAGGCTGTTCTATCTACATTGAAAATCTGTTCTTTGGTGTAACCGCCTTCGTTAATGATCTTTGCTAGATCTTCTGGATAACTTGCTGCAATCTCTACAACAGGACTTGCTGCCTCACCTTGCACTTTTATGTCATGGACATAGCTTCTTTCCTGCAACCTCATAAACCAATCTCTACGAGCTTCAAACTTTCCTCATGCAGCTTCCTCACTTCTCTCGGGCTTTCTAGAATTGAAGAAACTTAGGGTCTTGCTCTGGATTAAGCTTTGTCTTAAGGGAATGTTGTGGCTGGTTTGATCTTCTATCCAAACCACTGAAACTTTCTCCATATCAGCAATAAGGCCGTTTCATTTTCTTATCATTCATGATTTCACTAGAGTAGCACTTTCAATCTTCTTTAAGAACTTTTCCTTAGCATTCACAACTTGACTGGTTGGCACAAGAGGCTTAGCTTTCAGCTAAATAGGCTTTTGACATTCCTTCCTCACTAAGCTTAATCTTATTCCTAGCTTTTGATTTAAAGTGAAAGACATACCACTCCTCCCTTCACTTAAACACTTAGGGGCCACTGCAGGGTTATTAATTGGCCTAATTTCAATATTATTGTGACTCAGGGAATAGGGAGGCCTGAGGAGAGGGACAGAGATGGGGGAACAGCCAGCTGGTGGAGCAGTCAGAATGCACACAATATTTATGGATTAAGTTCACTGTCCTATATGGGCGTAGTTTGTGATGCCTCTTTGATGATATTAACATCGAAGATCATTGATCATAATCACCATAACAAATATAATAATAATTTAAAAGTTTCAAATTGTTTGAGAATTACCAAAATATGACAGAGATGTGAAGTGAACAAATGCTGCTGGGAAAATGGTACCAATAGACATGCTTGACTCCAGGTGCCATAGACTTTTGATTTGTAAAAAATGTAATAAAGTGAAGTGCAATAAAACAAGGTATGCCTGTAGTTTCAACTTGCTTAATGTTGCCTTTTTTTCCTGGGAACAAGAACACAAACTCCCAAAAGATAGGAGCTTATTAAAGGAATTAGAAAAATCTAGACTATGTCTTGTGTTTTTACCTGAATAATTGAACCATTCCGGTTGCCTTTTGTAGCTAGACTCAGGTTCACTAATACTACAAACTCAAGTGAAAAATAGAGCGAGAACATTTTCTTTCAGCCCTGTCTAAAGTGAAAATGTGTGTTAATTATTAAATGATTATTATAAGAAATTCTTACACCTAAGGGTAACCATTTAAAATGATATATTCATAACATTAAGTTGTTTTGTTTCAAGAAGCTGGGACAAAAGACATGGAACTTCATGGAGGAAAACAAAGGGAGGGAAGTAACCAAAAGATACTGAGTATTCAGGACTGGGTAGGAATAGTAACTCTCTGATGTTTCTATTTTATACATGATGAAACTGAACCTAAAGCGATAAAGTTATTTACTCTAGCTCACACAGCTAGTAAGCAGCAGTGCTGGGATTTTACTCCAGAATCCATAGTTTCCACTATGCCTGCCTGGCTGTAGATCTGAATTTGCAGTGGATACAACGATGATCCTAGAGCTCAGTCTCCCAGAATTAGGAAGCCAGCCAATGAATCATTATAGAAGATGAGTGAAGGAAAATGACAAAGGGGGAGAAGACTAGCTTCCAGAGAAGAAAGCTGGCCTCTAGGCTCACGTTGGCCCACATACTATCTATGTGGCCGTGGGCAACTCATTACCTTCTCTGGATTGTAGTTTCCTTATCTGAAAAATGGAGGACGTTTACTAAATTACTCTGAGATTCCTTTCGAGCTCCAGAATGCAGGATCTCATGGTAAGTGCTCTGTGATGAAGGTTCTGCCTGTTTTCTAACACTTTATGTGCTTCCTAAGATCCCTCAGGAGAGAAGGCTTACTTACAGTGCACAGAAAGCAAGGCAGGATGAGACGCAGTCCATCAGGTCAGAGTCTGGCTGCAACCAGCCTTAAGCTAGCAGGAGGAAAACATTCAACTTCTGACTGCCTCTCCAAGTCAGGAACTGTGTTTGTTAGAGTGGACGCCCTTTTTCATTAAAGGGATTTTTATTGCCCTGGTCTCTACCTTATTTTTGAGTGTGCATTTTGTGGCAATTCTCTTAGGAGATTGTAAAGAAAATAACATATTTTTAAATTCATAAGGCAGTTATGAAATATATATTAAAGTAAATGTTGTGTTCTAAAACCCAGTAAGAAGCTTTAAAGAAAGCACATATTGTGAATTTAAGATGAGCATGGACACATACATTGAATCAGAGATCATTATAACTAGAAATGACAATGGATCGTCTAGTCCACACCTCTCACGTGCACTTCAGTGCACTTCCAGCTGATTTGCAGAGCAAGGAGACTTCTTTCAGAAACTCTGCCTGTGACTACTTGTGCTTGTGCTTGCCACTGCAGCACAGATAAAGCAGGAAGAGATTACACAGGCCAAGGGATGTGAAAACATCCTCTCTTCGACCCGGTCAACTGTGGGTCTAAAGAGACTTTTTAAAGTATCCAGAACACTGTAAGAGCAGAATCAACCCCCAATACAGACATTTTCATTGCTTTGGTTCTCCAAAGATGAACTATTTCCTTCCTCTTTTCCAAATGTGCTGCCCAAGTTGCTGGTTTATCCTAGATATTTTTACTTCAAATTTCCATGTATTCCAATAACAATTGTCCAACTTCTATATTCTCTACCGATACTGATTGATATAATGAAGATTTTCAATTAAGAGAAATCTGGTGGATGGAGACTGTTTTATTTCCTGTGTCACTCAAACAATGCCAATGGTGGCTCTGTCTTTGTCTCATTTTGAGCTTGGCTTAGTTGCTGCTGAATGCCCGTGTGTATTGTAGTAAAAATGTTCATGACATGCTGGGCTGCTTGTTTTTACAGATTCACAAATAAACACTGATAGAACAGAAGACTGCAAATTATCTAATCTATTTATTCTGATTGTTTTTTTAAAAAATAGATAAAACTTGTATCTTGAAATATGGCCGGGATAGTATGGGTAACTGTGGCAGGATTCTTTGAATGGCTAAGAATTGTAGTACGACCCATAGAATAGAGTGAGGCAGGCAGCAGGCAGGAAGGTCACCTATGTAGGCAGAAAATAGTACAGAAATGTATGGCAAGGGAAAATGAAGGTAGTTGAAAGATAAACAATGGGGAGACAGACTACAGCATCAATTGTGGGAGGAAAAGGCTGTGATGCCAGGATCTGATGGATCTAGGTAGACACAGGATGAGGTGCAACTTGGAAGTTCATTGAGGGAGATTAATGCACTGTCAGGTGCGTTTATTCCATCGGGTTCAGGCAAAAGGCTCCAGTCCAGAGAGGAGAACTGTAAGGACCAAAGGAGGTTCTTGGCAACAAGGTGATTTCAATACTTGGAAGGTTGTCAGAATTGGGAAATACAGAGGGGCCAGCTCACAGAAAGTAGGTAGAAACCCGTCGTGGAAGATGAGAAACGAGGGGTGAGAGCAGAAAGCCTAACTTACTGCTGAGTCTGAGACAAGTTCGTCATTTCTTCAGTCCCCTCGGCTCCAATGAGGGTGACACTGAGGGTTTCCCTGGTGGCAGCTCTGTGGAGGGGAGGCCTGGAAGGCCAGAACACAAAGAAACTGTAACTGAGCAGAAAGTTAGAGCAACCCTTTCTAAAAATAGGACTTTGGTTTGGTTGTTCTTCCCCATGGAGAACAATTTGCACAATTTGTGTAAATGCAAACCTTAAGGAATGAATAAAATTGTAGTTTTCATTAAAAAAAAATTAAAAAAAAAGAAGTTGCCAAGAAATGAAGAGGCATAAGAAATACCTGGCGCCAGATTCCATCTCTAGCACTCTTTTTTTAAAAACCTCACAAAGCTTTCCCCTGACTTATAAATATATATTTTTACTTTCAAAAGTAACTACTTTATTACTATAACTAAGAATGTAATAAATTTACTGAAGTTTTTCTGCATATCTACTTTTTTAAAAGGCGATGGTATCATAATAGATTTTAGTTCCATGTGATCTGAAAAGGGAGGACACTCCTTTTAGAATAGAAAAAAAAGTAAATGATACATATATCTTACTTTATTATTTTACCAGAAAGCACAGTAATTTCACACAATTCATTTGTGAACATAGAGACATATATTGGACCAGCTTAGACTGATGGAATGCGTCCTGCTCTTTACACATTTTATTCCACCCATTTATTCATCAAGTATTTTGAGTACTTACTATGTTCTAGTTTCTTAGGATGCAGCAGTGAGCAAAACAAAGATCCTTACTCTGCTCTTGTAGAGCTTTCATTCGAGTGGGGAGAGATAGATAATAACTATATATATATTTTACAAGACAATTAGCAATATGGAAAAATTTTTTAACTGAGTGGAAGAAGGATTTTCCAGAGTGTGATGTAGGAGGTTGCAATTTTAAAAAGTATCCTCAGGGTAATCTCAAATGAACTTAATCATAAAGATTTGAGTGAAGATTTAAAAGAAGTGAGGGAGGGGACGTATGTATACGTATTTAAAAGAAGTGAGGGAGGGGATATATGTATACGTATAGCCGATTCACTTTGTTATACAGCAGAAACTAACACAACATTGTGAAGCAATTATACTCTAGTAAAGATGCTAAACAAAAAGTCCTTCCCTAAATCATTATTAAAAATCTCAGAAAAAGAAATTAAAAATTAAAAAAATAAAAGAAGTGAGGGAGTTAGCCAAACAGACAACTAAGGAGGCATGTCTGGTGTGTTCCAGGAACAGGAAGGAGGTCAGTGTGACTGGAGTGGAGACTGAGGGAAGGAAGGAGGGAAAGTGGAAGTGGAAAACGGAGGAAGAATAATAGAAGGGAAGATTTTGTTTCAAAAGTAATTGACATAACTGAAAATGTAATTTACATTGACCTGAATCCGGAAGGATTACTTCCTCCAAAGCAGCAGCTGTACCTAAATAGATGTGTACTACAGTATTGCAGTACTCCAGATAAATGAAACATAGGCTCAAATAGAAATTTTAAATTTATATTTTTGGTTGGAAAGCTATTTTGGAAAGGGGAAGTACATTTAACTGGCATAAATAGCTTAGTTCAATAACAGAGCTGAAAATCTATCTATCCCTATCTATCTATCATCTATCTATCTATCTATCTATCAATCTATCTATCTATCATCTATCTATATTTAATCCCTCATGGCAACAGATAACTGTTCACCTACCTGGCACATTGCAGGAGATTGTAAAAGAACAAAAGCACCAAATCTGGAGTAGTTTGAATGAATCTGGGATACAGCAACCTGCATCTATCTGATACACCTAAGACCAAAATATTAGTTTCAAGAATAGGAAAATGTCTGTTTCTAGAAACAAAGACCTGCCTCCTAGTGAGGGGTGAGTAACTATATACAGAATGCTAGTTTAGTCACTGGTGGTTTCTTTCTGCTGCTTCTTTTTGCTTAGAGTAAGGACAATAACTTTAACTGGAGTTTAGTAAATGTCAACAATAAAAATGATAAATTTATTTGAAAACATTGGAGTTTATTTAAATACACACATATCGACTGCCAACTGCAAAGAAAACAACAGAATTGGTCAGGTTTAACTATTATGATGAGTACTCAACCCTGGAAAAAATCTTGAGTGTCTCTCCTCTAACAAGAAGAAATTTTCAATTAACAATTTTACTGAGCATTTTACAGGCGTTAGCTCATTTATTCTACACAAGAATTCTATGAGGTGGGTACTATTTTTTTCTTTTTTCCACACCAGGAGGCTTGCAGGGATCTTAGTTCCCCAACCAGGGATGGAAGCAATGACCCCTGCAGTGGAAGCATGGAGTTCTAACCACTGGACCGCCAGGGAATTCCCGAGGTGTGTACTACTATGGTCCCAATTTTAATACATGAAGAAACTAAAGCATAGAGAATTTAAGTAAGTTGTCCAAGGTCACAGAGGTAGTAAAAGGTAGAGCTGGGATTTGAACCCTAGTTCAAATGATTTTAGTTCACGGATGAGAAATTATCCAATGGAACTATGGGTTGACCAGATTCTGCTGTGAGGACACATGCTGTATACTTATATTTGTTGAATTCCAAATACTCCAGAATTAATTCATTAATTAGAAGGTTTTCATGAGGCAATGATGGTCGGGGTTCACTTTCACCATCAAGGGCATTGAAAACTTCAGTTTGAATCCTTGCTTTTAACTGCCCTAATACTCCTGTTTTTTTCCAAGGTGTCTTTTACAACGGCCTTCAGCTCAGCGACAGTCGCCATTTTTCAACGACCACCAGGGGCGCCTACAATCCATTTTTTCTTGATGACATTTGTTTTTGCTTCCAACAGAACTGTTTCACTAAATGCTGTGTGGGACAGCAGTATCACGTGGGATCTGATAACAAAATCAGTTATCAGATTTGAGCTTTGAGATAACACTAATGGGAAAATGATTTGGGGAAAATACTAGTTCCATCCCTAGTTACTTATGGGATTGTTTTGTAAAACCAAAAAAAAAAAGCAAAGAAAAGCCAACCAAACAAACGTATTAATACATGTAAAATAGTTCTCAAGACACTATACAATTATCTACTAAGCTAAATTTTATTAATACCTTTTTTTTTAAGAGAAAATTTTGAGTCAGAATAATTAATGTGTGGTGCAAAAGTACTTTGTAAGCTCCGAATTAACAGAGATCTACAAGAATGACCAATACACAGAACTTTCCTATGGGGTCAAACACAGGACATAATGTAGGTAATTTATGGTGTCACAGCCAGGTAAGATAAGAAAATAAAGGGTCAATCGTCCTTCTTTTTAGAGAGAAATTTTTCTTGAAGGATGAAAGGCTCACTAGTCTGAATCAGTGCAAGAACTCATAGATCAGAGGTGGTTAACAATATGCTCAGAGTGCAATAAAATGGCATAATGCTGTTGGTCATTCATTGATTTGTTGAATATTGATTGAACAATCACTCTGCCTGGATTGTATAAAACATCAAATTAGAATGTGGGAGATAAAAAGAGATAGATGACTTAGATTGGTCCTAGCCCTTGTAGATAGAAGACAGGTATAAAAAAATACTTCCATGCCAAAGCTGTCTATGAATGGCATCATACTGGAGGAAAAGACACTGAATGTTTTGCAGCATTAAGATAGGAAACCCCTGGTGGATTGGGAGAAAAAAATTTTTCTCTTAAAGAGAGGCCAAATAAGCTAAAAGCCAACTGTGGATACCTGACCATTGGTTGCAGGCCTGATACCCTTTCAATCTCTTTTTCCAGGACTTTCCTGCACCTACATTTATTATTGCTTCTGGAGTTCATAAGATGTTAAATAGCCCTGTATATTAATTTCCCAATTTTTCCTAAGTTACCTAAAGCCAGTATTATTTACAGCCAAAGTATTCTAACTGTGGTAGGGAGAAACAGGTCATAGGAAGACAAGTCAGGAGGTTATTGCAGTATTCCAAGTGAAAGATAATGACACCCTAAACAAGCTTAAAGACATTGGGAAGGAGAAGAGGATAGTTACTGATATCCAAGGCAGAATCAATAACTCTTACTAATCTATTTGATAGGACAATGTGGCAAAGATAATTGCTATATGTTCACAAAACTGTTACATTCTCCTGGGCACACTGCTAGACCATGATACTCCCAAGTATCGAGGTGATGTCATATGACGAATTCTCACCAATGGAATATAAGTAAAACTTATGTGTCAGTCCCAGTCCAAGGCAATTAAGAGCAGATATACTTCTCCACTCTCATTCCTGTCCATACAATTAGAAGAAAGGACTCTAAGATGACAGTGTTTCGAGATAGATGAAGCTTGACTCCTTGAATCACAAATTTGTGGTTTGTTACTTTTATTGTGAAATCGTTCAGTAGGGTTTGTTTTCTAAGGAATCCAAGGTACCCCTAGTTTTTGAAATGTGGCAATTTTTTTCTTGTTTTTCTATTCTGGAACCAGTTTTTACTACTTTTCAGCTAAGGTATTGCCACACCATCTGTATTCCATAACTATGCAATCACAAACCACAAGTCTACAATTCACATGTGTGTTTTTTTCCTATCTAGTGCTCTCTACCCTTTCTCATTGAGGAGGTAGTCTTTGCAGTGACCTGCTTATATGCAGGCATCTCAGTTTCAACTGCTTGACTCATGCAGGTTCAAGGCTCTATCTGCTTTCTTCACATAGATGTTGAAACCGCAACTACTTAGACATTAAAGCAAATATTCAGATTTAAGATCCTCTAAGGACAAAATGGAAAAGGCTTGAGCCTGTTATTACTGACTGTAAATGCCCTCTTTATTTCTGGGACTTTCTTTTTATTTGTTCTGAGCACAGTCATGTATAACATGTTGGGTTTTTTTTAATGTCTATTTGTATACTTTGCCTATTTTATTATTTATTTATTTATTTATTTACTTATTTTTGGCTGCGTTGGATCTTCATTGCCGAGCGCTGGCTTTTCTCTAGTGGTGGTGAGCGGGGGCTACTCTTCATTGCAGTGCGCGGGCTTCTCATTGCGGTGGCTTCTCTTGTTGCAGAGCACGGGCTCTAGGCGCGTGGGCTTCAGTAGTTGTGGCACATGAGCTCAGTAGTTGTGGCTTGTGGGCTCTAGAGTGCAGGCTCAGTAGTTGTGGCACACGGGCTTAGTTGCTCCGCGGCATGTGGAATCTTCCCGGATCAGGGATCAAACCCGTGTCCCCTGCAGTGGCAGGCAGATTCTCAACCACTGCAGCACCACGGAAATCCCTAGAGTATGTTGAATGTATTTTTATATCCCATACCACACGTTTTTTTAAATTAAGGGGGTTTCCTATGAACTCAGTCTGCTATGTCATCAGAAACAAAAATACAGGAAGTCTCTTTGGGCTATGTTTTCTTGAGGGCTCTATCGGAAATATAGGTGGATATGTTTAATACTTAGTGGGCTATATGGGCCTGAAGTTTGGAAACAGGTCTGGGATGGATCCATAGAATCAGAACAAAAAGAATAAATTCACCTGGATTGACCATACAAAGTAAGAAAAGAAGATAAAAATAATGGGGACTTTGAGAAAAATACCCATATTTAATGAGTAGAAAAATAAGGAATGATTAAGGGAGGGTTAGAAAGAATAAGTAAGAGTAAGTGAAAGTACCAGGAGAAATAGGTTGTAATCATTAAATAAGTTTCAAATGCAAAGCCAAGTCCTTCAATTTACAACAAATGTTTAAATGAGAAATCAAAAATAATGCAGGTGAAGGAGGTCTTCAGCGGTGGCAGTAAATTCACTAAAGAAGATAATTCCAATGCCTTTGGCCATAGGTAGTATAATTTCTCTGTGGTTTCCATGATTTCGTGATGGGGCCCATAGTGGCTTCTGCTGTGGCCCAGTGGCATTCTATTGGAGCATTCTTTGTGAGCAAAGCACCCTTTGCTCACAGTCTAGTCTTATAAGTGGAACAGAGAATGACCTCACAAATCACACATGGGCGCTCAGTTTCCCTTTCCCTCTACCAGCTTCTCCTTCTTTCCTTTTCCTCAGTTCTCTCCTTTGGGAACAGGAGATCAATTTGAGAATGAGAGGATGGCTTAGATGCTGCACTGCCGCACTAGGACAGACCACCCTGCAGTCCTCTGTTCGGTTTTCAAGTGTGCTGTTTTGCCAGCAACGTTTATCCGACCACTCCTGATGGGCCTGAATCCAGATGCACTGGTTGGGTTTTACCATTTCAAGGGCAAAAATCAAGAAGTACAGATGTTATCAGTCGTATCAAGTGCTGCTGGAGGCAAAAGAGGACTGAGATAAATTTCCTAGATACAATACTAAACGGTTTTCAGTTAAATTACTGACCACAGTCTCAGCAGAAAAACCAGTGAAAGGCAGACCGTAATGGGTCAAGATTAAAGAAAATTTGAGGAGATATAGAAGACTGGGAAATGTTGCCATTTAAATAAGTTTGGCTGAGGAGAAAAGAGACATAGGCTGCTGGCCAGAAGAGGAAGTAGTGACCAGGAATGTTTGTTTGTTGTTCTTATTTGATGAATAAATAATGAATAAGGTCGGTTGTACAGTTAGCAACTAAGGGGAAAGAGTCAAAACAGAGGGAAATACGGTGGAAAGGGGGATAGGTGAATTAAAAAGGATGCTAAAGGGAGATGAACAGTAAGAATACAACTTTGAGAAGACTCAAAATGTCATCTGGTCAATACTCTCTTCTTTCAAGGATAACAAACCAAATTCTGAACACAATTTTAGGTTTGGGGAGTTCCCTGGTGGCCTAGTGGTTAGGATTCTGGGCTTTCACTGTGATGGCTCTGGTTCAAATCCCTGGCTGGGGAACTGAGATCCCACAAGCCATGAGGTACAGCCAAAAAAAAAAAAAACAAAAACACATAGGTTTTAAATCTAGTTTCTTAACGAGTCAGTTGGCTTTAATTTCTTACCTAATAAGTTTTCTTAAATTCCCCTTTGACATTACTTGTGTAATTTGTGTCAATTAATGGAATGATTTTGATATTTATTAGTAGAAAACCCCAAAATGTACTGTTTTGAAGAATTTATTTTTACAATCCTAAGTTCCTATAACCACTTTTCTCCTATCACATATTTTCCTCTCATGTAAAAGTTTTGTTTAGGGCCTCCCTGGTGGCGCAGTGGTTGAGAGTCCGCCTGCCGATGCAGGGGACACGGGTTCGTGCCCCGGTCCGGGAGGATCCCACATGCCGCGGAGCGGCTGGGCCCGTGAGCCATGGCCGCTGAGCCTGAGCGTTCGGAGCCTGTTGCTCCGCAACGGGAGAGGGCACAACAGTGAGAGGCCCGCGTACCGCAAAAAAAAAAAAAAAAAAAAATGTCAAGTTAATTCTCAGTTATTCACATAGTTTGAAATTGGCTTGAGTCAAGAATCCAAAAGGGTAAAGGAATTATGCATTTAAGACACAATTGCTTCTGGAAGATAATAGTGGAATTTACCTTTGTATATAGAGATTCTTTTTTAAAAAATTTATTTATTTATTTATATTTGCTGTGTTTTGTCTTTCTTGCTGCACAGGCTTTCTCTAGCTGCGGAGAGCGGGGGCTACTCTTCATTGCGGTGCGTGGGCTTCTAATTGCGGTGGCTTCTCTTGTTGTGGCGCACGGACTTAGTTGCTCTGCGGCATGTGGGATTTTCCCGGACCAGGACTCGAACCCCTGTCCCCTGCATTGACAGGGGGATTCTTAACCACTGCGCCACCAGGGAAGCCCAACCTTTGCATATAGAGATTCTGATGCTTGAGAGCATTTAAATTTTCCCCCCAAAATGTAAATATCTACCTTTTAGTTAGATTCACTCTAATGCTGCTGCCAAAAGCCAGGCTTAGCTCGAACTACATCTTCCTTATTTCAGGAAAGCAATTGTCTTGCTTGTTTATACTGGTACCTAAGGTAGACAATTGCATTGGCTAAAAAGGGAGTTGGTTTACTATGTAAAAAGTGTCTGTTTTATTATGTCAATGAAGAATCTACCTAATTAATTAAGTACAGGAAGTAACAGCATTGGTCAGGATTTTTAGGCAATGTTGAGAATTAATTTTATATTACTACTGGATTCATATAAACTTCCTGCAGATTTTTCTATGTTCCCACTAGATCCTAAGCATTTATCTATTATTATATTATCAATGTATGTGGAAAGTTCCTCAGGAACATGTTTTTATATAAGCGATGAAAGGGGACACATAGCTGCTATTTGGAGCACACAGGAAAAACAAAACAAAACAAAAAACAAACAAACAAAAGAAACAGACATGAGAAGTAAGTGAAGACTCTTAGAGGAAGTGCCCTCTAAAATGGGATTAGTTTGCACTTTAGAAGAGTTTTGATATTTGGTTATGGTGGCTCTAGGAAAGGACAGTGGAATTCATGGCACTGGTGTGGTAATCTGTAATTAGACACAGCTTTCAAGCTAATGTGCCTTAGTTATGCTGTTAGGTTGTGAAAGAGTTACAGATATGTTTAAATCTTGATTCTCTCACCCTTGGGGGTGCTGGATGAGATCTCAGGCCAATTGCCCCTAGACACAAGCAAACTTGTTGGTTTACCCCAGGTGCCATTGCACATATTATCCTTTTCTGTGTGTTATAAAGTAAAAAGTTTCTTAGGAAGCACAGCCTTAAAGTAAATAAAGTAATTTAAAGTGTAGTTACCACATGGAGTGAGAATTGGTGAGTGGACAGAAAAGAGAATAATAAATAAAGGTAAGCATGGGAAGATCATGAAAAGCCTGTAAACCATTATAGAGATTTGGGGGGAACCGTTTAATGGATTTAGGCAGAGAACTGATACGAAGAGATTTGCATTTTTGGTAAAACCTTCTGGATGTGGAGAGAGACTAGACTGGAAAGAGGTCAGCCAAGGAAGACCAGTTAATATGTTATTGTAGCAAAGACTAGTTACTATGTTATTGTAGCAATCTAGAAAAGAGAAGTGGTTCCTGGCCTGGGAAAAAAGGTAAGGGGATGGAGAATGTGAATCAGTTCCAGAATGTTAAGGAGATAGAAACTGTAGAACCTGGAAATTAAGTAAACACCAGAGAGAAGGGAGAGGTAAGGGTCAAGGGTGACATGCAGGCATTTGGTTTAATCAATTAGGTGGATGATATAATAATAGTTGATATTTACGGAGCACTGTTTTGATAATTATATCCATGTGCCTGGTACTGTTTCAAGGATTATATCAACTCATTTAATCCTTACCACATTCCTATGTGATAGATACTATATAATAATTCCATTTATGGATAAAAATATGAGGCCCAAGGGCAAATTTTTAGTAAAAGATAAGAACCTGGATTTGAGCCCAAGAGACTGGCTCTAGCACCCATTTTCTTTATTTCTGCATTGTACTGTCTCTGGTGCAATTCCTTAAAATTGGAACACAGAAAATAGAACTGATTTTAGTATGAAGCTGATGAGTTCAATCTTGCACATTGCTTTGGACTGAATTATTCCCTCCCCCAACCCAAATTCATATGTTGAAGCTCTAACCTCCAAGGTGGCTGTATCTGGAGATAGGGTTTTTGTGGAGATATTTAAGGTTAAATGAGAACATACAGTAGGACCCTAATCTGATAAGACTGTGGCCTTATAGGAAAAGGAAGAGAAAGATTCCCCAGACCCCCACCACATGAGTACACAGTGAGAAGATGACCTTCTAGAAGTCGGCAAGATGGCATCACCAGAACCCAATCATGCTGGCACCCTGATCTCAGACTTCTAGCCTCTACTACTATGAGAAAATAAATTTCTATTCTTTAAAACCAGCTATTCAATGGTAGTTTGTTATGGTAGCCCGAAAAGACTAAGGCAGATATGTACCTGTTAGAAATCCAAAAGGAACTGCATGCATGAATCTGTTACTCAGAAGAGCTGCTGGAATAGACATGAGGATATGGCCGTCATCAGCATATGGTGGGAAAACTGAACCATGGAACTTAATGAGATTGACTGGCAAGAGAATCTACAGTAAAGAGAGCTGAGAATAAAGCCCATAGAGATACCAACATTTAAGAAATGGACAACAGAAGACAAGCTGGCAAAACAGACTGATTAAGAGGAATCAGCAAGGAAAAATAAAGAAAAAAAGAAAAGAAAACAGGAGAGTGTAGTATCACAGACACCAAGGAAAGAAAGATTCCAAGGGACTTCCAGTGATTAAGACTCCGTGCTCCCAATGCAGGGAGCATGGATTCGATCCCTGGTCTGGGAACTAAGATCAGCTTGCCACACGATGCAGCCACAAAAAAAGAAAAAGAAAAGATTCCAAGAGAAAGGAACTGCGGAACAATGTTAAATCTACAGAAAGTTATATGGAATAGTAATTACCCATTGAATTTAGCTACAAGAAATCACTGTAATCCTTAGTGAGAACAAATCTGTTGTAATAGACTTGTAAAGGCAGAAACCATATAGAAAAGTATGAAGACTAAGTGGTTGTTGGGAAGTGGAGGGGTGAGAGTGGATGACGCATTCAAAGAGGTGTCCTTAGTAGGAAAGAAAGATGAGAGTAGAAGTTTCTGTTGTTCTTGAGACAGGAGAGATATAAGCAAGCTTAATGCTGATAGGAGAGAGATGGAACAATTAGTAGGTGAAGTCCTTGAGAGGGTAGGTGGAATAGAAATGCAGAGAGCTCAAGTAAAGACATGAACTTTAAAAAGAGGGATGCTGGGACTTCCCTGGCCGTCCAGTAGTTAAGACTCTGCATTTCCAGTGCAGGGGGCACAGGTTCAAACCCTGGTCAGGGAACTAAGATCCCACAGGCTGTGTGGCACAGCCAAAAAAAACCCAACAACAACAAAAAAGAGGGATACCATTTCTTTTAGAAGAGAAAGGTGAGTATGGAGTATGGATGCAGGTGAAACTTTAGACTTAGACACAGATGTTGAGAGGGCTCTTATTTGATGGTCTCCATTTCCTCTTGGAATTAAGTATTAAAGTGTTCTAAGAATAAGGAGGAAGTTGGGGAGGCATTGAGTAGAAGTTTACTTTGCTGGTGCTGTGCCGGAAACATGGTATTCATCCATGCTTGGAATTTTACAAGGCAGTGGTAAGAGTAGATTGGGGTGTAGATTATTGGTAAGAGAAAAGGTTAGAATGTGAACCATGGAATCAACTGGAGGGAAAGGTTGAATTATTGGGAGAAAAAAGAAAAACCTGATAAGTGAAGATAAAGAAAAATTGTCCTGGAATTCGAAGTTCTCTCAAGATCACAGAATAGAAAATGAGGGTGAAACTAATCCTACTCTTGCAAAAGAGTAGGATAACTGAATTGAAGATTTCAAGTATAGCAGGTCCCTGCATGGTGACAAGCTCTAGAGTACGGCATTGGAAATGGAAATAAGGGGACTTCCCTTGTGGTGCAGTGGATGCGAATCCACCTGCCAATGAAGGGGACATGGGTTCGAACCCTGGTCCAGGAAGATCCCACATGTCGCAGAGCAACTAAGCCCATGAGCCACAACTACTGAGACTGCGTGCCACAACTGCTGAAGCCGGGACGCCTAGAGCCCATGCTCCGCAACAAGAGAAGCCACTGCAATGAGAAGCCTGTGCACCGCAACGAAGAGTAGCCCTCACTTGCCGCAACCAGAGAAAGCCCGTGCACAGCAACAAAGACCCAACACAGCCAAAAAAAAAAATTTAAATTAAATCTTAACAACAAAAAAAGGAAATGGAAATGAGTTGCTTTTACTAAAGAAATAAGGTAGTGAAAGAGTTTATGAATAAAGTCCTTTTAAACAAGTAGTCGAAAAGTAATCTGAAGCTCTCAGATCAACCTCATCCTTTTCTAGATCAAGCATGAGAATAAACAGAGAAATCATTGTCCTCTAACATGGTAGGAGGGAGCCTCAAGAGGAAATTTCAAATCAGGACACCTGGACCCACATCCTTGAAAAACGTCTGGCAATATCCACAGTTTCCATGTCTTCAGCACTTTTAACTCCTGCCAAACATAGCCTTCCCTTAGCAATGGGATAACTCTGCCCCTATAGTTGAGGAGTCCCATGGAGATGAAAACACAATGAAATATCTGCAGCCATTTGTCCACCACCTCAACTAAGACCCCCAACATGTTGACACCTCCAGTGACAGAGGACACCAATGCCTTCGCACTGTTTCCTATTATTAAAAAGACTCTATCTCCTGACAATGTTGCAGCCTATAGTTACAAGATAGCAATGTGTCCAAAGATTCTTTCTATACATATATGGAATATCATTAACATCAATGGAATGATTCCAACCCAAACTGAAAAGTTATAATCAAAGTAAGGAAAGTATATGTAAGAAAAACTGGCTTTTATTAAATTTTATTATATCAGAATTGTGAATACAGACTAATGAACCATTCTTCCACCACTTTCAAAATATGGAAAAGATAACTTTTGCTCTTTTTCCATTTTTTTTAACATCTTTATTGGGGTATAATTGCTTTACAATAGTGTGTTAGTTTCTGCTTTGTTTTTAAATTTATTAATTTAATTTATTTATTTCTGGCTGTGTTGGGTCTTCATTGCGGTGCGCGGGCTTCTCATTGCAGTGGCTTCTCGTTGCGGAGCACGAGCTCTAGTCACATGGGCTTCAGTAGTTGTGGTGCATGGGCTTCGGTAGTTGTGGCTCGCAGGCTCTAGAGGACAGGCTCAGTAGTTGTGGCGCACGGGCTTAGTTGCTCCGTGGCATGTGGGATATTCCCGGACCAGGGCACGAACCTGTGTCCCCTGCAGTGGCAGGCAGATTCTTAACCACTGTGCCACCAGGGAAGCCCTCTTTTTCCATTTCTAAAACCACCACCAAATAATCACTTTTCCCTGTGCTCCTTCCAGGATATATATCACTCCTGTCTTGGAACTCTAAATATCTCCTGGGTCAGATTTGAAGAATATCACCTCTAGAGCTTCTACAAGGATCATCATTCTTGCCCATATTTGAAGTTTAGGTTTTGTGGGCTGCTCATTTTCATGAGCAGATCTCCTATCATTCTCTATTCTTATATGGTGACCATTTGTCCAAACATTATTCAAGATCCACTTAAATCCTGTCTCTTTCCTGAAGTCTTCTCTGGCCATCCTAAGCTGCAGAGAATTCTCTCTCCTACAGCATGAAATACATAGTTCCACACATATTTGCTGGATGCCTAATAGATGCAGGCACTATGCTAGGTTCTGGTAATACCTTGTTGAATAATATGGCTTATAGAAACAAGGGGCTAAATGCATACTAAAGAAATAAGTACTTAGTAAAGAAACTTTCTGGCAGAGGTTCAAGGTAGACTAAAAGAAATTGAACTTTTATTAAACCTCCTCTTCTACAGACCAGGACTTTAATCTTCAGAGTATCCCTTACAGTTTTACATATGAAAAACTGGCCAGAAGAGTTCACAGGGAAGGAACTCATATAAAGATCATGTGATAGAACAGAAATCAGAACTCATCTGGCTCTGTCCGAAGCCAAGCTTTTACCACTTTACTGAAGCTGCCTCCGTAGAGTAAGAATGGACAGGGCTGATTACATTAGCAAATATTTACTGAATACTTATTATAAGCCAGGCATTGCATAAGTGTTCATTTAATTCTTACAACCATGTTATGAAGTGGACACTATTATTATCCCTATTTTAAAGATAAAGAAACTGAGTGATGAAGAGATTAAATAACTTGTCCAGTGCCCCCAGCAAGTAAAAGACAGCCAGTATTCTAACCCCTTTTCTTCTGACTGCAGAACTCAAGATCATCACCCTTTTATTTTATTAACACTTAACAGTTAGAAATCTAGACTGTAATCATAGCTCCATCATTACAAGTTGTTTGAACATGCAAAACTTCATGAGCTTCAGTTTCTCGGTTTTTCAAATGAGAAAAATGATATTGTCCTTTCTGACTTTTTGTGGAGAAGTACGAGGCTCCAATGAGAATTATTTCTTACGTGCTTTATTAATAGTAGTTAACAAAGAGGAAGTTAAATTTTAGAGTAGGATACTGGCTTGGACCTTCTGAAGAGCTATCTATTACCAAATCTACTAGTCAAGAAAGGTCTCTTTATTTTAAAATTTACAGAGGATGACTTATTTATAATGAACGGCACCTCACAAATTTAACAAAAGATCGAACATCTTTATTTTTAATGTGGATTATTAAAAAAAAAACTCAGTGGTAGATAATATGGAAAGTTGTTTAACTGGGAAAGTTAACTTCTAATGTCATTGTCCTGAGATTTATCCTTATGTGTGGTTTCCTACTCATTTTAAGAGAGATTTGAAAAATTAGAACACCATGCTACCATTGGCTCCAAGTACAGTGAGGGTCTCAGAGTAATTAAAAGTAATATATTGAAAACTCCAGACCATATTAGGCTGAGCAGTAGGGGGCTGGGGTGGAAGTGCTGGTCAAGTGCAAAGTCAGAGGTGGGCCTGAGGGGTTTTTCCCTACCTGGGGCCTCCCACGGGTGTGTCCTGCCCCTTTGCACAGAATCCTGGGTCAGTGGGACAGCTTGCCCAGAGAGAACTAGCTCACCAAGTCCAGGAAGGGCCCAGGGCTTAGGAGGCCGGCAGTGTGGGGAGTAGGACCCCGCTGAGCTCCGGATCTCCCGCACACTCACGCCTGAGTGTGGGGACTGATGCAGAGGGGAGTGGACTTGTCCCCAAGCATCCTGGGTTTCAACTCAGAGATTCCAAGTTCCAAAACCGTTCTTAGAGTGGTCTGGCTTGCAGTGCCTGAGGTGTGGGCAATGATTAAGCAGGAGTTTTCTAGTTCTGGGGGAGTCAGGTAATCATCGTTGGTAAGGGCACTGGCTGCAGAGGCCAACAGCCCCATGTTACAGATAGGAAGCCAAGGAACCGTGAGACTAAGGTGAGGTGCTTACACGAAGTCACCCAGGATAGGTGTGGGATCCATCCCATGTAGAAGTTCCCAGACATTCCTGACCCAAGATGATCAGGTCTGGGATGGGTATGATTTCAGCATAAACTAGTCTTATGGGGGAATGAGTCCAGGGGCTGATGACTTCTGACCAGCACCTTTTCAACTAAACTGAGGCTGCAGGGCACACCAGGCCACGCAGGTAGCCACCTTTCAGGCACCCAGAATCAATGGAGTGACAGCAAGGCACTGTGTACCCATTCACTGGGAGGTCATTGCCGCATGGGAGGCAGCATGGGGGAGAGGAGTACAGGCTGGGAGACGAGAATGAAGCTGACTCTGTGTGACCTCAAGCAAGTCCTTTCCCTCTTTGGGGCTTCGAATCTCCAGTGGTAAGTGGAGGGGTTGGACAGGAAGTCCAGCCCTGCGATGGGCCGCAAAGATGGGCCGCAAAGATGGGCCGCAGTGATGGCTCTGTCCTTGTCCCTGCCTTCAGTGTGGTGGGAGAGGAGACTGATGTGTAAAGAGACTTACAGTCCTAGATGACTAAGGTGGTGACATACGTCTGTGCCTGGGCCTGAAGGAGCCCAGAGGAAGGTCAATAATGTCATCTGGGGGTCAATAATGACACCAGGGTGAGACTGGTATGAGAGAGCCCAATGCTGGGTATATCTGGTCTGAATCTTTTCACCACCTCAGCCTGAGTCTGGCCTAGAGGCAGCTCAAGAAATGTTTTATTGCCCTAGTGCCCATCCCAGCCCTCAGGAGCTTTCCCGTCTTGCTGAAAGGAAGTCTTTCCTCCTCTGAATTCCTGTTGTTTATTGTGGGAGGTTGGGGGGTTGGGTGGGGGTTAGGTCAGAGAGACTAGGGCTCAGGCTGCGCTGATTGACCTGAGTTTCCAGGCACACCTAGATCTTCTCTTGTCCCATCTTTGCTTAAAACCTTTCAAGCCTATCTCTTTGCCTGCAGGATAATGTACAAATTCTTTAGCACATCAAGACCTTGCACAATCTGACTTTTCTTCACATTAGACTAGGATTTCTTAACCTTGATACTATTGACACTTGGGGTTGGATAATTCCTTTTGGGGGGTGGAGGAGGGGAGCTGTTCTGTGCATTACAGGACGTGTAGGAACATCCCTGGCCTCCGCTCACTAGATGCCAGTAGCACACATACCTCTCCCCGGCTGTGACAACCAACAATGTCTCCAGATATTGCCAAATGTTCTCCGCAGGTCAAAATCACCGCTGTTTGAGAACCACTGGACTAGGGGAGGATCAGCCACTCTGGACCTCTTTTATTTCCAGGAGTGTGGCTTACT
Source organism: Delphinus delphis (assembly GCF_949987515.2). Classification (NCBI taxonomy): domain Eukaryota; kingdom Metazoa; phylum Chordata; class Mammalia; order Artiodactyla; family Delphinidae; genus Delphinus; species Delphinus delphis. The sequence goes on along the minus strand of NC_082683.1, from coordinate 141,393,567 downwards.
ATCTCTTTCCTCACAGTAGCCTTTCACATTTCTCCCCTCTACCTGGCTGATAACTTACTGCAGCAGATCTCAGACATCCTCTCCCCTGGAAGCCCTCTCTGACCCCCTCAGATTGGATCAGGTGTCACCTCTGGGCTCCTTCAGCCCGCCCGGCTCCCCTGACCCAGCCCTGCCCACCTGTGATTAACACCACCAACGGACCACTTTTTCTTTCTTCCCCGCTAGACTAGGAGCCCCAGGAGGGCAGAGTCTTCATCAGCACTGTGTCCCCAGTGCCACCCAGCTCAGGGCTGGATGCAAAGCAAGAGCTCAGTGTTCATGGAATGAATGGACTTTGAGACAGAGGCCGGGCTGAGGTGGAATTCCCTGATGCAAATAGTGGGTGGATCCTGGCAGTCAGTTGGGACATACTGGAAAGCCTGGCTGCCTCCTGTCCTGTCTGGCCCTGTGAGGACATGCTGGAAATTTGGGCCGCCTCCTGGCCCCTGCCTGGCCCTCAGGGTCTCAACTGCTTCTCAGCCCTCATGCACCCCTGAGAGGATGTTCCTGGGGATTGTGTGAGATTAGCCATGCAGATCCAAAAGCAAGAACAGTGTCTTAGTGACTGCTCTGTCCATAGCCACCACCCCCCTCTCCCCACCCAGGGGGCCTAGCACAGAGCAGGCACCCCAGCCAGCCTGCTTCTCCTCCAGGGGCTCAGACACAGGGCCCAGAGACCTGCCAATCATCCCTTCAGCTAGTGTGTCTTGAGTCCCTGCTACATGGTAGGCTCTGTGCTAATGCTGAGGCTACAGCTGTGACAAAACAGAGGTCCCACCCACTGGGATCTCTGTTGTAGTTGAAGGGCAGGGGAAGGATGGACAGAGACACACGGTGAACAAGGTAGATAAGAAAAATATACCGCAGGTCAAACGGCAATAAGGGGGAGAAAGAAAGAAAGAAATTTGGAGAGGGGGATAGGAAATGAAGGGTACTGGGTAAGAGGGTTGTCGTTTCAATAGGTAGTCTGGGGACTCCCCTGGCGGTCCAGCAGTTAGGGCTCCACATTTCCACTGCAGGGGGCACGGGTTCGATCCCTGGTCGGAGAACTAAGATCCCACGTGTTGAGTGGCATGGCCAAAAGATAAAAATAAATAAATAAAATAAAATAAATAAGGTGGTCTGGAAAGTCTTCTCTGAGAGGTGACATCTTAACAGACCTGAAGAATGTAAGAGAGGGAGTCAGGCTGATACATGGGGAAGAGTGTTGCAGGTGAAGGGAACAGCCAGTGCAAAGGCTCTGAAGAGGGAGGTGCCTGGGATGATGAAGGAACAGCGAGGAGACCAGTATGGGAGGAGTGGGTTGGTGAGTGAGAGGAGAGAAGGGAGCACAGAGAGGGAGGGAGGGGGCCAGATCATGCCAAGCCTTGGGGGCCATGGCGAAGACTCTGCCTTTACAATGAGGACAGGGGAGCTGCAGGAGGGTTGCCTCTTTACCAAGGTATAATTTAGATACCATTCTTAGAATAAGGTTCAGTGGCCTAAAGTACATTTATGCAGCTGTGCAGTGCAGTTGTCGCAACCCCATCTGAGAATGCTTCCACCCCTGCAGAAAGGTCCTCTCTTCCCTCTTGCAGTAACTCCTGCTCCCAACCCCAGCCCCAGATAACCACTAAAGTATTTTCTGTCTCCACAGTTTTGCCTTTTCTTTTTTTTTTAGTTTTAAAATTTTATTATTATTTATTTATTTTTGGCTGCATTGGGTCTTTGTTGCTGCACGTGGGTTTTCTCTAGCTGCGGTGAGCGGGGGCTACGGTGCACGGGCCTCTCATTGTCGTGGCTTCTCTTGTTGCGGAGCATGGGCTCTTGGCGCGTGGGCTTCGGTAGTTATGGCATGCGGGCTCAGTAGTTGTGGCGCACGGGCTTAGTTGCTCCACGGCATGTGGGATCTTCCCGGACCAGGGATCGAACCTGTGTCCCCTGCATTGGCAGGCGGATTCTTAACCACTGCACCACCAGGGAAGCCCCTCAGTTTTGCCTTTTCTAAAAGTTTCTTATAAATAGAACAACAACAACAAATCCATATCTTATTTAATATGGCTTTTTTAATCCTTTGCCTCTGGTAGTGAACCTCCAAATAAACAAAGATATAATTCAAAATCACAGCAGTATTGTCTTCTGAGGCATGAAGAGGCTAAATGAGGCACTACATCGTAAAATAAGTGAATCACAGTAAGAAAAGAAAAACAGAGACTGTGATACTGAGACTTCAAAATCCTATTCTGCATTGCTTCTTACTGTTTAAACTTTTCACCCTGTTGAAGCTCTCGCCAATGAAAACAGCCTCAGGTAGGAAACCCCAATGTTTGTAGACTCATTGTGGAAAAGAATGCCTTGTATGTTTGTCTTTGATAACATTGTTATAGTTACCAAAATATCAGCTCATGTTTCCGGAATTTTGTAGGATTCCCCATTGTGGAGGCAAGGATATTCGTGGGCACAAGTTTCTCGGTTCAATATTCAATGTTGGGTTGCTATGGAATAACAAATCACTGGATTTACTTGATATTCAAGCTAGTCTAAATTGGTTTTCAATATGATTAAATGTGAATGGAAAATATTGTGCAGCAATTTTTATGTTCTTTGCATCTATTAAAAATTTTTTTTTAATTGAAGTATAGTTGATTTACAATGTGTTAGTTTCAGGTATAAAGCAAAATGATTCAGTTATATATATAAAACTGAATATATATGTAAGTATATATTCTTTTTCATATATATTTCATATATATATATTTCATATATTCATATACATATATAAATACATGTACATATTCTTTTTTGGATTCTTTTCCCATATAGGTTATTACAAAATATTGAGCATAGTTCCCTGTGCTATGCAGTAAGTCCTTGGCAGTTTTTCTACTGTAAGTTGTTTTACAAAATAACTGATTTCTCAGTCTTCATCCTTCCACTTATATTTTTTGGTACATCATAAAGTTTTACAGGAAGTTTTGAGACAAAAGTTAAATTCTGGTATATAGGGTCTATTTTCAAACATTCATAGAATGTTCAAGATATATTAAACTCACAGCAAGAGGGAGACAACTCACTGATCAAATTGTCAAGTCCAAACAGAATAAGATCTCATAAGAGTTCTGTAGAAACAGCACAAAAATAAATATTAGTCATATTTAAAGAAAACATTAATGGACCATGCTGCCCATTAAATTTCAGAATGTTGGAGTAATGAAATTTGTTTATGCAGAATTATCTGCTACTGATTTTGATACAGTCCAGCAGGAACAACACCAAGTGAGCATCAGGGTAGAAGACAGTTTGTTGTTAGGGTTATGTGAATTTTCATATTTGAGTAAAATGAGATGATTAAGACCAGAGCAAAACAGATTCATGTACATGTTGCATGTTTCATTCACATTAGTCCTAGTGTTTTGTGGTCCTGATAGGATTATTTTTTAATTGCAGTATAATTGACTTACAATATTGTATTAGTTTCAAGTGTACAACGTAGTGATTCTGTATTTTTATACATTATGAAATGTTTACCATAAGTCTAGCTACCATCTGTCACCATACAAGGTCATCACACTATTATTGACTGTATTCCTTATGTTGTACATTACATCCCTGTGACTTATTTATTTTATACATAGAGGTTTGTACCTCCTAACCCCCTTCCCTTATTTCACCCATCCCCCCACCCCCTCCTTCTGGCAACAACCCATTTGTTTTCTGTATCTATGAGTCTATTTCTGTTTTGTTATGATTGTTCACTTGTTTTGCTTTTTTGATTCCACATGTAAATGAAATCATACAGTATTTGTCTTTCTCTGTCTGAGTTGTTTCACTTAGCCTTGCATTCTCTAGGTCTATCCATGTTGTTATAAATGGCAAGATTTCATATTTTTAATGGCTGAGTAATATTCCACTGTGTGTGTGTGTGTGTGTGTGTGTGTGTGTGTGTGTGTGTGTGTGTGTGTATACCATATCTTCTCTTCAGTCATCTATCAATGGACAAGTATTTTACCTTAAGATACTGAAGACCAGATCAGTGATTTATTCCTAATGGAGAGAGGTACTCATAGCACACCTGCAACATGTGATTTGAGACATAATATCAGATCCAGGGAGCACACAAAGTAAAACTGAGACCATCTGGGGGATGTTTATTATACAAAATGAAGAGTGATGTCTAGTACTTAGTAGGCAGACATTTAATCATCCTATTAATAACTATATAAATCATGCCAACAGTGGATGCATAACACTGGTTGTTTTTTTCAAATTTTCTCTTTTTTTGCACCTGAAAACACAGAGGGTACACTATAAAAAACCATCAAGACTCACACAAGACATTTAACCAGAAGGTAAATCTATTTGTTTCATTGAAGATATGACTTTCCACTATCCCAGAGTTCCCCCTTTCCTGTAGCAGTATCTGTTTCCCTCAAGAGGCAGGATCGTGTATTAGGTGAGATCAAGGGATTTGGCATCAGCTAAATCTACACTCACATCCAACTCTGCAACTTGCCAGCTGAATTTCCAGTAGCCTGTTGTACAAATCATTTCATTAGTATGACTCAGTTTCTTCATCAGTGAAATGGAAAAACTCAGAGTTGTTGAAAAAATGAATTAACTTGTTCAAAGAGCATAGAATAGTGGTTGGCTTATGGTAAGTGGTCAGTAAGTCATGGTCCAAATATCTATTAAAATTAATAATCATAATTCTAGTGAGACTAAAGATTACAGCAAATGGACCAGAGGAATACTGTCCCCAGGTTAAAATACAGTACAGAGACTCATCCTTTTTTAAAAAGAGAAAACATGATCTTCTGAGTGATTGGAACATTTGTATCCACCAGAAATAGTTGGCCTCTCTCTGTTTTCTTGTTTGTTTGCTTAGTACTGTATAAAAACGGACACACTTTGACTCTTCAATCTCCTTTTTTAAACAGTACATAAAATGTACTACAATACAATTAAGGCTACATTTTTTTTTTTTTTTTTTTTTTTTGCGGTATGCTGGCCTCTCACTGTTGTGGCCTCTCCCGCTGCGGAGCACAGGTTCCGGACGCACAGGCTCAGCGGCCATGGCTCACGGGCCCAGCCGCTCCGCTGCATGTGGGATCTTCCCGGACCAGGGCACGAACCCGTGTCCCCTGCATCGGCAGGTGGACTCTCAACCACTGCGCCACCAGGGAAGCCCAAGGCTACCTTTTTTAGGCATAGTTTCTATTACAGTCTTACCTTCCTGATGGTAAGAATGTAATACACATTTACACTATTTCACTCTGACTGAATTTGGAAAATGCATGCCCAACACATTTGCAAATCATCCCTGCAGTAGGCCAAGCTCTTTCATTTTCATTTTTACTCTCACTGACTTTAATATGAGAGGGTGACATTTTTCTCACTTTGCTTTAGCTCCTGCATGATCCAACACGGCTCCATTTAACTGTTTTAGGTGGAGCATCACTAAATAACAAATGGTTAATTTCCTACCACACTGTTAGATTATTTGACAGAGACCAGCTAAACTCTTTTTATCTCCAACTAGACTTATTTTTTGGACATCTTTGAAGTTACATGTGGCCATATGACTTCCTCTGGTAGTGAAATGAGGGCAGAAATGTTGCAAGTCATCCTTCCCCCATCATTTGGCAGAATGCCAGTGCCCAGGGAGATTTTGGATACTTTGCATTGAAGAAAGCAGAGCACAATAGACCTGGGACGGGGATGACAGTGTGGAGAAGAATCCCTGCCCCTCCACAGACTGGCTTCAACATGAACAAGAAACAAACTACTTATGAAGTCTATGAGATCTTAGGGTTTATCTTTCATAGACTTTAGCATCCTTAAATCATAGAGAAATTGTTATTTCTCTATGAAAATAGAGAATAGGCACTGTCACAAGAGAAGCTCAACCGTGTGGCACGGGTTAGAGGTTAGGCATCTTAACATTTGATAAAGCCATAGTCTATAAGTTCTAAGGCAGCCCTGTAGCTCTAGTGGAGGAGGTTGGATAATAGAATGTTAAAAATGTGTTGATCATTAATGGCCATATGTAGCCTGTTATTAAAAGAAAAATAAACTTGGGCAAGAAATGACTCTTTAGCAAGTCAGACATAAAAAACAATAGAGTACCATTAGATGGAGTTTCAAAGTGTTGGAAAGCTGGGTGTGTTGGAAAGCTGGGTGTTTCTAGAACCCAAGCAGTGGAAAGTTTTCATGCTACAGAGGTACAGTAAGACTAAGTCTTGCTTAAAAACAAACAAACCAAAAAAGGAATATCTAAGAGTTTGGTCTTTTCCCCAAGCTGATGTCCTCTGGATTGCTGCCATTCAGTTGAGAGACGTATGGGGCCAGGAAGCAAAGAAATTGAGTTTGACAGTTCTGACTAGGAATGCTACTGGCACATGGTACTGATTGGAAGCAAGTGGGCTTGAAACCTACATTCTTAAGGGACTTGCATGGCCAAGAAGCATGACCACAATCTACACATGCCTCTAACTGCTCAATACGTATAACAATCTTCAAGTATCCAACGTTGCACCACCATGAAGTGAACTAGGAATGGTGTGGAGAGGGCAGAATTTCCAACACCCCTTGCAGAGGTGACTAGGGAGGAGAATGGACAAGGAATAACTTCCAAAAGGCAGAGCCAAAGACCAATGGACAAAGTCTTTTATCCAAATGAGTAAAATCAGTTTCTAATCAAGGAATTTTCCTGCCTTCAGGGAATGGGACGTTCACAGTGCATGCACAGCATGCATTTCATAATTTTTATGGACTTTCTGACATTCATTTCTTCTTTTACTGAGTGGGAATTTTTATTTCTGGTTGTTATATTGTCCTTGATCCACCATTGTGTGTTGGGCAGAAGGAATGATGCAGATAACTCATCCTTTTTAATTTATAGGTTACCAGAACATAAGGATCCACAACCAGACCAGATGGAGAGGAATTAATATTACCCAAAGATCCTGGATTCAGATCTGAAAGCAGTGTCTGAATAATAGCTTTTAAAATTTTAAAACAACTTTACCAAAGTACGGTTTATGTCCAATAAAATGTACCCATTTACCAGATACAATTCAGTGAATTTTGACTGATATGTACATTCATGAAACCACAGTCACAATTGAGAGGTAAACCATTTCCATCATGAGAAAAATTCTCTTGCACCTTAATGAAGTCTCATATCTCTCTCTACCCCTAACCCTAGGCAACCACCGATCTACTCTCTGTCACTATAGATTAGTTTGCATTTTCTAGAATTTAATCTAAATTGAATCTTTTAAGTCTGGATTCTTTCCCTCAGCCTAATTATTTTGAGGTTCATCCATGTTGTTGAATGTATCGGTAGTTCATTGATTTTTTGTTGCTGAGTATATCCCATTGTGCGGATAGCTCACATCTAGTTTATGCTGATGGATATTTAGACCACTTACCTGTTGATGGATATTTAGGTCATTTCAAGTTGTTAGAATCTGCAAGAAACTGCAAAATAGTTGTGCAAAGAGTCTGTACCCTCTGTAGCATACGAAAGAGTTCCGCTTGCTCCAAATTCTTGCCAATAATTAGTATTGTCTGTCAATCTTTTTATATTTAGCTATTATAATGTGTGTATAGTGTAATCTCATTATGGTTTTCATTTGAAATTCTCATTTGATTGATGAACATCTTTTCATGTGCTTGATGACTATTCATATACCTTTTTTGATGAGGTGTCTCTTTCATCTTTTGCTAATTTCTTAACTGGGATGTTTTATTTTTCATTTGCAAATGTTTTTATAAATTTGACATACATGTTCTTTGTTAGGTATGGTTTTTTCTTCCTAACCTGTGGTCTTACTTTTCTTTCTTTTTATTTTTAATAGTGTCTTTTGAAGAGACAATGTTTTTAATTTTCATAAATTAGAATTTATCTCTCTTTCATTTTTTAAATGATTTTGCTTGTGCTGCCCTAAGAAATCTCTGCCTGCTTCAGGGTCACTCAGTTTTGTTTTGTTTTGTTTTGTTTTAAGTTTTATAGTTACAGCTTCTACATTTAGGTCTAGAATTTATTTTGAGTTAAATTTTGTTTAAGGGAGTAAGATAAATGTTGATGATTTTTTTTTCCATACAGATATCCAGTTGATCCAGCACCGTTTGTTAAAAAGGTTTTTCTTTCCTATCGAATATATGTCACATTTTTGCCTAAAGAGAAAGGATTATATATGTGTAGGTGGAGTCTAGTCTGTTCCACTGATTTAGATGTCTATCCTTTCCCTCAGACCACACTGTCTTGATTACTGTAGCTTTACTGTAAGTCTTGATACCAACTGGTATTATTCTTTTAACTTTATTCTTCTTTTTAAAAACTGCTTTGGCTAGACTAAGTTGTTTTCATATTCATTTAGAATTAACTTGCCAATTTCTATTCTAAAAGCCTGCTGAAATTTTATTGGAACTGCATTAAATCTCTACATCACTTAGGTAGAATTGACATCTTAACAATATTGAGTCTTCTAATCACAGTCATGGTAAATCTCTCCATTTATTTATGTAGATCTCTTTAAATTTAATTCATCAAGATTTGTAGTTTTCAGTATATAGTTCTTGCACATATTTTGTTAAATTTATCCCTAAGTACTTTGTTTCCTCATTCTATTGTAAAGGAAATTGTTTGTTACTAGTATATAGAAATACTATTGGTTTTTATTTAAAAATTTTGAATATTGTGTCCATGTTAAATTAATTTAGTTTTAGTAGACATCTCAGAGTTTAATCAGTCATCATGCATAAAGAAGGATGGCTTTTACCAGAAAAACAGTGGAAACTATAGGAGCCCAACCAAGACAGGACCCCAACCAAGACAGGACCACCAAGATCTCAGATCCTACTGGAAAGAAGGTTTTGGCACCCCCATCAAGTAAAGTTCCTGACCAGCTGAGATCCTGGCAGCAGGAATAAGTGGTGGAAGAAGAAATAATTTATCAACTTAAATCAATTAGTGAACTTGTGGCCAGCTACAAAAGCAACAATAGCTGCTATCTTTTATGTTAATTGTTTTTTTACACCACTCCACCTTTTTTTTAACTACTTTATTTGAATAGCACTAGTGTAGCTAATATTTTAAATTTGAGATGAGAATATGACAAAACAGCCATCATCCTACACTGATATGGTGATAGACTTTTCTATCCTGTAGGTTGAGGATGTAAATTCTTCACCCAGACAAGAATTGATTATGAGCAACAAAAGGGATTGGAATGGACATCTTCAGCTACAATCTGTATCCTACTTTTTGCCCAAGGAATCTGACCCAAAAGGAGTGGCTGGGTGGAGCCCGTGGGAGGCACTGGCAGAGATACAAAGGGCGTGAGAAAAGTGAACTTACGGTAGTTCTCTCTTGGGTTTCCTCCATACTAAGTGGCCTCAAGGAGACTGCTTTCCTTTAAAGAGGGCCAAGCTTCTCTTGAGTGGCCATCTCTACATAACTCTCTCGGTGTCCTGATAATTCCTTTTATCCCTTACCTATCCCTTCAGGATGAAAGATGATAAAGGCTCCCCACAGTATTGCACACACCTTTTTGCTTTTCTGAAACACTGCCCACATATTTGTAAATGGTCCTTTTATTAGACTCTCCTTCAATCACTCACTTTTATCAGGTAATCTCTTACTGTGACCCAGCTGATATGCAAATTATAGTTTTGTGCCTTAAAAACAATTCCTACACATAGTTCAGCTCACAGGTGTCAGCGTGTGTGTATTTATGTGTTTGGGAGTCTGTGGGTGTGTTTAGGGGGTAGTCATGGGTCTGAAGCCAACATTCAGCTGCTTCATCTCCTAAAGGGCAGGTAATTCTGAGCCCAAGAGGTGGGAGCTGGCAGGTCAGCGGGACTCTACTAGACTCTCTCTCTGTCGAGGGGTTTTTGAGCCCAGGTTGCCCTTGCGGGGAGGCCCACTGCTGCCAGTTGCCAGGAGGTCCCAAAAGAATAAGGCTGAGTAGTCAAGGCTTTCTAATATCCAGGGATTTCAGTGCATTGGTTGCTTTGGTCAGTTTTACTGCTGATACAAATATAATAGCTTCTATCATCTTCTTTAGAATAAAGTTAAGAGTTTATTGAACAAAAATTTAATTATTAAATAAGTTAATAAAGTTATACAAGTAACTAGAAAACAGCCAAAACCAAACCAACAAAAAAGCAGAAATACAACTAAGACTTGAAGTTCTATTACATAACTGATGCATAAATGCAACAAGGCCAGAATGGAAAACTGTCAGAAATCTGCTAGTGCCTATCCCAGTTTCTGCAATTGCAAATAAGCACAGATAGCATTTATTGAGCAGTTATTACATGTCAGCCACTTGTTCTAAGCATTTTGTGTTAGCTCATTTAATTTTCACAACAAGAAACTGGGACTCAGAAAGGTTTTAGTAATTTGGTAAGTGGTAGAACTCAAATTTGAACCCAGGTAGTCTGACAGTAGAGCCTGTGTTCTTAACCACTGCCCCATGCTGCTTTTTTCACCTGAACAGGGAGATGGTTGGTGTAATGATCTTCCAAGTTCTCTTTTAGCTTGAATTTTCTGTGCCTCTGAGTCTGTTTCATTCCCTACACAGAAAGTTAATAATTTCCCTTTAACATCAAGAATACCCTAATTTCTCACATCGCCAATACACAATACTGTGCCAGTGAGTGCTTTGGGCCCCCTACTCTTCTCCTACCTCTATTGGGGTCACCCATTACACTGTGTAGTAATTTGCACTTGAAATCACTACTACTAGATTGTGAATCTCTGTGGTCATGGACTGTTTATCTTCTCTGAAGCTCAGTTCAGAAAATGCCCTTAGGCACTTACCCCAACTCTTCCTAAAAACCTTACCATTCTCAGAGGTAGACCTGATATGACACAAAATTTCCACTGGAACCTAAAGGTCTAATAATTCCATGATGACACAAATGCCTGTCATACCTGTCATACTTAATCAGTGTCCAAATGTAGTTATTATGGAATATCCAAATCTTTCCTGTATCTCTTCCTCTTATAATGCCTTTCCACCTGCTCCATTCTTCCATTATTTCCTCCTCCAAACCTTTCCACATAAACCCATAAGATTCTCCACTCAGGTGAACAAATTCTCCTGCCTTCTCAATCTCAGTGGAGTATCTAATTTTTTGAGGAGATCATCTTTGACCCAAAACTACCCATATGCTGTAAAAAGTGATAGCAGAATTTCTGGACAGGTGAAACTAGCATTCTGATGGTAAGATTCAAGTGTGGTGGACCATTTTACAATGAATGCAATTGTTCTTTAGAGACTAGATGAAAAACTGGCTCATAGATTAAAATAAATATACCTCTTTCTTGAATAGAGCCAGCCTTTACACAAGTGCCCCAGCTGAAATAGCACTTTGGAACTTGATGCTTCCTGGAAAATACAAATGAGCAGCCAGATCTTCAGTCTGATCATACTTGAGATAAAGGAAGCATATTTAAATGTGAACAGATGGATCTGTTAGCAGAGCGTCCTGAACAAAGGCTATCACAGCTTTTAGAATGATTAGTTTACATTCTTCAAGTTTCTTTAGATGTGTGGCCAGTGCTAGGGTACTCATCTTTCAACTCTGGTGGAAAACTACGTGCAGCATGTGCTGTAACATCTAAAATTTTGTTCAAAATAAAAGTTCAAGAAATGATGGTTGCTTGCTGAGGACTTTCTATTTTGGAACCCTTGATTATGACTGTTAAAGAAGAAAAATTCTTTAAGTTCTATCAAGAATTATAATTTTTTTTGTTGTTTTTGTTTTGTTTTAAATTTATTTATTTATTTAGTTTTGGCTGCGTTGGGTCTTCATTGCTGCGCGCGGGCTTTCTCTAGTTGCGGCGAGCGGGGGCTACTCTTCGTTGCGGTGCATGGGCTCTAGGCGCATGGACTTCAGTAGTTGCAGCACGCAGGCTCAGTAGTTGTGGCGCACGGGCTTAGTTGCCCCGCGGCCTGTGGGATCTTCCCGGACCAGGGCTCGAACCCGTGTCCCCTGCATTGGCAGGTGGATTCTTAACCACTGCGCCACCAGGGAAGCCCCAAGAATTATAAGGTTTTAATTAACAGTCTTCACCCATTTGTGTCTTAGCTTAAGTGAAGTGTGAATTCCTCGAGAAGTAATTTAACTTCATTTCATTAAAACAATGTTGTTAAGAGTATCCTGAACTCTAATTCTTTTACTAGACTCTTTTCCAAAGCATAGTTCAAATTTATGGAGTATAACATTTAATAATATATTGATCTACTACATTAATGGGCATATATTTAGTGGCACCCATTACGGTTAGGAATGATTCTAGGACCTAAGAACACAGGAGTGAATAAGCCAGGATGTGAGGGTCATGTTGGAAGAGACCTAGCCACACTTAAATTTGCACACGTCAATGCGTGGTGAATGGGCAACACCAATGGATAAAGAAAATGGATTAATAAGTCACAATGATTAGGCAGATGCAGGGGAAGCTAGAGAAAGTTGCACACAAAACTGAAATGTTTTAGGTAAGTTTTGAAGGATAACTCAGAGCTCTCCAGTTGGACAAAAGGGCTAAGAACATTTCAGATGGAGAGAATCCATGCATCCTGTGAAAGTAGATGGCCCTTTGAAACCAAACTTTCTGATTCATCCAATCAGCTTTCCCCAGTATGAAACTAGGTATTCTAATAAGATAAAACACTTGGCCCTTGTATTCCAGTTCTGTGAAATCAAGGGGGAAACAACTCAACGGAGTCGGAAAGCAAATGCTTGCTTGTTTGTACAAATTGTTTATCTAATAGAAATTTAAATTAGTTGAGACTGGGTGCTCCTTTAACCGAGGGCTGCATTATGCCTTCCACTGCACCTAAGCACTTGCCTCCGTGGACCCCTCCCTCCATTAAAAAAGTGCTAAAGATTCTATTTTACAACAGTGCTGATAAAAAGACATATGTTACTATTACATATTAAAACGTTTTTCTAAAAATTCATTTTTTTCTTCTGATTTTAGAGGAAATTAAAACATTTTCTTGGGACCCTAAGCACTGTGGCTACTGAGCCTAGTGATACATCACCTTCAGGTATCCTCTTCCATATTCCATTCTGCATTTCGCTGCCAAAAACACTTCCAAAATTTTCCCTTTCATTGGATCACAGAGAACCTTCCAGGACAGCCATTCAATGTCGTGATCCCAGATCCTCTGCCTTGAACTCAAGGCTTCACTAAGTCTTGTTTTGCCTGGCAATTCAACCTGACTCCCAAATGTACCTTAGACTTCATCAGGCCAGTTCTCCTAGTCCAATGCTGTGATTTGAAGTAAACTAAAGAGGTATTTTTTTTTATTTTGTTTTGTTTTAAATTCTGATTCCAAAACCAATCAAATCAGAATCTCTGGATGTGGAACCCAGAAAGCCATACTTTTTAAAGCTTCTCAGTGATTCCAGCTTGCATACAGGTTTGCGAACCAGGGCTCTGAGTAACAAAAAAAGATAATCATTCTCCTGTAATGTGCTCTATACATGTATGTATGTATCATATTGCGTTGTAATAGCTTGTTTACACATGAATCTCTTTAGATGGAAAACTCCAAGCATCATTTCTCGATCATTTTAGTTTGATCAACCACCTAGTTCAATGACTAGCATCCAGGAGACACTCAGTGAAGGTTCTTATTGAATGAGTAAATGGGTGAGTGAAATGAGGCAGGCACTTAAACTGTTACTTTCCCTTTTCCTTTATTCTTCTTCATTGTCTTACTCCAAGCTTCTCAACCCCACCTGCTCGTTAAAATCACCTGAGAGCTTTCTAAAACAATCCTGGACCCCACCCCAGGTCAATTAAATAAGAATTTCTGAGGGTGAGGCACAGGGAATCTTTAAAATATCCTTAGGCAATTTGAACGCACAGCCAGGGTTGAGAATCACTGACTAAGATTTACTCACTCTTTAAGGCCCTCTTTAAGAGCCAACTTTTTCAGGAAACTATCTGTTACTCTGCCACGTGTATCTTTCAATTTCTTAAATTCTGGTTCTTAAGAGAAAACTACGTAATTTCAGTCTTCACTACTTTCTTGGTGCGTCCGTGTGTATGCTCTCACTTTCAAGCTAGCATTTGAGGGCAGGACTCACGCTTTGTATAGCTTTGCTTTCCTGGGAGACAGGAGAACTGTGCTGGGCCTAAATTCGAATACTTGGTGACGCAAGGCAGGTATACAGGGATTTTATGTGGGAATATCATGTTTCTTAGATCTTTAGGTGATCAATAAATTGCTAGACATTTTCAATGTGTTGTAATAACCAATTAATTTTCTCAACTTGTCCCTGGTTTAAAAAGCTTTGATTTAAACTATAACTTGAGTTTGATACCACACTGATGGACAACTCCCTCAAAGGCATTAATTCAACTTACTTATCAAATGAGGATCAACAGACTGAATTCAGTCTATGAAGGAACAAGGCAAAGAGATTCAAAATTCAAGTTACATAGCAATCCTTGATAGTTCTAACCCTTAACATATTTTCCCAGGGGAAATAAAGGTAGTATAAGAATTTGGGAGGCACCTTTTAGAACTCACCTTGGGCATGTGAACACCTGATTATTTTTATGACCAAATCAAAGAATACATTAACGCTTATTAAAAATGCTGATTTTTTTTATTAGTCAGCATTACTGTGCTGAGTGGTATGAATTTGGTAACTTAGCAGTTGATGAGTATACATTTATTAATTAATGACTGGGAACAGTTTCAGTGCAGGATTTTATATACATATTTCAGCTATATATTTTGTAGGAGTCTGATGTTTTGAAATGTCCCTCGTCTGTTTTTAAATTTAGAAATAAATATTTAACAAATAAGTGGTTTCCCAACCAGGAAAAATGCATGTGCCTCCTCTGTATTGGAGAAGCAAAAGGCAGACAAAATGAATATGGGGATTTCGTCATTCTGTGATGAATGGACAGTATCTGGCTCTTGCAGGGAAATGTCATACATTTATAATTGCATAATGTAGCTGCAAATTCTGAGTTAATTTTAGCATCCAAAAACTTAACTTACATGAAACTCTTGCTAAATAAAATCACTAGAAATGGTGACTTTCATAAACCTCTGTAGTGTCTATAGGTTCTCACCAAAACCAAAGAAATTATAACTTTACAAGAGGAATTCAGTGAGACATTTCTTTTTACAGTAAAGATACCTGTTTTCCATTCATAAATGTTGTTCTTAAAGTTAGTTTAATCGTAATAAGTACAAACTCTTGGATGTGGTTGATGAACATCTGCTTGGGAAAAAAAAAATCTGCTAAGTACCAAATATTTGTAAAACACTCAAACCCACACAGATATACACAGACATGCACAAACACAACCAAAAGAGGGGTTTTGGTTTATATTCTGAGATCCAAATGAAGAAATGAATATATGATAAAAATTCCAGTTTGGCATTAATTATGCAGAAGTGTTTGAGTGGAAATACTAATTCAAATGCCTTGTATTAAGTTAAATATTTAGAATCCTGTGTCTGTGCAAACCCACAATTTTTATATACCAAAGCAAATAATGAAAACATAGAAATTTGTACTGAGTCACTCGTTTCAGTTTTCTTGAAAGAGATTAACAATAGATGGTTTTATTCATAATTAAAACAATTCAGCAATTTTTTTATTGGTATTTTACTCATATGGGTTAGGTGGCAATAGTCAGAAAAGAAGATGAAAAGCCAATTTCTTCATCCTTCTGCATCTACCAGATAATAAGAAGACCCAACATGTGCTTTACCTTTTTAAAAGCATTTTAATAAACATTGTTTTTTATTTTCCTTACAGTGACTTACAAGATTTATATATTTTTTCCTTATTTGTCAGAGGTAAGGTAAATTAGATTCACAAAGTTTTAATGACTTTCCCAAATTTTCACAATCTTCAAACTCAATGCCAGTTAAGTTTATATCTATTATGTACACAGCAGCTTTATAACAGACAGATAAGAAAGTAACATATTTTAATTCTCTGTCATAAGAAACACAATACTGAGACTTCCCTGGTGGCGGAGCGATTAAGAACCCGCCTGTCGGGCTTCCCTGGTGGCGCAGTGGTTGAGAGTCCGCCTGCCGATTCCGGGGACACGGGTTCGTGCCCCGGTCCGGGAAGATCCCACATGCCGCGGAGCGGCTGGGCCCATGAGCCATGGCCACTGAGCCTGCGCGTCCGGAGCCTGTGCTCCGCAACGGCAGAGGCCATAACAGTGAGAGGCCCGCGTACCGGAAAAAAAAAAAAAAAAGAATCCGCCTGCCAATGCAGGGGACATGGGTTCGAGCCCTCGTCTGGGAAGGTCTCACATACTGCAGAGCAACTAAGCCTGTGCGCCACAACTACTGAGCCTGCTCTCTAGAGCCCACGAGCCACATCTACTGAAGCCCGTGCACCTAGAGCCCGTGCTCCGCAACAGGAGAAGCCACCGCATTGAGAAGCCTGCGCACCACAACGAAGAGTAACCCCTGCTCGCCACAACTAGAGAAAGCCCGCGAGCAGCAATGAAGACGCAACACAACCATAAATAAATAAATAAATAAAATACTGATGAATTAAAAAAAAGAAACACAATACCGTTTGCTTTCAGATCACAGCCTGGCCACTTTATTATATAGTCAATACCTTTCACTACTTTCTGAAATACCTTGAGATGAGAAAAACCTTTCACCAAGATTCTCAAACACTCCTGAAATGTTTAGAAAATACTGGCTGCCTTAGCTCTCTCATGAACTAGTAATTGCTGTAGTCACTCCTGAATTAAAGTCTAGGTAACCCCGTAGATGGGAACAAAGCCCATTCATGCTTGGTGCCAATGAGTCCCTTCAGCCTCAAGAGTTGGCATGAAGTTGGCAGTATTTCTACACAAAGTGGTTTTTAATAAGTGTTGGTTCCTAACATCATGGTGGTTGTAAATGCTAATAAACTTCCTACAAGGGAAGTAGAAGTGGAAAATTTTATTTGTTAAACAGTTTATCGCTGTACTTGGTTAGCATGGATAATTACCCCAGTTCCCTGAGGCACTTATTCCCTGAGTGTTTAGCAGTTAATGAATATAAATAGTAGCAAACCAGCAATTTTCAAAACCATAAATAATTTTTCCTCTGAAAGCTCCTGCCAATGGAAAAAAATTAAATGAAAAAAACTAACATAGCAAAAATATTACTTATTAACTTAAGGCCAAAATTGAGGTTCAAAACTTTTCTTATTGTACCATCCCAGGACACTATAAATCTATTCAATTAATTCACAGATGAAGCTTTATAAATGTAAGTTTCTTTTCCATCTACAATATTTATTCTTTATGGAAGTCTCTAAAAATATACTATAATAAAATGTCCATCAGCAGGATACTGTTCACTGATGATCAATAAATTTGTCTGGATGGATATTTCTAAAATCATTCTTTATTACATTTTTGAATTAAATATTCCTTTAAGAATACAAGTTCATGGGGAATTCCCTGGTGGTCAAATTTTTTAGGACTCAGCGCTTTCACTGCCATGGGCCTGGGTTCAATCCCTGGTCAGGAAACCAAGATCCTACGAACCGCTGGGTGCAGCCAAAACAAAAAAAAAATGGAATACAGGTTCATATAGCAAACCGAACAAAGAAGTAAATAAAGAAAACCTAACAATTTCCCACTTCTTGACTCTCCATCAATAAATGCAGTCATTGATTTAACACCCTACATTAACATAGCAAAGTATCAAAAACATATTAAAACAGCACACTAACTCAGGATTTATTTTTGAATTTTATTTTATTTATTTTTTATACAGCAGGTTCTTACTAGTCATCCATTTTATACATATAAGTGTATATATGTCAATCCCAACCTCCCAATTCATCCCACCACCGCCCCACCCTGCCCTGCTTTCCCCCTTGGTGTCCATACGTTTCTTCTCTACATCTGTGTCTCAACTTCTGCCCTGCAAACCGGTTCATCATTTTTCTAGGTTCCACATATATGCGTTAATATACGATATTTGTTTTTCTCTTTCTGATTTACTTCACTCTGTATGACAGTCTCTAGATCCATCCACGTCTCTACAAATGACCCAATTTCGATCCTTTTTATGACTGAGTCATATTCCATTGCATATATGTACCACATCTTCTTTTTTTTTTTTTTTTTTTGCGGTACGTGGGCTTCTCACTGCTGTGGCCTCTCCCGTTGCGGAGCACAGGCTCCAGACGCACAGGCTCAGCAGCCATGGCTCACAGGCTCAGCCGCTCTGCGGCATGTGGGATCTTCCCGGACCGGGGCACGAACCCGTGTCCCCTGCATCAGCAGGCAGACTCTCAACCACTGCGCCACCAGGGAAGCCCACGTACCACATCTTCTTTATCCATTCATCTGTCGATGGACATTTAGGTTGTTTCCATGACCTGGCTATTGTAAATAGTGCTGCAGTGAATATTGGGGTGCATGTGTCTTTTTGAATTATGTTTTTCTCTGTGTATATGCCCAGTACTGGGATTGCTGGGTCATATGGTAATTCTATTTTTAGTTTTTAAAGGAACCTCCATACTGTTCTCCATAGTGGCTGTATCAATTTACATTCCCACCGACAATTCCACTGCACACCCTCTC
Source organism: Delphinus delphis (assembly GCF_949987515.2). NCBI lineage: Eukaryota > Metazoa > Chordata > Mammalia > Artiodactyla > Delphinidae > Delphinus > Delphinus delphis. The sequence continues at coordinate 141,374,936 of NC_082683.1, read as the reverse complement.
CAGCATTTGTTGTTTGTAGATTTTCTGATGAAGCCCATTCTAACCGGTGTGGGGTGATACCTTACTGTACTTTTGACTTGCATTTCTCTAATAAATAGTGATGTTGAGCAGCTTTTCATGTGCTTCTTGCCCATCTGTATGTCTTCTTTGCAGAAATGTCTATTTAGGTCTTCTGCCCATTTTTTGATTGGGTTGTTTGTTTTTTAATATTGAGCTGCATGAGCTATTTATATATTTTGGAGATTAATTCTTTGTCCAATGATTCATTTGAAAATATTTTCTCCCATTCTGAGGGTTGTCTTTTCATCTTGTTTGTAGTTTCCTTTGCTTTGCAAAAGCTTTTACGTTTCATTAGGTCCCATTTGTTTATATTTGTTTTTATTTCCATTACTCTAGGAGGTGGATCAAGAGATCTTGCTGTGATTTATGTCAAAGAGTGTTCTTCCTATGTTTTCCTCTAAGAGTTTTATAGCGTCCGGTCTTACATTTAGGTCTCTAATCCATTTTGAGTTTATTTTTGTATATGGTGTTAGGGAGTGTTCTAATTTCATTCTTTTACATGTAGCTGTCCAGTTTTCCCAGCACCACTTATTTAAGAGACTGTCTTTTCTCCATTGTATATCCTTGCCTCCTTTGTCATAGATTAGTTGACCTGGGTGCATGGGTTTATCTCTGGGCTTTCTATCCTGTTCCATTTATCTATATTACTGTTTCTATGCCAGTACCATATTGTCTTGATTACTGTAGCTTTGTAGTATAGTCTGAAGTCAGGGAGTCTGAGTCCTCCAGCTCCATTTTTTTCCCCTCAAGACTGCTTTGGCTATTAGGGGTCTTTTGTGTCTCTATACAAATTTTAAGATTTTTTGTTCTAGTTCTGTAAAAAAAATGTCACTGGTAATTTGATAGGAATTGCATTGAATCTGTAGATTGCTTTGAGTAGTATAGTCATTTTCACAATATTGATTCTTCCAATCCAAGAACATGGTATATCGCTCCATCTGTTTGTGTCATCTTGGATTTCTTTCATCAGTGTCATACTTTTCTAAGTATAGGTCTTTTACCTCCTTAGGTAGGTTTATTCCTAGGTATTTTATTCTTTTGGTTGCAATGGTGAATGGGAGTGTTTCCTTAATTTCTGTTTCTGATCTTTCGTTGTTAGTGTATAGGAATGCAAGAGATTTCTGTGAATTAATTTTGTATTCTGCAACTTTACAAAATTCATTGATTAGCTCTAGTAGTTTTCTGGTGGCATCTTTAGAGTTCTCTATGTATAGTATCATGTCATCTGCAAACAGTGACCGTTTTACTTCTTCTTTTCCAATTTGTATTCCTTTTATTTCTTTTTCTTCTCTGATTGCCATGGCTGGGACTTCCAAAACTATGTTGAATAATAATGGTGAGAGTGGACATCCTTGTCTTGTTTCTAATCTTATAGGAAATGCTTTCAGTTTTTCACCATTGAAAATGATGTTTGCTGTGGGTTTGTCATATATGACCTTATTATGCTGAGGCAGGTTCCCTCTATGCCCACTTGCTGGAGAGTTTTTATCATAAATGGGTGTTGAATTTTGTCAAAAGCTTTTTCTGCATCTATTGAGATGATCATATGGTTTTTATTCTTCAATATAATAATATGGTGTGTCACATTGATTAATTTGTATGTGTTGAAGAATCCTTGCATCCCTGGGATAAATCCCACTTGATCATGGTGTATGACCCTTTAAATGTGTTGTTGGATTCTGTTTGCTAGTATTTTGTTAAGGAGTTTTGCATCTATATTCATCAGTGATATTGGTCTGTAATTTTCTTTCTTTGTAGTATCTTTGTCTGGTTTTGGAATCAGGGTGATGGTGACCTTGTAGAATGAGTTTAGGAGTGTTTTTTCCTCTGCAATTTTTTGGAAGAGCTTGAGAAGAATGGGTGTTAGCTCTTCTCTAAATGTTTGATAGAATTCCCCTGTGAAGCCATCTGGTCCTGGGCTTTTGTTTGTTGGAAAATTTTTTAATCCCAGTTTCAATTTCATTACTTTCGATTGGTCTGTTCATATTTTCTATTTCTTCTGGTTCAGTCTTAGAAGGTTATACCTTTTGAAGAATTTGTCCATTTCTCCCAGGTTGTCCATTTTTTGGCATAGAGTCACTTGTAGTAGCCTCCTAGGATGCTTTGTATTTCTGTGGTGTCCATTGTAACTTCTACTTTTTCCTTTCTAATTTTATTCATTTGAATCCTCTACCTCTTTTTCTTGATGAGTCTGGCTAAAGGTTTATCAATTTTGTTTATCTTCCCAAAGAACCAGATTTTAGTTTTATTGATCTTTGCTATTGTTTTCTTTGTTTCTATTTCCTTGATTTTTGCTCTGATCTTTATGTTTCTTTCTTTCTACTAACTTTGGGTTTTGTTTGCTCTTCTTTCTCTAGTTCCTTCAGGTGTAAGGTTAGATAGTTTATTTGAGATTTCTCTTGTTTCTTGAGGTAGTCTTGTATTGCTATAAACTTCCCTATTAGAACTGCTTTTGCTGCATCCCATAGGTTTTGGATCATCATGTTTTCATTGTTATTTGTCTCTAGATGTTTTTTGATTTCCTCTTTGATTTCTTCAGTGATCTCTTGGTTGTGTAGTAACGTACTGTTTAGCCTCCATGTGTTTGTGCTTTTTACGTTGTTTTCCCTGTAATTGATTTCAAATCTTATAGCGTTGTGGTCGGAAAAGATGCTTGATATGATTTTAATTTTCTTAAATTTACCGAGGCTTGATTTGTGACCCAAGATATGATCTATCCTGGAGAATGTTCAGTGTGCACTTGAAAAGAAAGTGTAATCTGCTGTTTTTGGATGGACTGTCCTATAAATATCAATTAAATCTATCTGTTTTATTGTGTCATTTAAAGCTTGTGTTTTGTTATTAATTTTCTGTTTAGATGATCTGTCCATTCGTATGAGTGAGGTGTTAATGTCCCCCACTATTATTGTGTTACTGTCAATTTCCTCTCTTAAAGCTGTTAGCAGTTGCCTTATGTATTGAGGTGCTCCTACGTTGGGTGCATATATATTTATAATTGTTATATCTTCTTCTTGGATTGATCCCTTGATCATTATTTAGTGTCCTTCCTTGTCTCTTGTAACATTCTTTGTTTTAAAGTCTATTTTATCTGATATGAGTATTGCTACTCCAGCTTTCTTTTGATTTCCATTTGCATGGGATATATTTTTCCATCCCCTCACTTACAGTCTGTATGTTTCCCTAGGTCTGAAGTGGGTCTCTTGTAGAAAGCATATATATGGGTCTTGTTTTTGTATCCATTCAGTGAGTTTGTGTCTTTTGCTTGGAGCATTTAATCCATTCACGTTTAAGGTAATTATAGATATGTATGTTCCTATTACCATTTTCTTAATTGTTATGGGTTTGTTTTTGTAGGTCCTTTTCTTCTCTTGTATTTCTCACTTAGAGAAGTTCCTTTAGCATTTGTTGTAGAGTTGGTTTGGTGTTGCTGAATTCTCTTAATTTTTGCTTGTCTCTAAAGGTTTTTTATTTTTTATTTTATTTATTTATTATTATTATTTCTATTTTGGCTGTGTTGGGTCTTCGTTTCTGTGTGAGGGCTTTTTCTTGTTGTGGCAAGCAGGGGCCATTCTTCATCGCAGTGCGCGGGCCTCTCACTATCGCGGCCTCTCTTGTTGCGGAGCACAGGCTCCAGACGCGCAGGCTCAGTAGTTGTGGCTCACAGGTCCAGCTGCTCCGTGGCATGTGGGATCCTCCCAGACCAGGGCTCAAACCCATGTCCCCTGCATTAGCAGGCAGATTCTCAACCACTGCGCCACCAGGGAAGCCCTCGAAAGGTTTTAATTTCTCCTTTGAATCTGAATGAGATCCTTGCTGGGTAGAGTAATCTTAGTGTTGTCTCTTCCGTTTCATCACCTCAAATATATCATGCCACTCCCTTCTGGCTTGTAGAGTTTCTTCTGAGAAATCAGCTATTAACCTTATGGGAGTTCCCTTGTATGTTATTTGTCATTTTCCCCTTGTTGCTTTCAATAATTTTTCTTTGTCTTTAATTTTTGCCAATTTGATTACTATGTGTCTCGGCCTGTTTCTCCTTGGGTTTATCCTGCCTGGGATTTCTGTGCTTCCTGGACTTGGGTGACTATTTCCTAACCATGTTTGGAAGTTTTTGACTATAATTTCTTCAAATATATTCTCAGGTCCTTTCTATCTCTCTTCTCCTTCTGGGACCCCTATTGTGCAAATGTTGTTGCATTTAATTTTGTCGCAGAGGTCCCTGAGTCTGTCTTCATTTCTTTTCATTCTTTTTTCTTTATTCTGTTCTGTGGCAGTGAATTCCACCATTCTGTCTTCCAGGTCACTTATCCGTTCTTCTGCCTCAGTTATTCTGCTATTGATTCCTTCTAGTCTATTTTTCATTTCAGTTATTGTATTGTTCATCTCTGTGTGTTTGTTCTTTAATTCTTCTATGTCTTTGTTAAACATTTCTTACATCTTTTCGACCTTTGCCTCCATTCTTTTTCCGAGGTCCTGGATCATCTTCACTATCATTATTCTGAATTCTTTCTCTGGAAGGTTGCCTAGCTCCACTTCATTTAATTGTTTTTCTGGGGTTTTATCTTTTTCTTTCATCTGGTACAAAATCCTCTGCCTTTTCATTTTGTCTGTCTTTCTATGAATGTGGTTTTCCTTCCACAGGCTGCAGAATTGTAGTTCTTCTTGCTTCTGCTGTCTGCCCTCAACTCGATTTTATTGATGTCCTAATAGCTCCTAGAGAAAGAGCAGCAATCAGCTAAATAAAAAAACCTGGAATGATAGCTAGACAACCCTTGTAGAATATTTAAATTTGTTCATTATTAAAGGACATTTGCTGAAGTATGTGTACCAGACTCTAATATTAGTTATTATATCACCAAAAAACAGATTTCAATTATGATTACCAAAGAAACAGGGTTATAATATTTTGACAAATATCTCTGCAAAGTTGTAGGAGACATCAAACTAGAATTCAGTGGTTTTTATTTAACATAATCTTTTTAAAATTTTTAAAATAGTTTTAGCGTTACATAAAAGTTGCAAAGATAGTGCAGAGAATTTTCATATATAACACTTCCAATTTCCCCTATTGTTAACATCTTACATAACCACAGTACATTTGTCACAGCGAACCAACATTGATATGCTACTATTAACTAAACTCCAGACATTATTCTTTTTTCACTAGCTTTTTCTTAATGTCCTTTGTTCCTGGATCCCATTCAGGGTACCACATTGCATTTGGTCAACATGTCCCCTTAGTCCTCCCTAGTCTATGGCAACTTGTTTTATTTTGATTTTGATGACCTTGGAACTTTCCCTGGTTAGGTATTTTGTACAATTTCCCTCACTGTGGATGTGTCCAGTGCTTTTCTCATTGTTGGACTGAGCCAATGGGTTTGGGGGAAGAATATCACAGAAGTCAAGTGCCATTCTCATCACATTACAGCAAGAGTACATACTATCAACATTGCATCACTGAAGGTGTTTACCTTGATGTTAAACTTAAGATAGTGTCTGCCAGGGAGTTCCCCAGTGGTCCAGCAGTTAGGACTGGGCACTTTCACTACTGGGGCCCAGGTTCCATCCCTGGTTGGGTAACGAAGATCCTGCAAGCCTCAAGAGCATGGACAAAAGATAGCATATGCCAAATCTTTCCACTCTAAAGTTACTCTTCCCTTTTCCCATACTCTATTCTTTGGAAGCAAGTCACTAAGTGTAGCTCACACTCAAGGAGAAAGGAGGGATGGGGGGTGGGGTGGATTCAGTATCTTTTTGAAAAACTCTCCAGATATATTTGTCCAGTTTTCCTGTAGCAAGCATAGGCAATAGAAATCAAGTTACTAATCTTTGTCTCTGATTAGGAAGTTGGAATTCTCTCCCCCTACTCTGAGGAAACCTTTATTTGCTGCCTGATTTTGAAGAGAAATGGAATGATCCAAGAGGAGATAGGCATGGAAGAAAGGGAGAGAGGAAAGAGAAAGAGGGGAAGAAAATTGAGATATTGGCCTAATTTTACAGCTATGCAATGCAAACCTCAGTACATTGAAGATGTTTTTATTAGGGAGTGTGTTTGAAATGGAATTGGAGAAGTATTTGGGAAAGGAGATAAAGAAAAGTAAGCATTGGCTGATGTAAAAAAATCCTTGAGGTTACTATGTGACTACAGAATTTTACTGTTCTCTAGTATTATTTCAGAAGCCAATAGCATTATGAAAGAAGCAATAATGTATGTAGCATTTTATTTTGTATATAATTTGAGTATTTATTTATTCACATCCTTATTCATTCAACTCATATTTACTTAACACTCAGTGTATATTAAGCATTATTCTGGGCACAAAGCATAAGGGAGAGAACAAGAAGTCACATCTTCCTAAAAAAAAATGTTGCTTTCAGGAAGCAACAATCCTTGGGAAAAAGAAAAGTAGCAGGACCACAGAGATAGACAATAAACAAGCAGGCAAATAAATGAACTAATTTTGATGGACAAAAGTCTGAAAAAGAACTCCGTAGATCAGCAGTCCCCAACCTTTTTGGTACCAGGGACTGATTTTGTGGAAAACAATTTTTCCACGGATGGGGGTGGGGGGATGGTTCAGGCAGTAATACTAGCAGTGGGGAGCACAGATGAAACTTCACTTGCTCACCCACTGCTCACCTGCTGCTGTGCAACCCATTTCCTAACTGGCCTCCAACTGGTTGGGGGTTGGGGATCCCTGCCATAGATAATAAAACAGGGATGGGTATGGGGAGAGGTTACTTTATGTTGAGCAATTTAGATTCTGATAATAAGTTCACAGTTTGTGTTGGTTTTGCCAGTGTTCTGGTTTGTCTGTTTGTGTTTTGGTTTGCAGATGTTGTCAGTCTTGTCTCATCCACTTCACTGTGCTGCGGCACAAGTTCTAGAACAGAGGGGAGGGAAGTAGGAAAAGGCAATACAAGCAGAGTGGATCCTAAAGTGAATTCTACCATAAGATTTCTCAATCTCATGTAAATGAAATGATCAAAGATTATGCTCTGAAACTGGGACCCCACTATACAGATATTTAAAGAAGTCTGCATAACCATAAAGAGGTACAAGGATTTTTAACACTAGTACCAATGCATTCAAGTGAATATGTGGTGGTACATGAATCCCCTTAGCATATTAAACATTTATTGAAATGATACTGTACTACTCAAAATTCCCAAAGAGGACAGAAAATTTTGAACAAGCAGCGAATAAACTCTATAGCTACCAAAAATACTTCTTGGGAGGGACCAATATACATTTAGATGAATAATTTCTGGTAATTTGCTTTTTAAAAATGAGTCATCTTACTTTGAAGTCACTCTTCATATATTCTTCTATAAACCACTCCTAAGACATTTTAGAGACCTTTCGCTTTTTATATTTTGTTATTTATGTCATGCTGTATGGTTATGCTCAACCTAGCAAGAGTTTTTATAGCTTTAATTATTTTTTAATTAATTAATTTACTTTGGCTGCATTAGGTCTTCATTGCTGCGCATGGGCTTTCTCTAGTGTGGCGAGCGAGGGCTACTCTTCGTTGTGGTGTGCAAGCTTCTCATTGCAGTGGCTTCTCTTGTTGCGGAGCATGGACTCTAGGTGCCTGGACTTCAGTAGTTGTGGCACGTGGGCTCAGTAGTTGTGGCTCACGGGCTCTAGTGTGCAGACTCAGTAGTTGTGGCACATGGGCTTAGTTGCTCTGTGGCAATGCAGGGGACATGGGTTTGAGCCCTGGTCCAGGAAGATCCAACATGCCACAGAGCAACTAAGCCCATGCACCACAACTACTGAGCCCGCGCACCACAACTACCAAAGCCCACATGCCCTAGAGCCCACGTGCTGCAACTACTTAAGCCCGCGCGCTCTAGGGACTGCATGCTGCAACTACTGAGCTTATATGCTGAAGCTACTGAAGCCCGCGAGCCTAGAGCCTGTGCTCCGCAACAAGAGAAGGCCCCGCTCGCCACAATTAGAGAAAGCCCACATGCAGCAATGAAGACCCAACACAGCCAAAAATAAAATAAAATTTAAAAAGTATATATATATATATATATATATATATATATATATATATATTTTTTTTTTTTTTTTTTTTTTTTTTTGCGGTGTGCGGGCCTCTCACCGTTGTGGCCTCTCCCGTTGCGGAGCACAGGCTCCGGACGCGCAGGCTCAGTGGCCATGGCTCACGGGCCCAGCAGCTCCGCAGCATGTGGGATCTTCCCAGACCGGGGCACGAACCTGTGTTCCCTGCATCGACAGGCGGACTCCCAACCAGTGCGCCACCAGGGAAGCCCTAAAATATATTATATAAATCTTTAGAAAGGCTAAGGAAACCAATTCATACTTCTTGATTCCAATAAAAACATTTGGTTTCAGTGAAGGCTTGGACAACTTTTCAGTTAGTAGATGTGTAGAATTGAACTGTTCACATCTCATTCCCTTAGTTAAGAACTCTTCCATGAAAAATTTAGGAGAATTAGAAGCTATCCATTGATAAGGTATTGTTGCGGTGGGCGTGGCTGACTAATAACAGCTGCTCACTAATTTGCTTACATGACTTTGGGCTGTTCTGCCCCCAGGTAACCGGCACACCTAAATATTCTATTAGAAGCTCATTTTGGATTGTCCTAACAAGCTTCTCTGAATCTTAAGTAAACCAAATGAGGTAAAAACATTAGTCTTTGTCATCCAAGGATGCGTCATTGTTACTTGCTAGACCTGGCTACTCCCTGTTATATCCTTCCTCTTTTTTCTTTTTCCCCCTGGCCTTCTGGCACAAATGATAGACAATTCAATTAAATTCTGCTGGCAAATATCGTCCAAAATTTGGCAAATACTCTTTGCCAGTTACTGTGCAAGGTTCAGCAGTGATCACACTCAAGTCTGTCTTTGAGGCATATATGGTTTAGAGGAGAAGACAGATAAGTAAAAGGGCAACTTCAAAACCTTAGGATCAGTATAAAATCACAAGTGTGATATAGCACACGTTAGGAGTCCTTAATCCAGTTTTGTAGGATCATGGAAGACTTCTGAAAGGAGATAAAGTCTAAACGGAGACCTTAAAGTAAGTAGAATCTAACTAGCCAGGATCGCCATTGTCCTCCATGGTGCTAAACCTGAAGGTCAGTTCTCAGTCTTCATCTTACTTGACCTGTCAGCAACCTTGACATAATTGTTTGCTTCCATATCTTTGCAAAGCTTTCTTCACTTTACTTTTACAACATCACATTCTCCTGGCTTTCCTACTATCTAATCTCAATCTCCTTTGTTCCTTAGATGCTCTGAGGAATATTGGTGTACTTCCAGGCTCAGTCCTTAGACTATTACTCTTTTATTTCTACATTACTCTTTTATTTCTTGATTATGTATCCAGTTTCATGATCTTATATTTCATCTATGTGCTAATGATTTCCAAATTTATATTTCCAGTCGTGAATCCAGACTTGTCTACTGAACAGTCTACTCAGACTCTCCACTTAGATTACAAATAGACATCTCACACTTAACATATTAAAAAAATAGACATCTCACACGCCCTCCCCAAATCTGCTCTTTCTGCAATCTTTCCCTCTTAGGTAATGATAATGCTATACTTCCTGTTACACAGGACAAAAACCTTGATGTAATCTTTGATCCCTTTCTCTTCAATCTCACATAAATCTATTAACAAATAATATCCTTAAACATACATCTACAATGGAATAATTTCTTACCAACATCATTACAACAATCTTAGACCAAGCTACCTTCATTGCTCATCTGTATTATTTTAATAGCTTCTTAATTTGTCTGCCTGCTTTCGTCCTTGGCCCCCTTCAGCCTATTATTTAAAAAGAAAGTAGGTCACGTTATGTCTTCAAGACCTGCAGACCTTCCCATGGCTTCCCGTTTCATCCAGGGACCTTTGTGATATGGCCCTTCCTTACCTCTCTGACCTTACCTCTACCTAGTCTCCCTTTTGCTCACTCAGTTCCAGCTATAGGGATCTCTGTGCCGCTCGGAATTTTTTGACAAGACCTAATGGTTGATTTGGATATGGATGGACGAGGGAGAGAAGGAATTAAGGATAAGACTGAATTTGTGGCTTGGGCCACTAGGGGTATGGTGATGTGTTCACTAAGGAAGGGAGCATGATTGCAAGACTGGCTTTGGAGTTGCCGTACACGGGCCTCTCACTGTTGGGGCCTCTCCCGCTGCGGAGCACAGGCTCCGGACGCGCAGGCTTAGAGGCCATGGCTCACGGGCCCAGCCGCTCCGCGGCACGTGGGATCTTCCCGGACCGGGGCACGAACCCGTGTCCCCTGCATCGGCAGGTGGACTCTCAACCACTGCGCCACCAGGGAAGCTCAATGAGCACTTTTTGAAAATGTTGAATTTGAGTTGCCTCTGAGACACCTGAGGAGATACAATAGTCATTTTAAATATGCGTTGAGCTCAGAAGAGAGATCTGTGTTGTACATTTATATTTTGAAGTCATTATTATACAGTAATTGGGGCCATGAAACTTGATGAGGTGACTGGGAGTGGGCCTAGCAGTTATGATTCCCTACAAGCCAAGGGATAGACAATGCTTGAAGCATCTTCAAATGTGACAAAGAGGAGAAACCAAAAATACAATAAAAGAAAACTAGGACAGTGAGAAGGGTAGTTTAGGATGCTTTCAGTGGAAAATAACAGAATATACTACTAAGTATAGCTTTAAAGGTAGGGGTTTATTATCTACAAGACAACTTATCTGGAAGTGGGCATTTCAGTGGCTAATGATGCCTCCAGAACCCAGACTCTTTCCCGCTGTCTACTCTTCACTCTATTGGCTTTGTCCTCAGGTATTTTTTAACAAGTACCCTATACCAGTCCCACTGTTTCAGAAAAATTAACTTATTTAAGCCTCACTTTAACCCTCTTAGCCAGTTAGAAATATTATCATCATTTTCAATTTACAGGTGGGAAAATGTCAGTGCAGAGAGATTAAGTCATTTACCCAAGTTATAAAATAGCATACTGGGGAGCTGGAATTTGAACATCAGACTCCAGAGTTCATACTCTCAACCACAGTGTCATACTGCCTCTCCTTTTTACTTATAAGAAGACAATCAGACATCACTTCTTCACACAACTCATTCCAGGGCTGAGAGGGCTTGCCAATAGCCCTCTACCACAGATCTTCTTATACCTTATAAGCCAGAACTAGGTCACATGTACTCTCCTAAATCAATCACTGATAGTAGAAAATGGGATAACTTTGCTTGAATACAGCATCAGCAGATATTTGGGAAAAAATACAGGTTCTGTTGAAAAAGAAAAGGTATGTGTTGGGGAAGAGACACTAATATTATGGAAATCTAGGGAGGACTGTGCTTTAAAAAGAAGGGAACATTTAAAAATTTGAAATGTTATGGTGAGGTTAGATAAGGCCTTAAAAGTGTTAAGAGGATTAAGTGGCAAGAACCCTTCACTGGTGATCTTTTTGACAATAGTTTCTAAAGAGTTTGGGAGCGCAGTGGTTGAGAGTCCGCCTGCCGATGCAGGGGACACGGGTTCGTGCCCCGGTCCGGGAAGATCCCACATGCCACGAAGCAGCTGGGCCCATGAGCCATGGCTGCTGAGCCTGTGCGTCCGGAGCCTGTGCTCCACAACGGGAGAGGCCACAGCAGTGAGAGGCCCGTGTACTGCAAAAAAAATTAAAAAATAAAAAAAAATAAAGTACACGTGGAAGAAGTAAACGTCAGGTAGTTACTCTTCCATTGATATGAAGGAAAAAAGAAAACATATGTAGTTTTAAGAAAATTTGTAAACATAATGTTAGGACTTTGAGGTGGCTCCTGTTTAATGACTACACTTGCATCCAGGTGGCAGTTTTTAAGGTGGCAGGGCTTTTCCTAGACTTGGTCCAGAAGTAAGTATTGTGGGAGCCTCTTAAGACCGCTCATAAAAACACCCACAGGGGAATTCCCGGGTGGTCCAGGGGTTAGGACTTGGTGCCCTCACTGCTGGGGCTCTGGGTTCCATCCCTAACTGGGAACTAAGAGCCCACAAGCTGCATGGCCAGAAAAAAAATCCCTGCAACACTTATAAGATTGATTCCAGTAGAATGCAGCACCTCAGATCTCAGTGACTTGCTTTATCACAGATAAGTCTTTAGACACATTCATTTAGAACTTAATATAAAGATAACTGTATTGTCATTTTCACTTTTTTGTATTGTGTGTCATGTGTGTTCCTGATTAGATTTTCATCTCCTCAAAAGTAGGATTTCTTTTTGTCAGTTCCTAATACTGGACTATGTAACTAGTGAATGGCCAATAAGGGTCAACTGATGAGTGACAGTGATAATGATGGTTTTAGAATAAAAATATGACAGACTTTATAACCCTTCTTTATCATGCAGGAAGTAATGGAGAGGAAATGCCCAACTGACCTTCATATTTTATTTATTTATTTATTTGGCTGTGCCGCATGGCATGTGGGATCTTAGTTCCCCAACCAGGGATCGAACCCGTGCCCCCCACAGTGGAAGCACGGAGTCCTAACCACTGGACCACCAGAGAATACCCTGACCTTCATATTTTTCAACAACCATTCTGGGTTGTCCACATAAAGGTTAGAATTTTATAAATTAATTTTACCATGTGCAATAAATAAATTCCTGCTGGCCAGTAGCCATAATACCTGTGACTTATGGGCAGACAAAATTGGGCAGTGTCAGAACTGGAAAAGGTATTCCAAAAATGATAGGTCATCTGGGTGTAGCACATCTCTGAATCACCTAAGGGTGCCCACCTGAATCATCATCGACCAAAAGTCAAATTATGCCCAAATAGAAACAGTAATCTTTAAACAAGTAGGATAGGTGGGAATGAAAGATAGATGAAACATACAAGTAAAATTTCTCGCTATGCAAAACTAATCATACTTCATTAAATGTCATTGGACAATTGATTGATTCCAGCCCCGTCATGTTCCAAATTTAATTTTAGTGTAACAATTGGAGAAGACGCTTATTGTTTTGTTCTACTGGCAAGTATGCCACTTCCAACTCTAAAACAGACAGGAAGCATAACATTCATTCATTCCCTTATTCACTGATGTGTTGTTGATACAGCAGACATTTAGTGAACACCAATTATACACCAGGAACCAGGAATTCAGACAAACATGGTCATGAACTTTGTCTTCAAGCAATTCACAAGCCAGTCCCGTACCTCACAGTCCAGCTGTGAATGATTTTAACTGGACAGTAGCCATTTAATTAATAATTTCTTCTTAAATGATTCGTTGCTCTGAGCTTGTTTAATTAGTAAAATTCTCCAAAATTTCTGTTCTTTTCATATTTATATAAAGTGCAGATAAAGAAAAAAAAAGCCAATATAGAATGTGGGTTTTAAAAAAGAAGGGTGCTGCCCTTTCAATGATTGTATAATTAACTAAAAGACATTTGTATTCCTTTTCTGAAAAGAAATGCATAAACCACTGTGAATGATGTACATGAATTATTTTAGGTATGAGGCAAATCTCATATATATAAGATGCCTAAAGAACAGTTAAAATATGCAGAGAAAGAAAGAATTAGATGAATGGCATTGGCAGACCTCGAGATAAAAAGCAACTGCACATAGGCTTTAATACTCTAGCCTATTCCTGGAAATGTTTTCTAAAATATGTTAAATATAAAGAAGAGTATTTCAATGAATTAATTCATCTAAACCAAATCCATTTAGTTTGATGTCTCATATTTTAAGTGAATTCATTAATTTGAGTATTTTTTCTGCTTCTGAAATTCAAATAATCATTGATATTTTCTGTGCTTACCAGTAACCATAGCTAATTAGCTATGAATTAACAATCAGGCACGGTGATAATGTTCCTCCTATTTTTGTTCTTACTTATTTACCTAAAAGTGCAACTATTTTACAACTTTTTTGGCTTATAATCCTCATTCATTTGTTTAAACAATATTATTGAGCATAAAATATATGCAAGGCAGTATGTTAATCAAATTTAAGAAATAAGAGATGCTTTGTTTTCAACAAGCTTATAATTTAACAGAGGCCATAACTCATGCAACCACATTGCCACAAACCAAAAACAGAAAATGCAGGAAGTCATGACAGAGATTTAATGTATAACTTGAATTGAGGGGAAGGGAGATTTATACTGAAAGAGAAGCAGGAAAGAGAGAAGGCTCTGAAGAAGCTGCCCTTGAGGTTGACGTTGACAGAGGTGGATGAAAGGATATCCCAAGTTGAGGAAAGAGTATGTTGGGAAAAGATGAAGTGTTCTAGGATGGCAAGAGCATAATATAAGAAGATTTGGAAGGCAGGAGTGGGCCAAAGAATTGATTATATGAATATTAAGTACTAGAATTTTGAGTCTAGGCAATAGAAAATAAATTATAATTGAAGAAGAGAGAAAATTCTTCCAAGTTCAATCAAGGAAAACAAGTAGGGCTAAAAACATCATTTTTCCACTTTGCAAATAGGTGTCTTGGCTTTAAAAATACACAGTTTTTCTTATTGCCCTCTCCCTGCTTTTGAATCCTACAAAACAGTAGACAACTACACAGGGACCATCATTAATCACCCAAAAGATGCTGCTGAAGGTGTGGTTGGGAGGGGCTATCATTTCTTTTTTTTTCACGGAGTACATTCATACTACAATTATTCTAAATCATTGCAATAACTACATGACAGGACTCATCTCAATGATTCAGTGTAAGAGTCATAGCAACTCATTTCATGATCGGTGTGTTTTTCATTGCAAATAAATGAAAATTTTCATCAATAGAGGGTATTCAATGCAATGGTACATCCATACAATGGTTTATTATGTAGCCATTGAAAATAATGATTTAGAGCTATACAAATTGATTTAGAGGGATTTCCTCAAGGTGACATGGTAACAAATACTAATAATAACTAATTACTGACTGCTTAGTATATGGCAGCATTTTCCATATATTATCTTATTTAAAATCTTCAACCAAATCCTACTGTTGTTATCTCATTTTAAATTTAGAAACTATGGCAGAGTAAGGTTAAGAAATTTGCCCAGGATCACACCCGTAGTAAGTGACAGAACCAGGATTAGAACACAGGCGGTCTGCCTCTATAGATTCCAACCTTTCAACTACCACCCACTTAACTACACTGTTGTCTAATCTAGCGTTGTGTTTGCTAAAATTTTTTATGAGGCTAGTCATGTGTTTTGTTTATTTACTACCAAATGGCACTATAAGAGCAGTAAATATCAGGCAATGTCAAGAAGACATTCTGTTTTTATGAAGAGCTTTATAGCTTTAACCCTCACATTTAGGTCTATGATGCATGCTGTGAGGTTCCATAGGGTTAGGATTAGTGTTAGGGTTAGGGTTAGGGTTAGGTTTCATAGGGGTATACAGTTGCTCTAACACCGTTTATTGAATTACATTGGCACTTTTGTAAAAAAGTCAAGTGTTGGTATATGTGAAAATCTGTTTCTGGACTCTCTGTTTTTTTCCGTTGATCTATTTTTCTATGTATAAACCCAAACCAATGACTTCATAGTAAGTCTGAAAATATGGTGGTATTAGTTCTCAACTTTATTCTTCTTCAAGCTTATTTTGCCTGTTCTAAGTCTTTTTTTATTTCCATATAAATTTCAGCATCTGCTTGATAATTTCCATTAAAAAGGCTGCTGGTATATATATCAATATATATGTATAAAGTCTGCTAGGATATATATCAATATATCTATATATCTAGATCTAGATCTTCCTGATAGATTGTCCAGTTCTATTTTTCATCTTCTCATCCTCTGAGCCACCTCTTCTTGGTAGGCACTCCTAAGAGAAGAGAAGCTCCAAAGGTTGGAATTATTTCTCTGTGTTTTCTTCTCGCAAATGTTGGCCCTACATATTTTCAATGCTTTGTTAGCCTTCTCATGTCATTAAATTAATAATTTTAAAGTATTTTGGCCATGCTTTCTTGTTGTTCTCAGTGAGTAAGTTGGTTCCTTTTCCTACCCCATTATTCCTGAAAGTGGAAACTCCTCCCAGAATGTTATTGTTTTCCCTCTTCCATTCACTAGACTGCCTCTGATTCCTCCAAGGTTGAAGAAGGGATGGATAGAGAGCAGAAATAAGAGGTAGGAACAGTCTTACTTGACTGACACCAATATAATCTATTATTAGTTTCTTCTATCTGATGCCAGAGTTACAAATTGTGTTTTTTCCCTCTTGAGCACTCTAGTGGACTTATCATATTGCACCTGACTTTGATTTAGGCAACACTCTTCAGCTAATAATGCATGACCCTTTCAATTTACGATTTTTCTGCTGAGGCTGCCTGGCCCCTTATAAGAAGCCTTCTTCTGTGGGATCTCTTTCAAAATAATTCCAGGATAAAATTTCTACTTCAGATTCCACATCTACTCCCTAAAAAAAACCCCATGAGTTGTTGACCCATTCTCAGGGAATGCGCTTCCCAAACACTCCCCAATTCCTTTGCCATTGAGAGTTTAAAGTTGGGTAAGAAAATTAAGAAATAAACAAATGTAGAAGGACTAAAATTAAGAAACACAGTAAATTAAGAAAATGTGTCTTATATATATATATTTTTTTTTTTTGGCTGCACTGCACTGCTTGTGAGATCTTAGTTCCCTGACCAGGGATTGAACCCAGGCCCTCAGCAGTGAGAGCACAGAGTCCTAACCTCTGGACTGCCAGGGAATTCCCAAGACATCCTACTATTAGTTTTCTCTCCTGGGAGAGGTAATTAAGGATAAAGCCACTAATTTTTGACTAAGCATTTGCTAGATACCTGCCAAATACATAATACAGACCAACAAAATGTATTCTACATTTTTATCTTGAGTCTTGGATCAAGTCCCAATTTCAACCTACCGTAATGTAGTTTTGTTCCATTTAGCCTAGACAACTCAGGTCCACACAGTATTTCCCTTGGCCTCTACTCTTTTCCTCCTTAGTTTTGCAAGAACAGGAATCATCACTCTGAACAGGAACCTACCCATTGACTGCCTACAATTCCATAAGAATTCCATGAGACAGAAATGCAATAGAAAGACTTGGGGAAAAGACCTTCAACTCAGTTCTCTTTGTAATTCCCTTACTACTCACCCCCCAAAACTCCAGACTTAACAGAGGCTCATGTTTCCCTGAGCTCCCCCTGAAGTTCAGAGCATTCATTAGCATTTGTTATCTACCAAAACAAATTCACAACTCTCATTGCACTTAGAGAGCAGACCATGTTAATCTCAGCATCATTTCTTGCAGTGGAATAGCAGAAATACAAGTCGAGTACAGAAGATATTTAAAACTCTTCTTCTAAATTTTTTAAAATATTTATTTATTTATTTGGCTGTGTAGGGTCTTAGTTGCAGCACGTGGACTCCTTGTTGTGGCGTGCAGACTTCTCTCTAGTTGATGCACACGGGCTCCAGAACACGCAGGTTCAGTAGTTGTGGTGCGTGGGCTTAGTTTCCCTGCGGCATATGGGATCTTAGTCCCCCAACCAGGGATCGAACCTGCGTCCCCTGCATTAGAAGGTGGATTCTTAACCACTGGACCACCAGGAAAGTCCCAAAAGTCTAAATAATTAGGGAAAGGTTTGATTGATTGTTTCATCATTCATTCAATAAATGCCTTGGGCTGGAGCATAAATACTGCCTTTCAGTTTTAGCAGAATTGTCTTTCCAATAGGTATAAATTATAGGGACCAGTAGAAATAAAGGGCGCATTGTATAAGTATCTGGAAAGGAGAGTGTACCAAAGAAAAACATCTTCAAACAATAAGGACTCAAGTTGCCTGTTTAATTCATTAATTTATTCATCCAGTCAATATATTTTAGTGCTTTTTTCAAAAGTCATTTGACATGAGGATTGAACAATGAACAAGATATGACATCTGCCCTCAAGAGATTAACAATCCAGTGATAGCTGACAGATGACAAGAAGGGCACCACGTGAAAGATAGCAGAAAGCAAAAGGAGATAGGTATTTCAGAAGAACGTGACATTTAATTGAAATTTAAAGGATGAATAGATTTAGAATAGTTGGCAGTAGGGGAAAATGTTACTGGGTAAGGTCATGTAAATGTATCATTGATGTATTAAAGACCAATAAATAAACTGGAAATTTACATTTTAACTCCACTAAGATTTTTATTACAGAATTTTTTTTAACTTCCGAGAAAAGTTAGGAAAGAAAAATCTCTCAAATGCCTCTCCAGTGGCCCCAAATGATCTGAAACAAAATAGAAACTCAGAGGAAGAATACAGAGAAGGAATGGGGTACATTAACAATAAAATTAACAATAAAATTTTCCTATTTAAATTATGATTTGGGACATCTTTGATTATTGCTATGGTATCTTAAGGGCCTCAAAAAAAAATTCCAGTCAAATTCAGTTCATACAATAAAAAAGTTTTCTTCCACCCATACAACCTTGTAAATAAGCTAATTCCTTGTATTTGTAGAGATTTGAAAGATCACAAGGGTCTTACCTTGCACATAAGAAAACAAAGACCCAGAGAAATTAAGTAAACAAAGTTACACAGGAGTTGGTAGCAGGGGCAAGTAAGATATAATTCAATGCTTCATCTACCATACCAGACTGAAAACATCAAAATATGGCAAGAAGGAAAAATTATGCAGAGCTTCATTAATACCATTTTCTTTCCACAATCATTATGTTAAGCTAAGCTTTAAAATTTCCCTCCACTACTTATAAGAACTGCTAGAGCATGTCAGCAGCAATAAATCTTTGAGAAATTTAAAAGCACACAATTTTAGTTAAATAGTTTTTTAAGAAACTATCTCTGAAGATTTGGAATTTTCCACTTTCCAAGTTCTCCCCATGTTCAAATAAGAATGGAAAAACACAGATTCATTAAAAATCTCTTCACAGAAATAATGCATTCTCATTCAAAATATATAAAGTTGGGCTTTTTCATGTAATTTTTGTAAATTATAATTCAACAAAGATTTATTGAGCACTCAGTGTGGGTAAGGATTATACCAAATGCTAAGGATAAAACAGTAAAAACAAACATAAAATGGACCTATATCTTATTCTTGTGGCAAAAACCATCTTGTGAATAATGTGTCTCAGAAACAGTATGTTTTGAAAACTATTTATTTCAAGCATAAGTCTGTGTTGCCTTTCAATGTTTCAATAGTTTTTACTGAAATTAAGGAAACAGGTTCTCTAATTACAGATTATATCCTTGCCCTCAAAATACTGACTTTAATTTTTGACAATCTGATGACTATAAATGGTATAGCATTGGGTTTGTAATTTGCATATACCAGATAACTAAAGAGCTGGAGATTTGCATATATTTATTGGCCATTTGTACTTCTTCTGTGAAATGTCTGTTTGTCCCTGTGTTTACTGAATTTTTTTTTAATAAATTTATTTATTTATTTATTTTATTTTTGGCTGCGTTGGGTCTTCGTTGCTGCGCACGGGCTTTCTCTAGTTGCCGCGAGCAGGGGCTACTCTTCGTTGTGGTGCGCGGGCTTCTCATTGTTGTGGCTTCTCTTGTTGCGGAGCATGGGCTCTAGGCACACGGGCTTCAGTAGTTGTGGCACGCGGGCTCAGTAGTTGTGGCTTGTGGGCTCTAGAGCTCAGGCTCAGTAGTTGTGGCACATGGGCTTAGTTGCTCCACGACATGTGGGATCTTCCCGGGCCAGGGCTCAAACCTGTGTCCCTTGCATTGCCAGGCAGATTCTTAACCACTGTGTCACCAGGGAAGCCCCTGTGTTTATTGAATTGTTGATCTTTTTTTCTTTTTGAGGTTTAAGAAGTCTTTGTATATTATGGATAGTAACCCTTTGTTATTATTTATATTCTTATGTATGACACAAAAGGCTGGAAGGCTTGATTTTGCCTGTGTTCTTTAGTGAATCCACTCTTGCCTATGTGTTAGTCTAAGCTGCTCTTACCTTTACATGCTCAAATTACATTTATATTCTCCCCCAAAGTTCTTGTCCTGAATTTGCCACCTACCATTAAGGGACATTCATCCTATTCTAGAAGTCCTCATAATATTTCAAATCTATTATGACATTACTGTATCCCCAACATCTAGAGGAGTGTCTGACACCCCGTGGTTATTTAACAGGTTAGATGAATGAATGAATGAATGGCACTAACTGTCCAGGATCTGCATCTTCCAACGTTGGGGCTACTTTATCATTTTTTTCATACAACAAACATATGTTTATTATTTACTTATAATAAGTAATTCAGAAACTAGAAAGATAAATTTAAAAATCGATTCAAAGCCTTGTGGAAGAAATAACACATTAAAAATTATTCTTGGGGGTTCCCTGGTGGCTCAGTGGTTAAGAATCCGCCTGCCAACGCAGGGGACACGGGATTGAGTCCAGGTCTGGGAAGATCCCACATGCCGCGGAGCAACTAAGCCCGTAAGCCACAACTACTGAGCCCACGCGCCACAACCACTGAAGCCCACGTGCCTAGAGCCCAGGCTCCACAACAAGAGAAGCCACTGCAATGAGAAGCCCGCGCACTGCAACGAAGGGTAGCCCCCACTCGCCACAACTAGAGAAAGCGCGCGTGCAGGAACGAAGACCCAACTCAGCTAAAAAATAAATAAATGAATAAATTTATTAAAAAAAATTATTCTTAGAGTGATAAGAATGATAGTAGGATGGAATCATTTGCTTGATTATCTCCTACTTCTTCCTGCAAAAGATTCAAGTGGGGTTTTCAGGAAAAAAAAAAAACTAGAATAAGTGTAAAATGTAAATATGAATTAAAAAATCAGAATCCAGTAAATATGAATGAAATTAGTGTGTCAAAATCAGGAACCCAAATATGTAGATCATGAGATTATACACAATTGATTTTTCAGATTTGATTTTAAAGTTACTGGCAAACAAAGAAGAAAGGGATATAGCATAAATTTCAGATCTTTGATTATCAAAATGGAGAACACGTAACAGTGTTTTAGACAATATTTTTCTAGAATTTAGCTCTAAATAAATTTCCCAAATGGCATTATTGGAAGCAATAAATAATGTCCTAGAAAATGTCCTCCACACAGTCATTCACGGTGCAGCAAAGAGTTGGGTAGAGGAGGAGAACCTTCTTGTGCAGATAATAGGTACATACCAGGGGCTTTGGGAGAATCTGGGAGAAGTTTACCCACTCTGTCAGCTTCTGTCCAGGGGATGGGGATGGGTGAGAGGAATTCCAAAAAGAGTAATAGGTTCAATTTGAAGAAGAAAAAGGGACAGATCAAGTGCCAAAACCAACTCTACGGATTGAAGATAGAATATGCAGAAGCCCAGGTTTGACAGTAGAAGAACAAAACAAATATAAGTACAAGTGAGGAAAAGGATCTGGGTTGCATGGAAATCTGAGGTCAAGGAGATGATACATCAGTTAGTGTAACAGGTCACCAGGGCAGCAACTTTGTTGCTTCAGGATTTCTTTTGAAGTCTCTATTTCACACATTGGCCTACCCAGGGTTTAAAGATGCATGCTTCAGAATATGGAAACCACTGGTCCATCCCATTCTCCACTCCTCAGAACTAAGCTGAAGAAGCCAAGCAGTGTTTGAGAAAAGAGGACAAATATTTTTATTCACTGACTTCCTATCGTGTGCCAGGCATTTTTGATATATTATGACATTTAATACTCAATCTATTCCTGTAAAGTATAATCTTCATTTTGCAAAAAAAAAGAACAGGGAATGATAAATTTATAGCTATTTAGTTAAGATTACTGTGAAGAATTCAAATGATATAAGGAAAGCTAAAAAAGGATAAGCTACTTGTCTGAAGTGACTGGCTCGTGACCCGGTGGAGCCACGGTTCAAAAACAGGTTTTATCATGTTGAACAAGTATGACAGGGTTGATTCTGCATCAATCCAGTCTTAATGGTAATCTATCCCTGACCTTGTGCTCAAGGTTTTATAACTAAACTTCTACTTTGGACCAGAGTTTGCCTTCTAATAAGAAATATTAGAAGGACACACCACCCCCCGCCAAGCCTCAGGCTCTACTCTACCCTTAATAACCATGCCCCCTTCTCAGAGTGTTATGATCCTGAGAGATTGCCCACTAAGTGAATTAAAGCCTTACTTCTTCCTTTCTGACTTTCCTGCACTAACAAGTTGCTAGGCAGCCAGGATTTTCAAACACAGCATCACTTAGAGTTCCCGCTTATTATTCACTCCCCATCATTAGGATCTGGGGTTTGAAACTGTGTTGTTTTTGTGAAAAGCTATGCTCTCATATCCTATGCTTTGAGCATCACACCTTGCCTAAAAATTGAAAATTTTTTTTTTTTTTTTTGCGGTACACGGGCTTCTCACTGTTGCGGCCTCTCCCGTTGCGGAGCACGGCTCCAGATGAGCAGGCTCAGCGGCCATGGCTCACGGGCCCAGCCGCTCCGCGGCATGTGGGATCTTCCCGGATCGGGGCACGAACCCGTGTCCCCTGCATCGGCAGGCGGACTCCCAACCACTGCGCCACCAGGGAAGCCCAAAATTGAAATTTTTATTAGTGCCTCTAGGAGAAGAACAGTGTCTCCCTACCTCATAGCTAACACATGCCACAATAAAACTCACTCCAAATTTCATACACAATGAAAACTACTATTTTTAAAACTAGTTTTCTTACTATCATCTAAGAAATTTTAAGGAAGATATATTTTCTTAGATATTGAAGACTCTAAGAAGTTAGAACCCAGATTAGTGAACAGCTGATAAATATTATGCAGTGAAGCTGTTGAGAGACTAAATATTTTATAGTCTATCATAATCTCTTTTAATGTAAAATTAAGCCACAATAGGAAAAAAATATCCATACTCACCTTTACTATTCAATAGTATGATATTACATTCTTTGATAATGACCTATTAAGCATTTTAGTATATGTAAGATATTTTCTTTGATTCCTCTTACCAGCTTTTTCCTCTGCTTCATCATTTCTTTTTTTCAATTAATTAATTAACTAATTTGGTTGCACTGGGTCTTAGTTGTGGCAGGCGGGCTCCTTAGTTGTGGCTTGCAGGCTCCTTAGTTGTGGCACACAAACTGTTAGTTGTGGCATGCATGTGGGGTCTAGTTCCCTGACCAGGGCTCGAACCTGGGCCCCCTGCATTGGGAGCACAGAGTCTTATCCACTGCGCCACCAGGGAAGTCCCTGCTTCATCATTTCTGATGAATGACATTTTTACATAAACTTTATCTTGAGATTAAGGTCCCATTAGAACAACCACACTTGAGGGAAAATTCTAGCTGGTTTACTGCATTGAGTTCTCTACTGAGGATAAACGAAGTCACAGGAAATTTGGTGCCTATCAGTTGAGTCAGATAAACCTTTCTTTTTTTTTTTTTTTTTTCTTTTTCTTTTGCAGTACGCGGGCCTCTCACTGCCGTGGCCTCTCCCACTGCGGAGCACAGGCTCCAGACGCGCAGGCCCAGCGGCCACGTCTCACGGGCCCAGCCGCTCCGCGCACGTGGGATCCTCCCGGACCGGGGCACAAACCCATGTCCCCTGCATCGGCAGGCGGACTCTCAACCACTGTGCCACCAGGGAAGCCCCCAGATAAATCTTAAAGATCATATTTCCAAACATTTCTCTAACTGTGACTTATCTAAACAGTCTGTCTTCTAGACTTTGTTTGAAAATAGATGTAGAACTTAGAGGAAATTTTTCAAAAGTTTCAACTATTCAAAATGTTCATAAAAAGCTGTTAGATTCTTGGAGATGGTAGTAACTGATCTGAAAAACAGCTTTCTTCACAGAGGGCTCAAAACTTTGATGCTCTGTTGCTGATAATCATCGATTTTTAAAAAATTACAATACTGATTTAACATAGAGACCAGAGCTACACTTTAAGTAGTAATAGGTTATCAGGTAACTCTTGTCCTCAAAACTTCAAGAACTTCTGAAAAATCTAAACATCTATGATTGTGAAACTCTGGTATTTTAACCAGCATGTCACAAAAATTGGCAACTTTAGTCAAGGGTTCCCTTATCTCATATTCCTTATAAATTTAGTATTAAATTATGTTACTGGCTAATGTGAAATGTCTAGTACTCATCCCCTCCCCAGCTAACTTCCTTCTTCATTCTTACCTAGGAAGGATGTAGCTTCTGTTTATCTCAGGGCAACTAATGTTCTCAGAAAACAAGCATCCATATGTTTAATTATTTTAGTGCATGACAGGAATTTTCTTACCATTTCAGTTTTAAGGAAGAACCTGGGACACACATACCTTAGTTTGTATTTAGCTCTCTGAAAATAAATGATATGATGATTTGTAAAAATGTACCTAAATGCTCATTTAACCAGCCTGTTTCTGAAGTCCTACAAAATGCTTACTGGTGAGAGAATTTAAAAATGTAAAACTGCCTAATCATTCATTAAACACACACATACACACACCCCCTCACATGCGTGTGCGTGCGCACACACACACTCTTTTTGTACTAGAATAATACCTGATTAAATGAAAGTGTAAGGAGTCATATTGCTTTGCACTTATAATTTATCTTACTGGTAATGCTTTAGTCCTTAATTCTTGAATTAATGAGAGGTGACCATATATATATATTTATTTTGTTTGCAAGATTAAAAAACCCATATAATACCACCTTATACTGATGTGGCATTTCATATTACTTTCTCTCATTATCACAATAAACCTCATGAGAAAAGTCTTGCAATCTCATGTATTATCTGTGTTTGACAATTGAGGAAGCTAAGACTCAGACCATTTAATAAATTTGCCTAAAGCCACAAAGCTAGAGTGTCAGAAGTGGGACTCATTCCTGGTCTTCTGTCCAGAGTCTGATACAATCCATAAAGGCTGCCTCATGTTTTCTACGTATGGCAACTTCTCAGATATCATCCTAGAATCTCCCCGTGGTACAGAACTTGAGCAAGTTACCAATAGTACATTTTTAAATGAGTGAGAGAGAAGATGTTTCACAGAATAATAAAGAAAATGAGCTTTGGAGCCTATTAACACTTGATTCACACCCTATCTCCTAAATTTACTAGCTGTGGAACCTTGGACAATTTATTCATCTTTTCTGTACCACAGAAATTTTATGGAATTATTGTGAGTAATAAAAGTAAAGTGGGCTTCCCTGGTGGCACAGTGGTTAAGAACTCACCTGCCGATGCAGGAGACATGGGTTTGAGCCCTGATCCAGGAGGATCCCACATGCTGCGGAGCAACTAAGCCTGCAAGCCACAACTACTGAAGCCTGCGCGCCTAGAGCCCGTGCTCCACAACAAGAGAAGCCACCGCATTGAGAAGCCCGTGCACCACAACAAAGACCCAATGCAGCCAAAAATAAATAATAAATAAATTAAAAAAAAAAAAAAGTAAAGTACCTGGCTCATCACAGGCACTTATTAAATGGCAGTTATAAAAATAGTGAAATGCCCCAGTAGAGGTCGAAAAGTTTGGCTTACCATCAGAATCACCTGTAGAGCTTTGGAGAAACATACATCTTTGGGCCCCAATGCAAAACTGTAGAATCTGAATCTTTGTAGATAGAGCCTGAGAATTTGTCTTTTTATAAGGGTTCCGAGATGATTCTGATGATCAGCCAGATTTGGAAACTTTGATTAATTCATAAAATATAAATGTTTCTTTTTATTTGTCATTAAAAAGATAATGGAACATAAGGGAACCATGTTAAATTTCTTCTATAAAACAGAAACCAGGCCAGCCACTTGATAGCAATTTATCACAGCAACATGAGAGAAAATTATTTTTTTCAAGTTAAAGAAATCTGACACTTGAAGAATTATGAAAGAGTGAGCCAGAATTGGAAGTTGTCTGTCTAAATTTTTTCACTCCACATATTATATTTCTACATATTCATGTTTGCTACAACTATGACATATGTTGTCACTGAAGCTGCTCTCAAAGTTAATGTGATTATGGCAATGACGTACTTCTGAACCATAAAGTTGTTGATTCTGATTAATACCACATGAGGGGAGTAGAGTGGAAATACACAGCATTGTGTAAATTGTTAGATTTTCCTTTTAAGAGCCATGGTTGTTTACTTATTTCTCAAGATTGGCCTTCTAAATATAGATCACTTGACTGAAGTGAATCATCTCTTTTAATGATATTTAGTATAGATGTAATTTTCAAGTAGAAAATTCTGCAGTTCAACCCTTTCCAGTAAAATCCTATCTTTTATGCAGAGAAAGCTCACCAACACAAAAAAGTGTAGTTGTAAATTTACATACAATTCATGTTGCAGGGTATTCACCATTTTTGTAGGAATTTTAACTGTTACAATGAGACATTTGCAATGTTAAGCTTCAGTATGATACTTTAATACGTGGATAGAACTCATAGTCATTTAACATCCATTCAATTATTTATTCAATCTTTAGATGGATCATACAAATTATGTTAAGAATACAAAGGTGAATAAAACCATTGGGGTCCTTCTTATGAAGCTTACAGTCCAGTTAGAGAGAGGGTGCTTACTCAAATAATCACACAAATAAGTGTAAAAAATGTAACTGTCATAGCACCATGAAGAAAAGGTATACAGTGCCATGAGGAGTGTGATGGTTAATTTTTTTTTTTAAAGGGCTTCAAATGCTTGGCTTTTTATTTATTTATTTATTTATTTATTTATGGCTGCACTGGGTCTTCATTTCTGTGTGAGGGCTTTCTCTAGTTGTGGCAAGCGGGGGCCACTCTTCATCGTGGTGCATGGACCTCTCACTATGGCGGCCTCTCTTGTTGAGGAGCACAGGCAGCAGACGCGCAGGCTCAGTAGTTGTGGCTCACGGGCCTAGTTGCTCCGCGGCATGTGGGATCTTCCCAGACCAGGGCTCAAACCTGTGTCCCCTACATTAGCAGGCAGATTCTCAACCACTGCACCATCAGGGAAGCCCATGATGGTTAATTTTATGCATCTACTTGACTGGGCCACAAGATGACCAGATATCCAATTAAACATAGTTGCTAGGTATGTCTATCAAGGTGTTTCTGGAAGAGAGTAACACTTGAATTGGTTGATAGAGTAAGCAGATGGGCCTCCCCAAAGTGAGTGGGCATCATTCAATCCACTGAGGTCTTGAAAAGAACAAAAATATGGAGGAAGGTTGGATTCACAGTCCCTCTGCCTAACTGAGCTGGAATATTGATCTTCTTCTGTCCTCACCACTACTGGTTCTCAACCCACCATCACCTTTCTTGGGTCCCTGGCAGATCATAGGACTTCTCAGTCTCCACAATCAAGTGAGATAATACCTTATAATAAATCTCTCTATATATCTTATTGGTTCTGTTTCTCTGGAAAACCCTGACTAATATAAGGGGTTATAATTGGAAGACTTTTACGATAAAGTGACATTATTAAACGAGCTCTGAAGGATGAGTAAAATTTATTAGGTAAAGAGAAGTAGGAATAATATGCCAGGCAAAGGGAGGAGTCTGTATAAATGCTCAGTTCTAAGAACCAGAAAAATGTTAGTGTGAGTAACAGAGAGGACGCTGGAGCTGGAAGTAGGTGAGACCAGGTTATGTAAAGCCTCACAGGCTGTGTGGATTTTTCTATATGCTAAGAACATCTACAAACACCAAAGCATTGTAAGTGAGAGGATAATTTGTCAAATTTTTATCTGAAAAAGATCATTCTGGCTGCAGGGGGGAACATACAGGAAGAAAACAGAAAGAAGAGGTAAGTGAGAGGAGATTATGGCTTGAGCCAGGATAGTGGTGGTGGATATGGAAAAAAAATTACACAAATAAAAAAGATATTTCGGAAGTAAAATCATGAAAGAAGGCTTTTCTAACTAGATGGATCATGCTATTTTTCATCAAAATGGGAAAAAAGACAGGCAGATTTAGTGAGGTGGATAGAAAGAGGGTAGAGGAGGCTACATGAGTACCATTTTGGACATGCCAAGTTTGAGGTATCATTGTAACATTGAAGGAAAAAAAGTAGGCTTTTAGATATTCAAGTTTGGAGCTCAGAGGAGAAGTCTGAGCTAGAGATATAAATATGTGAGGCATCTGCATATCATAGGGCTTAGGGAGAGGGCAAAGAAGGGAGAAAAGAGGGCCTAGGATCAAGTGTGGAGGAAGAACAAAATAGGACAGGTGAGGATGAAGCTAAAAAGATGAGTGAGTTAAAATAAAATAAAAAAATAAAATAAAATAAAAAGATGAGTGATGAAGAATCATCAAAGATGATGGAGAAAAACCATGAAAGTGTTATTTCCAAAAGTCAGGGAAAAGGGCAGTTTAAAAGAGAAAAAGATCATTGGCCACTTGTGCTGAGGGAGTTAGTATCAGGAGGTCTGAAAAATGTCCAAACTTGTTATGTTTTTACTCCATCTTCCATAATATATGCCTCGTCTTTTATTACTTTAAATATGTATATACATACATTTAATTTCCAAAATATTCTGTGGCTAACCAGGCATGTGAAACTTTTGTAAACAAGGGAATTGTTTTGGATCCTGAGAGGTAACAACCAAAATAGAAAGCTATGTTTCCAGATTATACTTCTCAAATTAGACAATGAATTGTTGTCACTAGGTACTAATAACATGCACACGTAATCTTAGAACCACTGAACTGTAAAATGTGATGTGGAAGCAAAAGCATCTTGGAAAGAGATTTCAAAATTCCTCAGAACCAAGTGTATTTGTTGTCTAGAAGTTAAGCAAGAGGTGTATACCGCCAGTTAGATCATAAGACAAAACCTATCTATGCAATATGTAAAACACATGTCTTAAAAAGTTAAGGACAACCGAAAGTTAGAGAACAGGAAATCACATGGCAGGCAAATGCAAAGAAATAGAAAGTACTGGTCAAGATATTAATATGAAACAAAATTAAATACAAAACAGAAGAAAATGAAGAAAAAAACTTTATTATAGCAAAGGCCAAGTAAAAATGAAGATCCACTTGTTGTGAACCTTTATACATGAAATAAAATAGTATTGAAAATTATAGAACAAAATTAAAATACATTTAATACAAGGATGAATACACAGAAAGCAATGTTAAGAATTTTAACTTGCTTTACTGTATTAGTTTCCTAGGACTGCTGTAACCAAGTACTACAAACTGAGTGGCATAAACAAGAGAAATTTATCTCACAGTTCCGGAGGCTAAAAGTCTGAAATCAAGATGTCAGCAGGTTGGTTCCTCCTTAAGTCTGTAAGTGTGAATCTGTTTCACGCCTTTCTCCTAGGTTCCGGTGGTATACCAGAAATCTTTGGTGTTCCTTGGTTTGAAGTAGCATAACTCCAGTCTTCAAATGGCATTCTCACTGTGTTCTATCTCTGTGTCTAAATCTACCATTTTTGTAAGGAAATAGTTATGCTGGATTTAGGGCCTCTTCTTACCTTGATCATCTGCAAAGACCCTATATCCAAATAAGGTCACATACACAGCCTCTGGAGGTTAGAATTTAAACATCTTTTCAGGGGAGACAAATTCAACCGATAATACTTACCCAAGCTATAATAAATAGGCTAAGAATATATAGATACTATCTAATATAATTAAATAACAAAAATAAATACAGGGGAGGGGGAAGGGTAAACTGGGAGGAAGCGAGAGAGTGGCATGGACATATATACACTGCCAAACGTAAAATAGATAGCTAGTGGGAAGCTGCCACATAGCACAGGGAGATCAGCTCCTTGCTTTGTGACCACCTAGAGGGGTGGGATAGGGAGGGTGGGAGGGAGGGAGACGCAAGAGGGAAGAGATATGGGAACATATGTATATGTATGACTGATTCACTTTGTTATAAAGCAGAAACTAACACACCATTGTAAATCAATTATACTCCAATAAAGATGTTTAAAAAATGGTTTTCAGAAAATATAAATACCATGTTTGAATCAAAAAATAGGAAATTCAGACTGACTTTAATGGAAAAAAAAATGAGCAAGAGGTCAAACACCTACGTCCTAAAATGACATCAAATCTACACGGTTTCACAGATAAACACAGATAAATTATATCAGTTACTCAAATAAATAATTTCAATAATATTTTACTTATTCCAGACCTTACAGAGAAAAAATAGGCTTCCTGTTTCTCAAGGGCTGGGGTCTTTGTTTTTGTTAGTCAACACCGGAGCCCACGTCAGTGACTGAGGATTCTCTATTCACCACACAGGCCACTTCTGCAATAGAAACCAGAAGAGCCAGACACACACTTTCCCAGCCTCCTTTGCAGCCAGAGCTGGGCACAAAACCTAGGAATGTACCCAGGAGGGCCTGTGAGTCAGCCGGCTGCTCAAGAACCAGAGGCCTGTCAAATAAAATCTGACAACGGGTATCAGAATTGGGTTCAGCCATTCATTTCCAGAGATAACAGTGACGGCAGACCCAGTGATGCCATTGGGAGGCCTGTGTTCATTGAATGGGGCTGTTCAAGTCACAATAGGTGGTGCTCAACAGCAGCAGAAGTGCTGTCTTCTTCTCCATACCAGCCTGGAGGGTTCCTGGAGGGTGCCTGTGGGGCATCGATCCTGACAATGGAACTTCCTAGTCTAGTTCTCAATACTTTAGAGGTTTTCTGAGCCTCCTAAATTCTTCCATGAATCCATTTTACTACTGTTAGTTAAAATAAGTTTCCATTTATTCCAGCTGGGAACCCAGACTGACACACAATAAAACACTGGCAACAGAAGCTGAGAGAGATAATCTTTTAAAAGTATAGCTCCATCTCACATGTAAGTATCCATGTTAATGTAAAAATCATTTAATAGAATCTGGCAGCTTATAAAAAGGATAATTTACCATGACTCAGAGGGGTTTTCCCGAAGGTTTTTATTATTAGGAAATCTACTGCTATAATTAATGTAATTAAAAGGTCAAAGGAAATAAGCCATTTAATCATCACTATCGATGCCAAAGAGACGTGATAAAATTAAACATCCATTACTGATTCAAAATTAAATTTCATAAAACTGGAAGGATAGATTTTTTCAACATAACAAAGTATACATTTTTTCAAACTCAAATTACAGCATACCCAATAGGGAAACTATATTCATAGTCTCACTAACATCAGGCACAAGATAAGCGTGCCCACCACCTTAATTATTGCCATAATTTTTGAAGAACTGGACAAAGTAATTAGAAAAAGGAAGAGTCCTCAAAAACTGAAGAACAAGAGAGAAAATGTCACTTATTTCACATGGTACGATTGTATATCTGTAAATTCTATCAACTGATATTCAATTGCAAACTAAGAAATCATTTAGCTGGCTAGATACAACTTAATATACAAATATCAAAGTCAGTGGCTTTCTTACAATGACTTTCCTTACAACCCGTTAGGAAAATACATTAAAGAAAGAAAAGGTCTTGATTTACAATAGCAACAACAATAAAAATACCTAGGAATAAGCTTAAATGTGTAAGAATTATGTGATGAAAACTTTAGCCAGAGATACATTTAATAAAGTTGAGTAAATAGCAACATATACATTTTTTTCAGAAAAGAAGTTTCATTGTCATAGTTGCATTTATTTTCCTTAAGTTATTTTATAAACACAATGCAATCTCAATAAAAATATAAATATGTTTTTCTGAGGGAACAAGAAAAATCTACTATAAAATTCATGTAGAAAAATAAAGATAACAGGTAAAGAAGTAATGAAGGCCTAGTCCTATCATGTATGTAAATCTGTAATTACAGTGATTAAAGCAGTATTACATTAGCAAATAAAAAGATCAGTACAATAGAGGCATTCATAAAGAGACCCAAAGAGATAGAGGGATTTATATATAACAGGGCAGCATTTTGCAATAGTGGAAAATGGCAAACTATTCACTATATGGACAATTTGGCTATCTGTTTTGGCAACTGTTTAGCTATTTGAAAAAGAAAAAACCAATCTGTACTCCTATCTAATTCCTTAGACCAAGATAAATTCCAAATATTCAGTGTAAATACCATGAAAAAGTGAAAATTTCATATAAAAACATGAGAGAATTTTACTGGGGAGGCCTTTCTTCATATTCAAACTGTAGAAGCCATAAAAGCATTTGACAAATATGAACGCATTGAAGTGAAACATTTCTAAAAAATGACAACAATGTATACACAAATATAAATATGGGTATATATACATTTTATATGTGTGTGTGTGTACATGTATGCATGTATAAATGCCAGTAACTATGTCAGATAAAAACACATTGAGAGCGAGTCTGGCAGGAACTTACCCTGAGAAAGCTTGAGCCACTCAAGTGGCTAACCACTGGCTGGGGTAGAAAGGAAGATAATGAAGCTCATTCTCTGTCATTCTCTTCCCGGCATCTTCCCGAGGGGGAACATGAACTATCACACTGCCCATGAGAAGGAGGTAGTGAGAGCACAAGGAGAGCAGAGGCCCATTCAAAAGCCTCAAGCTCCAGTCTTAACTGTCTGACCCTCCAGCTCCAGTGTCCCTGCTGGGTACAAATAAACAGTGTTTTAGCTCAGGGTCCTCAGGAAACTGCCTCTGAGATGGAGACTTTCACAGAGGAAGTTTACCTAAATATGCTCTGGGGAACAACATCCTTAGAGCAGTTCCAAGGAAGTGGTACTGGGCAAAAGGGAGTCACTGAACTTCAGGAAACTTAGCAATGGGTTTCACCACCACCCCTCCCAGCAGCTGAGGAAATGAGTTCCTCAGTCCTGCAGGGGTATCCAGGCAGTGCACTATAGCATCTACCACAGAGAACAAGAGTGCCTATGAAACGCCTTGTCTCAGGGCAGAGATGAACAAATGCTGAACAATTATTTTCCAGTTATGTAACTTTTGTCATTCCAGTCTATCGAATGGTCTCAGATTTGTATTTTATTCACTGCTATATCCCCATACATACATAGATACACATATGAAACAATTCCTTAGATACAACAGATGGCCAGATAATAGTATTAAATGAATGAATAAATGAATAAATAAATTTTGATTTCCTTAAAACATAATGAATTCTTTCTACCAGTTGGCCAACATCTATCAGTATTTTAAATGTATAAGTCCTTTGGTTTTATAATTGCATATCTAGAAATTTTTTCTGTAGTTATAGTCACATAGATGAATAAAATATATGTGACAGAATATTACTTGCACCATTATTTAAAATATTAAAAGACCGGAAACAATCAAAAGTATATAAATATGGAACTAAGAATGAATGACAGATGGATACAGTTGAACACCATGCTGTTCAAAAGGAGGTTATAGGATGCACTGAAAACAAATTATCTCCTAGGCATATTTTGTAGTGATAAAAAGCGTGATGAAAACAGTGGGTATAAAGTTCTCATGTTTGATAAAAATAAAAAATATACATACATAAAAATCAAAATCAAGTAAGAATATAATAAAAATCAAGGCTCTGCAAAATATCAAAAGTATTTGTCATTTAAAAAAATAAATTTATTTACTTATTTTATTAGTTTTGGCTGTGTTGGGTCTTTGTTGCTGTGCACAGGCTTGCACGGGCTTCTCATTGCAGTGGCTTCTCTTGTTGCAGAGCACGGGCTCTAGGTGCACAGGCTTCAGTAGTGTGGCTTACAGGCCCAGTTGCTCCATGGCATGTGGGATCTTCCCAGACCAGGGCTCGAACCTGCGTCCCCTGCACTGGCAGGGAGACTCCCAACCACTGTGCCACCAGGGAAGTCCCTGTCATGTTTTTAACTTCACCTATTAAAAGGGTTTATGACTTTCTCCCTTCCAAATCTTATCAGAGTAGGGAATTCCCTGGCGGTCCAGTGGTTAGGACTCCATGCTCTCACTGCTGAGGGCCCGGCTGCATGTCTCGGCCAAAAAAAAAGTATTCAAATCCTATCAAAGTAGTTTTTCTGAGTAGCTTTATTATTTTGCCAGGCAAACGGGGACACAGCGCCTGGAAAAACTATGTGTCCCCACCCAGGATGCCAAGGGTGGGGTTGCTGACAAGGTTAGGGTGTGTGCAGGGCCTCAGGTGGTCTCCTAATCTTGATGAGCTTCTTGGTCCCTTTAATCTTACCTCACGTGGTTTCTTGGCTGTTACTCCCTTGATTAGCAACTGTTCGAACCTGCCCTTCAGATCTCAGGGAAGGTCATAGAGGCTGGAGTCTTGCCTACAAAAAGACAAAAAGGCCTCCGTGCCTGGGAGCACCACAGGGCCCCAGCTCAGTTTCACTCCCTGCTTTTCTTTGATACCCCTCACTATCAGAGTAGTTACATCATACTTAAAGTCCACATTTGTAATAATCATCACTGGTTCGGGGGCATTCTTTAAATTCAGCACTCTTCTAATTTCAGCTTTACAAATTAATAAATAAATGTCTTGGTATTTCATAGTATATATAACCAATAGAGTTTTTCTTAATTTACATAAATTTTCAAATGTACTCATTTTTAATTTGATTATTTACTTTTTTTTCTTTTAATCGTTTACTGCCTAGGAATAGTTTTCCTTGAGCAGATTACATTTATTTATTTATTTTTAATAAATTTATTTATTTATTTATTTTGGGCTGCAATGGGTCTTCATTGCTGCACATGGGCTTTCTCTAGCTGCAGTAAGTGGGCTTCTCATTGTGGTGGCTTCTCTTGTTGCAGAGCACGCGCTCTAGGGACACGGGCTTCAGTAGGTGTGCCACACGGACTCAGTAGTTGTGGTGCACAGGCTTAGTTGCTCTGCAGCATGTGGGATCTTCCGGGACCAGGGATCGAACCTGTGTCCCTTGCATTGGCAGGCGGATTCTTATCCCCTGGGCCACCAGGGAAGTCCTGAGACAGCATCACAGACATTTTTAAAGCTGAAAGAAACTTTAGGAAGCCTTTTAGATATGAGGAAATTTGGGCCCATAGAGATGAAAAACATTACCAAAGATTCAGCCCTAGTTAGTAGCAGAAGCTGCGGAATGCCACGTGTCTGACTGCTGTCAAGATGTTCTCTCTAAGTAAAAACAATCTTTTAGTTAGATTTCATCTATCATGAGTTTTCAGATCACGTGAGACAGCTAAAAATATATTGTGACTTGGTGAAAAGAAAATATAAACCATCTAGTATAAATTTATTTTCAAAGATAGTATTTACAACCAAAGTAATCATTTATCATGTAGTTTACACTTGGGCTAACTAGGGTGATTTTTCCAGTGTGGACCTGCATAATATAAACCTCCTGAAGAAAACTAAGAAAATTTTTCTAGTAGGACTTTATTAAATAAATCCTTATTTAAATGTTCCTCAACATCTTTTCTTAAAAGAATTTATATTTCTGTTTAAATAGGATGTTTGAAAAATGTATGGGGTGGTGCTGTGATGAATTGGGAGATTGGGATTGACATATATACACTAATATGTATAAAATAGATAACTAATAAGAACCTGCTGTATAAAAAATAAATAAATAAAATAAAATCCCCCCCTGCCGAAAAAATATATATAAAGCCTTCTCTAAAAAATCTGCCAGGACTCAAGGTTTACTTTATACTCAACAAGAAGTTTTTGCCCTTTCATTTGATCACAGCGGTGAAGAGCACACACTCTGGTGTCAGATTGCCCTGGTTCAAATCTCAGTTCTTCCACTTAATATATGTCTGACCTTCCTTGTACAGATGAGGTAGTCTTTCTGCACCTCAGTGTCCTCATCTGTAAAAGGTATATGGTAATACTAATCTCTACGAGTTGTTTTGAAACTTAAATGAGTTAATATAAAGAAGCTCACAATAGAATCAGTTAGATTGTAAGCCTATGTAAAAGTTAGCTGTTTTTATGAGAGAAGCAGCCATGCTCTCGAAATTCTGCAGTAATAGGAGATGTCTATAGTGGTCGAGATTCTTCCCCTTTCGTTTTTCCAACCTTCTTCAATAAAAATGTATTGAGCACCTACTTGGTTCAATATACTTACCACCGTTGGGACAAGTGTGTTTCTGTGTGAGGATAACCAATTGTGTAGTCTTCCTCATGACTGAAATGAGAATGAGAGCCATGCATAATCTGTCATTTACCAAATATCTACTGAGTACTTACTCTGAGCCAGAGATTTACAACTACCCCCATTGGTATGTTTACTCATAAAAGCAGGCCATTGATTTGCTTGCTTCAAAACCAAGCTCTGAATTTTGACTCTGTTATAAACTTTGTATCTCCTACCCACAGAAGACACCTAGTAACTATTTTGTGAAAATATATACAGCAATAAAAAAGAACAGGGGCTTCCCTGGTGGTGCAGTGGTTGAGAGTCCGCCTGCCGATGCAGGGGACGCAGGTTCGTGCCCCGGTCCGGGAAGATCCCACATGCCGCGGAGCGGCTGGGCCCGTGAGCCACGGCCGCTGAGCCTGGAGCCTGTGCTCCGCAACGAGAGGGGCCACAGCAGTGAGAGGCCCGCGTATACCAAAAAAAAAAAAAAAAAAAAGAACAGATATTGCATTCAGTGACTATAAAATAGATATTTAGCTTAATGTATTAGGATTACTCAAAGTTAAAATTTGAAAACAAACAACAAATGACCTAGTAAATATTAATGCACCCATTAAGCCACTTTACGTTTTGTTTTGTTTTTCTAAATTCTGTTTTACATAAAACTTTGGTAAGGAAGTTGGGGGCGGACACCTTCTTTAAATAGATTTTTTTCCATTTGCTTCTAAAATAAATTACATGCATCACTTATAAGTGAAAACAGCTGATTTACAGAGTAAGGTTTTACTTAAATGCTAACTGAAGAATGTAAATTTATAAACAGTATTTGCAACTATTCAAATAATACCGAAATGGAAACAGCTTAAACCACAAAAAGGAGACATATTCTTTTTTTTTTTAATGGATGACCACAACAAAAGCAACAATGATTGCAATTACCAAACACGAAACACACTCATACTATGTCATAATATTGACATTCAGTCCAGTAATCCTCCACTGTAACAGCTCCTTTACTTTGCAGTGAAAATTGATTTGTATATTTTTTGCCTCTGAGTCCTTGTGGGATTTTTTTTTCATTCAAACAGAAAGTCACAAAAATTATAATCATCCTCATCAGTTCACTCAGTCCCATGTAATTAATTTTTTTCATCTCGATCTTTTGTTAGCACTTTTATGAATTCATCAGTTTTTCATTAGAGTTCTGAAAATGCTTATTCATTTAGTTCAGCAGTATAGTCAGACACCAGAAACCTGTACTTGTCAGAGTCTTGTCCATGAATTCCTTGAAGATTAAACCCTTTCATAGGAACATTTTTGCAAAAGCATCAGAGTACACCCAGAACTGTCTGTAAATGACAAAAGACTTAAAAATGACCATGGTTAAAGATTTGATGAAAGTTCATAATAATGCAATTGACAAGGAAATTTAGTTATTTCTGGGGAGACATATTTTTGATGTTGAACATCATATCAGCCCTGTGATCATCTCTGCAGCAGATAAAAATTTTTAACAACAGCCAGCAGCCCAAGGATTGATCTGAGAATAGTTCAAAGTATAAAATTAGAAAGATGAAAATGGAAGAGTGGAAATGCAAAGGCATGTGACATCTCATGGCAGAGTAGAACAATGACCAAATTGCGTTTGAAATAACGGATTTCAGGAAGCCTAGATGTCCCGGATTTAGATGTCTTCTGATAGTTCAAGGAGTTTATATGTTTTACATATCTTCATTACCAACTTATGAGTAGATGAAGAAACTGAGGAATAACAAATATAAGACTGGGCTTCCCTGGTGGTACAGTGGTTAAGAATCTGCCTGCCAGTGCAAGGGACATGGGTTCGAGCCCTGGCCCAGGAAGATCCCACATGCTGTGGAGCAACTAAGCCCATGTGCCACAACTACAGCCTGAGCTCTAGAGCCTGCAAACCACAACTACTGAGCCCACGTGCCACAACTACTGAAGCCTGCATGCCTAGAGCCTGTGCTCCGCAACAAGAGAAGCCACAATAATGAGAAGCCTGCACACTGCAACAAAGAGTAACCCCCGCTCACTGCA
This sequence comes from Delphinus delphis, assembly GCF_949987515.2. Taxonomy (NCBI): domain Eukaryota; kingdom Metazoa; phylum Chordata; class Mammalia; order Artiodactyla; family Delphinidae; genus Delphinus; species Delphinus delphis. Next base: position 141,336,914 of record NC_082683.1, on the reverse strand, counting down.
ACTAGAGAAAGCCTGTGAACAACAATGAAGACCCAATGCAGCCAAAAAATAAATAAATAAAATAATTAATTAATACAAAAAAATAAATATAAGACCTGTCAAAGGTTGTAAGATCAGTCTCTCAAATTAAACACTCCTTTCATTAAACTATTTTGGAAATATTGATGGTGTCTTGACATAAATCAGTTTAGATCACATCAAATTAGGCTATGTAAATAAGGAATACATAATAAAAGGATATTTATTTTTATTGAAATACTTATCCCTTATTATAAAAATAATGAGCATTTATTTAGAAAATACAGAAATAAAGATTAGCAAAAGATGAAAATAAAGATTACCTTAGGGGCTTCCCTGGTGGCACAGTGGTTGAGAGTCTGCCTGCCGATGCAGGGGACACGGGTTCGTGCCCTGGTCCGGGAAGATCCCACATGCCGCGGAGCAGCTGGGCCCGTGAGCCATGGCCGCTGAGCCTGAGTGTCTGGAGCCTGTGCTTCGCAACGGGAGAGGCCACAGCAGTGAGAGGCCCGCGTACTGAAAAAAAATTTTAAAAATAGAAAAGAAAAAAATAAAGATTACCTTAGTCCCACCACTAAGAGATAGTCACTTAAAAAAAATATATTAAGTGCCTACTAACTACCAGATCCCAATATCTCTAAGATTTCATTTTCTAAGAACTCCTTGACTGCCTTTCTACCAGGCATACTGTCCCTCCTGCTGTTCCTTGAACCTTTCTGACAGTGATCATTCTCATTCCATTACAGTTATGTATGTCAAGATGTAAAAACATTAACAATTACTGGCATATAGTGATAATTCAATACACAAACACTATTAATAGTATTTATTTATTTTATTACTAAATTATTAATTTCTGAGCAAAATGATCTTTTGATTTTATTTGCAGTTCTTTGCTTCTTAGGGCAAACTATTTTTTTCTTATGATTACTAAGCAATTCTGTATTGAATTAATTCATCATGGCTTTTGCCTGCTTACCTACGGGTATATTTGATTTTTAAAATTCAATAAAGCGTTTTTTGTTTAGTAAATGTTATAATTATTTGCCAAAAGAATTTCCTTAGTGTAATTTTTCTTTTTCATTTTGATTATGTGGGCATTTTAAAAAATAAATAAATATTTTAAATGATTTTATCTAGTCCACATTTCTTATATAGTCCGCATTTTTATATAACCTCTTCAGCATCACATATTCTTATTGTTCAAGAAATATTTTGAGCACAGACCATGAATTAGGTACATGTACTAGGTACTGTACTAGGTGTTAGAGATACAGCAGTGAACTGAAGAGACAAGGATTGTCTTATGATGAGCACATTTGAGAGAAGGAAGGAGATAATAAGCAAGTAAGTAAATAAATTTTAAAAATTAGATTGTAAAAAGTACAATGAAATAAAAAAGCAAGAATATATAATGGAGAGAGTAACTGGGGGAAACAATATTGGAGCTGATCACTGAGAATAAGAAAAATCCAGCCATATAGAGGAAAACCACTCTGAGTAAAAATAACATCAAGTGCGAAGGTCTTTGGGCAGCAAAAAGTTAGATGTGATTAAGACACTCAAAGCCCTGTATGACTGGATCACAGTGAGGAAGAGAGTTGTATAAGAAAGATGGGGAGGTAAGCAGCACCTTAGAGGCCATCGTAAAGAGTTTAGATTTTATTTCAGAAGCAACAAGAAGCAGTTAAACTTGATAGATGAAACATGATGTCTGACATCCTTTTTAAGAGTATACATGTTTAAAACGTAGGAATATAAAAATTGGCAGATGTTGAATCCAGCTGCTTATGTGTAGCTGTTGGAACACATTAACAAGAAATCCATAGATAAGGGAAACTCTGGGGGAAATCAATCAGGACTCCATCTCAATAACACCATCAAGGACCCAGGTTCTTTTTAACATTCCTTTCTTGTATCATTGATCTGTTGACCTGTAAAAAATGGCCACAGCAGTTCCTGGTGGCAGAGGACTCCAGCAGTTCCTGGTGGCAGAGGACTCCAGCAGTGTCAGCCATAACCATTGCATTTAAAAAAAAGCTTTAACGGACTTCCCTGGTGGCGCAGTGGTTAAGAATCTGCCTGCCAATGCAAGGGACACGTGTTCGATCCCTGGTCCAGGAAGATCCCGCATGCCTCAAAGCAACTAAGCCCGTGTGCCACAACTACTGAGCCCACGCATCTCAACCACTGAAGCCCGCACACCTAGAGCCCGTGCTGCACAACAAGAGAAGCCACCGCAATGAAAAGCCCGCGCACCGCAACAAAGAGCAGCCCCCGCTCTCGCCGCAACCAGAGAAAGCCCACGCACAGCAACAAAGACCCAAAGCAGCTAAATAAATATAGATACCTTTGATTTGGAAATTTAAATTTTAGGAAAGGACTACAAGATGAAATGAAGGTCATCTAATTATTAAAGCTGATTTTGAATCCAAGCAGGACCCTGTGGGGCTCCTGGGCACAGAAGCCTTTCAGTGTCTCCGTTTCTTGCAGGAAATAGACTACAGCCTCCATGACCTTCCCTGAATTCCAAGGGGCAGTTTCAAACAGTTGCTAATAGGGAAGGGAGAAAATGCAGAAACAAAGGAGGAGTAGGCAAGAAACAATAGTGCGCTGGTAAAGCAGGGTCTTGGTTCCTCTGCAAAGGATATGCATATCTTTGAGAACTTCTTCAGGAACTAAGGCCCCCCACCTCAGTGGAGGATGGCAACTTTAGGCTGAGCACAAAATTCCTGGGACACCACACTGTTGCCTCACCACCAACCAGTCAGAAGAAATTCACATGCCCTTCAGCCCACACCCCAAATTTTGCCTTTAAAAACGCTTCCCCCAAACCATTGGAGAATTCAGAGTTTTTGAGCATGAACTGCCTGTGTTCCTTGCTTGGTCCTTGCAATAAACCTCTCTCTACTCCAAACTCCAATGTTTCCATTTATTTGGCCTCACTGTGCATTGGGCACAAGAACTTGGGTACAGCAACATTTCAAAAAAGGGAGAAAGAGGTCTTACATGAATACAATCTCTGGATATGAGAGGAATGAGGGAAGGAATAAATTCTTCAGATGTTCACAAGGGAATTATTGTCCCTAGGGTAGAGTGATATTTTAGTTGAGAAATGACCATCTGTCATTTTTCAGCCTGCAGCATTCAGCCTTGAAGATTTTTACCAATGATTATGAATAGTCGTCAAAAAAATATGCATTGCCTTTAGCAAAACAGTCTTGTGGCTCATATGGTGGAGGTTGTTTTCATACACCACTAAAAATATAGTGAAACGTGTCAGGAGAGTAGAATTAATACATGAACAAGTGAAAAAGAAACAGCTAAAATCAAAAGCCCTTATTTATGGGCTGAAGTTTTGTTTTTTTCTTAATTGATAAACTTTACTTCTTAGAGCAGTTTAAGGTCTCAGCAAAATTACGCACAAAGTACTCATATACCCCCTGTCCCCACACATGCACAACCTACCCCACTGTCAGCATCCCTTACCAGAATGGTACATTTGTTACAGGTGATGAACATAAACTGACACATCATTATCATCTAAAGAGGTTATTCTTCTCGTTCTCTTTTTTTTTAATATAAATTTATTTATTTAATTTTGGCTGCATTGGGTCTTCTTTGCTGCACGTGGGCTTTCTCTAGTTGCAGCGAGAGGGGGCTACTCTTCTTTGCAGTACGTGGGCTTCTCATTGCAGTGGCTTCTCTTGTGGAGCGTAGGCTCTAGGCGCATGGGCTTCAGTAGTTGTGGCATGTGGGCATGGGCTTCAGTAGTTGTGGCTTGCAGGCTATAGAGCACAGGCTCAGGAGTTGTGGTGCACAGGCGTAGTTGCTCCATGGCATGTGGGATCTTCCTGGACCAGGGCTCAAACCCGTGTCCCCTGCATTGGCAGGCGGATTCCTAACCACTGTACCACCAGGGAAGTCCTCTTCTCATTCTCTTGACAGTGTCTTTCACAGAGCAGAAGTTTTTAATTTTAGTGAAGTCTATATTATCAGTTATTTCTGATTTCATGGATCATGAAATGGTGTTGAATCTAAAGTCATTGCCATAACACAGGTCATGTAGATTATCTCTTATATCTTCTCTTATATCTTTTATAGTTTTGCATTTTACATTTAGCTCTATTTTGAGTCAATTTTTGTGAAGAAAATTAGGTCTGTGTCTAGATTTTTTTTCTTGCACGTGGATGTTCACTTGTTCATGTCCAGTGTCATTTGTTGAAAAGACTGCATTTCTCTATTTTTTCTATATTTCTCTATATTACTTTTGTTCCTTTCTCAAAGATCAGTTGATTCTATTTATGGGTTCTATTCTGGGCTCTCTATTCTGTCTTATTGAGCTATTTGTTCTTTTGCCATACTGCACTGTCTTAGTGATTGTAGTTATATACTGTCTTGAAGTCAGTAGTATCAGCCTTAAAATCTTGCTCTTCTTCAGTATTTAGCTAAATAGCCTGGGTCTTTTCCATTTCATAATCTTTAGAATCAACTTGTCTATATCCACAAGATAACTTGCTGGGATTTTGATTGAGATTGCATTGAATCTATCAAGTTGGGAAGAATTGACACCTTGACAATAATGTCTTTCTATCAATGAACATGAATATTTCTCCAATTATTTAGTTCTTTGATTTTTTTTTCCCCCATCGGAGTTTTGTAGTTTTCTTTATATAGATTTTGTACATATTTTGTAGATCCTAGCTTGCATACTTGGAATAAATTCCACTTCATTACGGTGTATAATTTTTATACATTGTTGGACTTTGCTAATAATTTGTTGCAAATTTTTGCACCTATATTTATGAGAGATATTGGTTTGTAGTTTCCTTTTCTTGTAATGTCTTTGTGTGGTTTTGGTTCTTTTTTTTAACATCTTTATTGGAGTATAACTGCTTTACAATGGTGTGTTAGTTTCTGCTTTATAACAAAGTGAATCAGCTATACATATACATATATCCCCATATCTCCTCCCTCTAGGTGGACACAAAGCTGGTTTTTGTATTAGGGTAATGCTGACTTCATAGATTGAGTTAGGAAGTATTCCCTCTTCTTCTGTTTTGTGGAAGAGACTGTAGAGAATTAGTATAATTTCTTCTTTAAATGTTTGGTGGAAATTGGTAATGAATCCATCTGGGCCCAGTGCTTTCTGTTTTAGAAGGTTATTAATTATTAATTCAAATTCTTTAGTAGATATAGGTCTATTCTTATTTTCTAACTCTTCTTCCTTGAGTTTTGGTGAATGTGTCTTTCAAGAATTTGTCCATTTCATCTAGGTTATCAAATATGTGGTCAGTTATTATTTAGCCTTTAATTAGCCTTTTAATTTCCATGGGATCTATAGTAATGTGCGCTTTCTCATTTTTAATATTAGTAATTTGTGTCTTCTCTCTCTCTCTCTTTTTTTCTTAGCCTAGCTGGAAATTTTGATTTTATTGATCTTTTGAAACAAGCAGCTTTTGGCTCATTGACTTTCTCTACTGATTTCTTATTTTTGATTTCACTGATTTCTGCTTTAATACTTGTTATTTCATTTCTTCTGCTTGCTTTGGATTTTATTTTCTCTATTTTTTTCTTTCTCTTTTTGGTCTTGTTTCCTCAGGTGGAAACTTAGATTACTGATTTTAGATCTTTCTTCTTTTCTAATATATGCATTTAATGCTATAAACTTATCTTCAAGCACTGCTTTGGCTGAATCCCACAAATTTTTTTTTTTTTTTTTTTTTTTTTTGTTACGCGGGCCTCTCACTGTTGTGGCTTCTCCCATTGCGGAGCACAGGCTCCGGACGCTCAGGCTCAGCAGCCATGGCTCACGGGCCCAGCTGCTCCGCGGCATGTGGGATCTTCCCGGGCCGGGGCAGGAACCCGCGCCCCCTGCATCGTCAGGCGGACTCTCAACCACTGCGCCACCAGGGAAGCCCTCCACAAATTTTAAGTTGTGTTTTTATTTTCACTTGGTTCAAAAAATTTAAATGTCCCTTGTTATTTCTAATTTGACCCATGTGTTATTTAGAAGTGTGTTGGGTAATCTCCAAATATTTTGGGATTTTCCAGTTATCTTTCTGGTTATTGATTTCTAGTTTAATTCCACTGTGGGCTGATACATTGTATGATTTTTATTGTTCTAAATTTGTTAAGGTGGTTTTTTTTTTTTATGGCACAGAAGGTGGTCTATTTTTGTGTATTTTCCATGTAACCTTGAGAAGAATGTGTATTCTGTTGTTGTTGGATAAAGTAGTCTACAGATCTCAATTATATCCAGTTGACTGATGGTGCTGTTGAGTTCAGCTATGTTCTTACTGATTTTCTGCTTGCTAGATCTGTCCATTTTTGATAGAGAAGTGTTGAAGTCTCCAACTATTATAGTGGCTTCATCTATCTCTCCTTACAGTTCTATTTCTATCAGTTTTTGCCTCATGTATTTTGACGCTGTGTTGTTAGGCACATACACATTAAGGATTGTTATGTCTTCTCAGAGAATTGACCCCTTTACACTATGTAATGTATCTCTTTGTCCATGGTAAGTTTCCTTGCTCTGAAGTCTGTTCCATCTGAAATTAATATAGCTACTACTGCTTTCTTTTAATTAGAGTTAGCATGGTATATCTTTCTCCATCCTTTTACTTTATATATGTCTTTATAGTTAAGGTGGGTTTCTTGTAGAAACCATATAGGTGGGTCTTCTTTTTTAATCCACTCTGATAATCTCTGTCTTTTAATTGGTATATTTGTACCATTGTAGTTTAAAGTGATTACTGATATAGCTGGATTAATATCTACCATATTTTTTATTGTTTTCTACTTGTTGCCCTTGTACTCTGTTCCTATTTTTGTCTTCCATTCTTTTTTTTCTGCTAATTGTGGTTTTCATTGAGGATTTTATATGATTCTATTTTCTCTTCCTCCTTAACATATCAATTATACATAACACAATTTTTATAGTGGTTGCCATATACATTTACAACTAATCCAACTCCATTTTCAAATAACATTATACCACTTCATGGATAGTGAAAGTGCTTCATGACAAAATATTCCTAATTCCTCCCTCTCATCCTTTGTATCATTGCTGTAATTTACCTCCTACACATAAGCTACCATCCTCAAATACACCTTTGCCATTATTATTTTGAACAAACTGTAACCTGTTAGATTAATTAAAAATAATAAGAATAAAAGTTTTTATTTCACCTTCACTTATTCTTTGCTAATGCTCTTTGTTCTTCTGTAGATCTGAGATTCTGACTTATGTCATTTTCCTTCTCACTGAAGAACTTCTTGCAAGGCAGATCTAGTGGCCATAAATTCCCTCAAATTTCGTTTGTCTGAGAAAATTTGTTCCTTCACTTTTGAAGGATAATTTCCTAGGTTGATGATTTTAATTTTTCTTTTTTGGTTTCAAAACTTTAAATATTTTATTTCATTCTCTTCCTGCTTGCATGGTTTCTGAGGAGAAGTAGGATGTAATTCTTATCCTTGCTCCTCTATATATAGTAAAGTATTTTTTTTTCTCTAACTTCTTTCAAGATTTTTTCCTTTATATTTTATTTTCTGCAGTTTTCCTATGATATGCCTAGATATGGTTTCATTGGCACATTCCTACTTGATGTTCTCTGAGCTTCCTGGATATGTGGTTTGGTGCCTGACATTAACTTAGGGAAATTCTCAGTCAGTACTGTTTCTGTTTCTCTTTCTTCTCCTACTCTATTCCCATTATACCTATGTGAGACCTTTTGCAGTTCTTCAACAGTTCTTGACTATTTTTTATGTTTTTTACAGTATTTTTTCTCTTTGTATACTTTTCCTTTTCAGTTTTGGAAGTTTCTACTGACATATCCTCAAGCTCAGAGATTCTTTCCTCAAACATGTCCAGTCGACTTAGAAGCTCATCAAAGGCGTTCTTCATTCCTGTTATAATGTTATTGATCTCTAGCATTTCTTCTTTATTTTTTCTTAGAATTTCCATCTCTCTGCTTATATTACCCATCTGTTCTTGCATATTAACTACTCTTCTATTGGCACTCATGATCTGATTATTTCCAATATCTCTGCCATATCCCTGAGTCTGGTTCAGATGCTTGCTCTGTCTTTTCAAACTGTTCTTTTGCCTTTCAGCATGACTTGTCATTTTGGGCAAGGTGTACTGGGTGAAAAGAACTCTGGTAAATAGGCCTTCAGTAATGTGGTAGGGAGGTGTGGGGGAGGGGAAGTCTTCTAGAGTCCTGTGATCAGTTCTCAGTCTTTTAGTGAGTCTGTGCCTCTGAGCTGTGAATGTCACAAGTGCTAAGTGGGACATGGCTAGAGGGTGATGGAGTTGAGTATATCCTTTCCCCTAGGTCATTTAGGCTCTGATAAAATTCCCATAGTTTAGGCTCTGGTAAAATAGTTTCTTTTGAGTGCAGGCCTAATTAAAAAGAACATAATGCTCTGGCATGTTTCAAAATGGTTACTTCCCCCCCCCCATCCCCCAAGGGGATTTATTTTTTTCCTGATATTGACTGTGGGAACCTGGTAGAGTTTCAGGAAGTAAAACTCACAAAAATGAATGGACCCCCTGGAATTTTTAACTCTCAGATTTATGCAAGTTGAGCATCCAGCAATTCCTCAATTACACTTCGGCATTTCCTACATAGGCACTGGTATCTATGGAGGTTTCTGCCTGTGGGTTTCTGTTCTGGTAAATTGTGCTTCTCTGTATGGCCAGTCTCTCCAATTTTGAGGGCAGAGTTTTATCCTGTCACCTCACTTCTTTGAGGGATCTAAGAAGAGCATGGAGTTTTCAGTTTGTTCAGATTTTTATTTGTTAGGATAGAGAGGCAACTTCCAAGCTCCTTACAAGCTGGGTCAGAAACTGGACATGCTAAACCTGATATTTAATTGGTGAGTGTGCTCTCATCACGCTGGCCCTAGCACACCCTGCTCACACTCTCTTGCACTTCCTTATCCCCTTTTGGGATTCCTAGCTCCGACACAAAGACCATGTTCCAACTACCTTGGCTCACCTTAGTAGTTATGATATACAACCATGAAAAGTGAATTAAAAGAAAAATCTATCAGGGAACTGAGTAGAGAAAAAGATGATAATTTTTTTTTTTATAAAACTCAGAAGTAGATATTATTTGGTATTTCTTCATTGGTTTATTTTAACAAGGATTATTTTTAATTAAAAAAATGTTTATCCTTGTCAACTGAAAAATCAAAAGCACAACCTAAAAGTTGAGAATTATGTATTATTCGGTGGACTTAAGCCCAGGACACAAAGGTAAGAGAGGAGCCAGGATAAACAGGAGTTTTTGCAAAAGACAAACAAATAAACAAAAAAAACCCAAACCAAAACAAAAAAACCCCAAAACCCAGGTAGTGGAACATCAAAAGATTCCTGCTAACTGAAGAAAACCAGACATCTCAAGTTAATGAATTTAGTGCTTTCCACACATGGGAAGATGCAAGAGTCTGGTTTATTGAAATTATTCCTTTGATAGGGCCACTATCTTATTTTTCTGCACCCTGAATCCCCTCAGGGTACACAGTCAGTGCAGTGGAAGCCTGTTTATCTCCATCCTGAATTCCCCTCGGGGTGCACTGTCCTGCACCATGGGGGAGGGGAGTGGGTCAGTGGCTGAGGGTTTTACATCCTTTGTTTACTGAAATGATAGGTGACATTCTTTGTCCACATGCTCTTGTTTTTAGCTTTGAAAGTGTAGCCAGGAATGGGTATATAGCAAGGATTTACTAAAAGACTAAAGTAAGGGTCTTTTATGGGTATTTTTTCTGCCCTTCAGGAAACAGACATACTCTGTGGCATAACCTTGCTAAAATGTCTCTTAAGGCAAGATGCAAGATAGCAAAGCTCTTTTTCTAGCCAGCCTGTCATGAATAAAAAAGACAAGTGGGACTTCCCTGGTGGCGCAGTGGTTAAGAACCTGCCTGCCAATGCAGGGGACATGGTTTTGAGCCCTGGTCCGGGAAGATCCCACATGCTGCATAGCAACTAAGCCCGTGCGCCACAACTACTGAGTCTGCGAGCCAAAACTACTAATCCTGCGTGCCACAGCTACTGAAGCCTGTGCACCTAGAGCCCGTGCTCCACAACAAGAGAAGTCACTGCAATGAGAAGCCCACATACCACAACGAAGAGAAGCTCCCATTCGCTGCAACTAAAGAAAAGCCCACGCGCAGCAATGAAGACCCAACACAGCCAAAAATAAATTAAAAAAAAAAAAAAGACAAGGGGCAATCGCCACTCCCTCTGAGTGAATCACTAAATCAGCCAAAGGAGAAGGGAGGGAAATAGAAAGAAGCTCCATGACTAAGACAGTGGATATGAGCAACCTTCCACGTCTGAATGGTAGAATCCTGCTCAAAGCAGTAAGATATATCTCCCTTGAAAATGTTAGCCCATTTAGAATCTTGGGTATTAATAGCCTTTATCATTCATTTTCTTTTAGCTCATATGAATGGCTTATCACTTCAATTAACACATATTTCATTCCTTTTTAGAATATTCATGAAAGTTAAATTTCAAATGAACACTGCATATGTGGACTTTTAAGAACATTATAACATCACTCACAAAATCTACTTAGTGATCTTCACAGCAATCAGAGAGAAAAAGAAGTTGATAAAAAATGAAGCAGCAGAAGGGGGCAGTAAAACTCAACAGAATGCTCTGGAAGATTTTTAATATGCTTTCTTATTTTCGCTTTATACAGAGAATTTCCCAACAAATTTCAGAGACTTATAAAAGAAATTTTATATAACAGATACATATATTTGTCTAAAATGTACACAGAAACACTAAATATATACCCAAATGAGAGTTAAAATTTTTACATAATCATAACCTTATTTTTAATGGTGTGACATACAGCATAATAATCATAGTACTTTTCTACATAAGACAGGTTTAGCCACTTTGATTTGGTTTGGGACATTTAATATTCCCCCATGACCAGCATCCCCAAATATACTTTCCATTTTATTTTATTGTCTCAGACTTGTCAAAATTAATAAATCACTATTGTTTTTCCTGAAGCCCATAATTGGACTTCCTTTCTAAACTGCACCCATCCTTAAAATGTCATTTTCTCCTTGAACTATTTTCTGACTGCATAGGTACATGTAACTCTCTCTATTGTGCTATAGAAGTTACAGATTAAACCAAGTACTTTAACCAAAGAGATGTTTTTTAATTGAATTTCCACTATGAAATGGAGTTCAATTTCTTTAAGTTCCAAGTAGTCTAAATGTGATTATTCTCTACACTGTTTTGTTCTTACCTTTGAATTCAGCCTCTCTGCAAACAGAACACACTTATATACACAGTAGGTATATATACTTATATACATAGTATATATATACTTATATATACTTATATACATAAGCTTTACTTATGTATACTTATATACATAAGCTCTGATGAGGACAATGATGATGATTTCAAAATGAATTCAGGATTACAATATAAAATTTTAGTATACTTAAGAATTCAGGGCTTTCCTGGTGGCGCAGTGGTTGAGAGTCCGCCTGCCGATGCAGGGGGACACGGGTTCGTGCCCCGGTCCGGGAAGATCCCACATGTCGCGGAGTGGCTGGTGCCGTGAGCCATGGCCGCTGAGCCTGCGCATCCGGAGCCTGTGCTCCGCAACGGGAGAGGCCACAACGGTGAGAGGCCCGCGTACCACAAAAAAACAAAACAAAACAAAACAAAACAAAACAAACAAACAAAAAAAAAGAATTCAGAGTATGAATTCTTCCTTCGCATCTAACCAAGCTCGAATTAGTAGTCTTAAATATCAACTTAAAATTTGAGTAGATACATCCTACTCACTTAAAATGAAACAGAAAATTGGAATTATTAAAAGAAATTATTTTAAATCTATGCTCTTAGTTGAAATTTCATGTAAGACTCAGTACAATAAATGAGAGTGTCACAAATGGAATGATTAACTATGTCTAGAGGAGAAAAGCTTCCTGCGTGAGGTGGAATTTTAGTCATTTGTGTCTCATGTAGAATCAGATAACGTGTACATTAAGCAAAATACTTTTTTAAAAAATCCAGTGTCTTTTTTTAAAGGCTCTACAACGCTGCTACTTTTTTTTTCTTTTCTTAGCATTTTACCCTCACACACCCTCCCAACCACTACCAAAAGAGAGATGTTAAACAAAAGCAAAGGATGATGAAATTCAAAATTGTCAAAATCACCCTTCTTTTACATCCATTCCATCCAAATTCTTCATCAAATTACCTTCCAAAATGAGAATAGAAAATTGGCCCTAATAAGCCCAGACAATTGAAAAGTAAACGTAATGTATTTTAATCCTTTGTCACAACTCATTATCCTGGAAAAGTAGGCAGAAAAGACAAAAAAGCAAACTTTAAAAATCTACTTCCTTCTATTTGTATCTCCTGTGAAGGGCTGGCGACCCAAACACTGGAAACCAAGCGGCAGAGAAAGAAATGCATTAAAGCAGAAGTTTTGGACGTTTAGCATCCCTGCAGATCCTGGTCACCTCCGCTTCCCTGGTTCATTGGAGAGGAAAGTTTATAGCGGTGACCCTTCGATCCCAGATTGACGATTTACAAGATAAGAACTCAGGATCGGTATTGAGGAGAGGAATTTACCTTTATTTCCCCTCTCCAAGAAGCAACGTCGGGGTGGTGGCGTGGAGAACAGCATTTATGTTAAAAACAACTCAGCTATAAAGAGAAGCTACAGATATGTACGCTGACTGTAACTATCACATTTCATTAGGTCAAGTAAAAATCTAAAAAAAATTTAAATGTATGTATGTGTGTGCTGAACCTACACGAGGCTGAGTGGTCACTGAAATCATGACACGTCTGAAATACACGACATGAGTAAAACATGTCAGCCTTTCTTGGACCCACTCTCCCCAGTCTGTCCAGACTGTGTCTTCTTCGGCCCCCCAAAGCCTAGGGACCAGACCAGGGGGCGGGGGCGCGCAAGGGGATTCCCTGCGCTCCGGAACCTCCAGGCTCCTCTGATTCCGGGAAAGGAAGACCAGGGGGCCGCCCTTCCCCCGCAAGAAGATCTGCCTCGGCACCGGGTCTTGGAAGCCTGGGTCAAAGACCCGAAAGAAGGAAAGGAATCAGGCGCGAAGCCCGGCGCCGAGGGCGGAGAAACCCAGGGAGGGGCTCAGGAAGATCGAAGTGGGGAGGGGGCGATCCGCTTTGCACCCACCTTGGGGAAGCCGAGCGCAACCTCCCAGGTTTCCGATTTTCCAGTTTCCGTGGGTAAAAAAAATCCTACCCCGACCCGGGCGGGTCTTACGCAATTATTTAAGTGGAGAGAGGGAGGAAAAGTTTTGGAGGGGGAGAAGGAAAGGCGGAAAGAAACAGTCATGCCGTCACGTGGGCTGTTTTCACGCATAAAAGGAAGGTCCTCTCCGTTAACTTCCAGTTGTCAAACGACTCGCAGCCACCGTCAGAGGACGCTCAGGAACTCCGCACCGCGCCTTCCTCCAACTGGACAGGCGGGACTCACACAACGCAACGCCTCTGCCGGTCCCGCGCCCCTCCCGCAGCCGAGATGCTTGCCCGCGCGCTGCTGCTCTGCGCCGCCCTGGCGCTCTGTGGTGCAGGTGAGTGAGTGAGTACCTGGGCGCCCGGCACCTGGGACTCCGCGGCTCCGTACACCCGGGTCGAGTTTCCGCTCTGACCTCTCCAGGGAACTCTAGGTATTCTGAATACCCTCGGAAGACAGAGGCTGTATGGCTTTGTAAAGAGGCTGGACCACTCGAGTCCAAATAAACTGGACGGACAGCTCAGCTTTGCCATCAGCTCTGATCATCATGGGTCACTTATTTAACCCGTCCGAGTCTCACTTTTCTCATCTGCTAAATAGGAATCGTGATACTAATTTGCAGGTTGTCATAAGACAGAATCTGATCAATATATGCGAGATGTTTTGTTTTTAATAGTACCTACTGTTATTGAATGGAAATAATTGTGTTAAATACCCTAGTTAGTGCTTTCCTGCCCCAGGGAAGTCCAGATTGTTTTTTCAGGTGAGCAAAATGTTTAAAAATGAAGCTGTTTTTACTTTGAAATTTTCTCTACTTTTTTTTTTTTTGGCCGCACTGCGCAGCTTGCGGGATCTTAAGTTTCTTGACCAGGGATGGAACCCAGGCCCTCAGCAGTGAGAGCAGTCTTAACCATTGGATGGCCTGGGAATTCCCTGTTTTGTTTTTGTTTAATGTAAATTAAGTCATGCCACTTTAATACTGTAAGCCATTCAATGATTTCCCTTGACACATGGAATAAAACCCGAATTCCCATAAGACCCACATGATCTGCCTTTGCCTTTTCTGAACTCACCTTCCACCTCTCCTCCTAGCTTTGCTTCTGCCACACTCTCTCAAACACGCCTCAGGGCCTTTTCACTAGTTTTCCTCTCAACTTGGAATGTTCTTCGTCCAGATCTTTCAACAGCTTTGAGTTCTGACAAAAACAAAAAGAAAACAACAAAAAAAAACCCGTAAATTTTGATTAATGTACTAGATCAATTCACTTTAATTTTGGAAGTCCTACTTCTTTGAGCCTCTTAAAAAGGCTAATTTGAACATCTAAAAAGTTACAAAGAAAAGCTTAACAACATTCCACCAATATGTCTGGTGGAATATTCTGTTACCTTTATTTAGAATAGGAAGTTGGTATTTCTACATTATAACCATTCTGTGAGGCAAGCCAAAAAAAAATTGTTTTCCCATGACTACCTGTATATTTCTTGAACTTTTTTTATCATAAAGTTGAATCATAGTAAGTAAAACAATTAAATGTTTAAGTCAAGATTAAGACACTGAAGAATGATTTATTCACTGTCTTTACTTTCTTTTTTTTAAATTCGGGTATAGTTGTTTTACAATGTTGTGTTAATTTTTACTGTACAGTGAAGTGGAGTTCCCTGTGCAATACAGCAGGTTCTTATTAGTTATCTATTTTATACATATTATGTCATATATATGACATATATATTAATCTCATTGTCTTTACTTTATTGTAGCAAATCCTTGCTGTTCCAGTCCATGCCAGAATCGAGGTGTATGTATGAGCGTAGGATTTGACCAGTATAAATGTGACTGTACCCGAACAGGATTCTATGGTGAAAACTGTACCACACGTAAGTTTGTTTTTGGGTGCCCTCATTTGGAATGGGGATATATACAGTTCTCATTTTACAGAATTGTGTCTTATAATGAGGTCCCATTAATTTCTCTTTTTTTTCTCATTGCAGCTGAATTTCTGACAAGAATAAAATTATTCCTGAAACCCACTCCAAACACAGTGCACTACATACTTACACACTTCAAGGGAGTCTGGAACATTGTCAATAACATTCCCTTCCTGCAGAATATGATTATGAGATATGTGTTGATATGTAAGTACAAATCACTTTCTAGGGCTTTCAGCGGCCTCAAAGAAAAATGTACTTTATAAAACTTTAGATTTTTATACTTAATCCAAAACATTTAAATATACCATTTTAGTTTACCTTCTGTCTTAATGGCCAAAAATATTGACATCTGAATCCCTTCAAGTTTATAAAGTTCTGTCTCACAGTCAGAATTCTACTTAAAATCCTGTATACCTGCATACCTCTTCTAACCTTCACTGTTCTCGACAGTTTGTGAAGGAAGTGTGGTCTAGTTGTTTATTGAATGCCCATGGGCCACAGAATTGCACCCATTAAAATAAATGGATAATTTGGATTGGGGTCAGCAAGAAAATACCTTTATTTCTAAAGTGAGTGTCAAGCCCAGACATTCCTCATAGGCCTCTTCAGCAGTAAGTGGATGGTTATTTGAAAAATCAAGATGGCTGGACCATACTGTCTTCTGTAAAGTATATATACGTTATCAAAGATGCATGTTAATGAATCATTGTTTCCTCTTTTTTGAGTACCAGTGGCCGCTGGCTTTAAAGTATAACTGTTTTAAAATAGAGTATCTTTGTTGGAATTAAATTCACTCTAGTGCCACTTTGCATATTTTACAATAAAAATGAACATTGATTTGCCTTGCATATGGGAGCAAATAACGTTTTTTTTTCCCCTCAAATTTCAGCGAGATCACATCTGATTGACAGCCCGCCAACTTATAATGTGCACTACGGCTATAAAAGCTGGGAAGCCTTTTCTAACCTGTCCTATTACACCAGAGTTCTTCCTCCTGTGCCTGATGACTGCCCAACACCCATGGGTGTCAAAGGTGAGTGAGAGGAAGCAGTTAGAGATGTATTAACTGTAACTGGGATTGGATTGCTACCTAGAAAATTTGACCATAAACTATGATTTATTTGTTAATAAAGCCATTTTTTCCTTATGGATATCTCTGGAGATTTTTTGAAAGTGTGAGTCCATGTAAACTACTCCATGAAAGTGAATGGGCATTTTGGTATAATGTCATGATGTTTTCAAATTCTATCATTAAAACTGAATTAATATTAAACAAAATAGATTAAAATATTCAATAAGAAGTTGTTCCCCTGTATTTTAGAACTTCCATTTATATTATGATCCTGTTCAAAGTTGTACTTCTCCTATAAGTGAAAAAGACCCTGGTTAATTGACAGTAGTCACTCTCTGCTTCCTTGAATATATAGATGGATTCTTATCTTAGGCTTTCTCATTTTTCAGGGAGGAAAGAGCTTCCTGATTCAAAAGAAGTTGTGGAAAAAGTACTTCTAAGAAGAAAGTTCATCCCTGATCCCCAGGGCACAAATATGATGTTTGCATTCTTTGCCCAGCACTTCACCCATCAATTTTTCAAGACAGATCATAAGCGAGGACCAGCTTTCACCACGGGACAGAGCCATGGGGTAAGACAGAGTTAAATCAAAATTAGTAGCAAATCATAGTTCTATCTATAAAAACCTTAAATGGAGTTTCCATTTTAATTCACTGGTTTGGTAAAAATACAAAAACACACACACAGACACACATACTTACATACATATATACAGATTATTATTTGTAGCTTGGCTCTTATATTTTTAGTTTAAAATATTGGCACTGCAAAAGGTTGTCTTCAAAAACATTTGTACCCTGATTATGCTGCCTTAAATATTATAAGGTGAGATGTTTGCAGCATTATTATCTCTTGGATTTCAGGGACATAGCTTCAAGTTATTGATAAGAATTTTATAACAAACATTTTCTGCTGCTTTTTAAAAGAAGTACCATATAGTTATAGTGAAACTTATGATATAAGCTCCATATGAGACACTAATAGGTGACATATTTAGGAGACATATTTAGGTTTGTAGGTTTTATAGCTTCAGTGGATAAACAAGTTAATTTATTATTTTGTGGCTGTGAAAAATGTGTTACTGAAAAATTTTAATTAAAGCAAACTAAATCATCAAGTTATTTAGTGATAAATACATCATAGACACTTTACATAAGAATAAACAACAGCAACAAATTAAAAATTTTCCATAATCTTCTAGGTGGACTTAAATCATGTTTATGGTGAATCTTTGGAGAGACAGCATAAACTGCGCCTTTTCAAGGATGGAAAAATGAAATATCAGGTTTGTTCCATTTAAATATTAAGAATTAGTTATGACCCACTACCCACCTATGTTCAAAATCTCTAATGATTAAAATTTGTTTCTTACCTCTTTTGTTACTGTTTTTTTTAGATAATTGGTGGTGAAATGTATCCTCCCACAGTCAAAGATACTCAGGTCGAGATGATCTACCCCCCTCATGTTCCTGAACACCTGCGGTTTGCTGTGGGGCAGGAAGTCTTTGGTCTGGTGCCCGGTCTGATGATGTATGCCACAATTTGGCTGCGGGAACACAACAGAGTGTGTGATGTTCTTAAACATGAGCATCCAGAATGGGACGATGAACAGTTGTTCCAGACGAGTAGGCTAATACTGATAGGTAAGCAAGAAGGGCAAATCATTTAAATACAACCCTCTTCCCCAGAGAAAACTAACTTGGCTAGGTTTTCAGTAATTCTGGGGGAATGTAGTATGTGTAACATCACCTGCTCCATAGTCATTCAATTCCTGAGCTTTTGATGGTAAAAAAGAAAATATAAAAGTGAAGGAATGGCAAATTAACAATTGCATTTTGGCTTCTTGAACGTTGGTGAGAAGAAATTCATGTTCTAAATGTTTCTTTTGTGCCAATAGGAGAAACTATTAAGATTGTGATTGAAGACTATGTACAGCACCTGAGTGGCTATCACTTCAAACTGAAGTTTGACCCAGAGCTGCTTTTTAACCAACAATTCCAGTACCAAAACCGTATTGCTGCTGAGTTTAACACACTCTACCACTGGCATCCCCTTCTGCCTGACACCTTTCAGATTGATGGCCAGGACTACAAGTAT
This sequence comes from Delphinus delphis, assembly GCF_949987515.2. NCBI lineage: Eukaryota > Metazoa > Chordata > Mammalia > Artiodactyla > Delphinidae > Delphinus > Delphinus delphis. The sequence goes on along the minus strand of NC_082683.1, from coordinate 141,318,530 downwards.
CAGCAATTTGTCTATAACAACTCCCTCTTACTGGAACACGGCCTCACTCAGTTTGTTGAATCATTCACCAGGCAAATTGCTGGCAGGGTAAGCATTATTATTGAAAAACAAAACAAAACAAAGGACTTGTCAGTAACTAGAATTTCTGCTGCAGAAATGATTTTTCTTAAACTTACTAAAAGAGTAATTATTTGTTAGTAATATTCTTTCCTTGAAATAAGAAGCCTAACATATAATCTCGATTATAATATAATGTTACCATTATAATCTAGATCATAGAAATATTCTATAAATATTCCAAACTTACAGTTTAGGTCTCAGCTGGGAGCTGGGGCATCAGTCTTATGTACTTGGTACCCAAGGGATGCTTTTAAAATAGAAATCCGGGAATTCCTTGGTGGTCCAGTGGTTAGGACTTCACACTCTCACTGCCGAGGGCCCAGGTTCAATCTCTGGTCAGGGAACTAAAATCCTACAAGCTGTGCAGCACGGCCAAAAAAAGAAAAAAAAAAGTCTTAAATATGCCTAAAACTCAATTGTGTTCTACAATGTAATTCATTTTCAACAGGTTGCTGGTGGTAGGAATCTTCCAGTTGCAGTAGAGAAAGTATCAAAGGCTTCAATTGACCACAGCAGAGAGATGAAATACCAGTCTTTTAATGAGTACCGCAAGCGCTTTCTGCTGAAGCCTTATAAATCATTTGAAGAACTTACAGGTGAGAAACAGTTTCTAAACTTCTTCAAAGAGTCAAGGGGCAAATGAAAACGGCAGAAGTTGAAAGGAAATTGAGCAAAGGGTAAGACTTTTTTTATTTTGTAAAAGTTTTACATTGGTTGTATCTCTGTCCTTGTCACCTTCACAGGAGAGAAGGAAATGGCTGCGGAGTTAGAAGCGCTCTATGGTGACATTGATGCCATGGAGCTGTATCCTGCTCTGCTGGTAGAAAAGCCTCGACCAGACGCCATCTTTGGGGAGACCATGGTAGAAGTTGGAGCACCATTCTCCTTGAAAGGACTTATGGGTAATCCTATATGTTCTCCTGAGTACTGGAAGCCTAGCACTTTTGGTGGAGAAGTAGGTTTTAAAATCATCAAGACTGCCTCAATTCAGTCTCTCATCTGCAATAACGTGAAAGGCTGTCCTTTTACCTCATTCAGTGTTCAAGACCCACAGCTCACCAAAACAGTCACCATTAATGCAAGCTCTTCCCACTCTGGACTAGATGATATCAACCCCACAGTACTACTAAAAGAACGTTCAACTGAACTGTAGAAGCTGATTGATCATATTTATTTATTTATATGAACTATTTCTTTTAAATTAATTATTTAATATTTATGTTAAACTCCTTGTGTTACTTAACATCTCTGTTAAGGAGAAAGGGGTCATACTTGTGAAGATTTTCATGTTGATTTTAAAGATGTCTTCAAGTTAAAGGGGGAAAAGAGTTTTCATCCTTTTGTACAATCCAATGAGAAATGAGTGTGACATCTTTTTACTTGAATTTCAACTTATAATAAGAACAAAAGCTAAGATGTTTGAACATTTAAATGCTGTTACAAGATGACAAAATGCTGCACATTTCTTTCTACACCATCGATATTTCCAAGGTGTCTTCCACGATGTGTGAGAAGCAGCTACCTACTCAATGATCATTTTATGATCTTTTAGCCATTTTCTGATCAGTTTACTTCTATTTTGTTTTCCTGGTTTTAAGGTCTGAGTTTGTCTTTCTTTGGACTCTATACTTTCTTACCTGAACTTATGCAGGTTTTCAGGAAAAGCTCAGCTCAGGACTACTACAGAAGGCCTTTACAAGAAGGTATACACTCATTTTAAGTGAAAGGCAGAGAACTTTGTGAATAATTTAAAACCAAAGTAGCCTTATAGAGGCTAATAGCTTAGAACTGTAGGGGGGTTCTCACTTAAAAACAAAACTTAATTGCTGAATAGTTCCCAGGAAGACAATGCTTCTTTTCCACATCTCATTGTCAGCTGACATTTTCTGGTACTGTATATTAATTTAATTTATTGAAGACTATTATTTATGTCTTCTTAGGATGGTTATTATAAACTGGGTTTAAGGCTGCATTGATTTTTTTTTTCTGCATTATATCAGAATCAATGTATCTTTTGGGATTACCTCTGAATTATTAATACAAGATAAATAATTGGCTTAAGATTTGTGAATACATTTATTTAGGAATCCAACTTTGGTATACTGAGATGTAAAGTTGGAATTTGTCTTTAAGGTTTACCTATACAGCAGCCCACAGAGAATGTTGTGTCTCATTAGCCTGGATGTGCTATAAGACTGATATTTTGTACATTTTTGAGGGACCTGTGGACGTTTCATTAATTCATTGACCCATAACTTTCTGGGGGGACATTCCGTGCAAAGAACTGTGGGTTTTAATATTTTTAAATCAAGCACTGACTACAGACAACATCAGTATTTATGTAAATAATTGAAAAAGTATGCCTCAGGCAGAGGGAGAAAATAAAATTTCATTAAAGAGAAATAACTCAGGGGAACTTTTAAGGTTTTATGTTATTGTTAAGAAAGAGTCAATAGTAGAAGGGCTTGTATAAAAAACTGTTAACTTGATTTAAAAAAACTGATTTGTTAATATCTGAATGACTGAATCTGGGAATTTGGAATATGTGTTGAATGTTTTGGTGCCTCAGACAAATGTATGATTAAATTAATTTATGTAAACTGTAAGTGTTGAAACAAATGTCTGTTTATTTTTGTACTATTTAAGAACTGAAAATCTCTTCTAAAATAAATTTTGACTGTTGCTGTATATCTTTGTCATGAGATGATTTCTGTAAGGCATTATTATTCTCCTATCTCTTCCAAACTGGACTGGCCCTTAATGAAATGGTTCTGCCCTCAGTCATACAGAGGCTTCTTAAGGTCACTATAATCTCTCATTCACGGCAACACTGTATTAGAAAATGTGTGCTCTATGCTATAGGGGATAGCCACAGATTTGTTTTCATTGCCCAGTCTTAGAAGAGGAAAAAAAAAACAACAAGTATACAAAGGCAAAGAATAAGAGAAAGTTACTAAGGAGGTACAAAATTTTTTTTTTTTTGCGGTATGCGGGCCTCTCACTGTTGTGGCCTCTCCCGTTGCGGAGCACAGGCTCCGGACGCACAGGCTCAGCGGCCATGGCTCACGGGCCCAGCCGGTCCCCGGCATGTGGGATCTTCCCGGTCCGGGGCATGAACCCGTGTCCCCTGCATCGGCAGGCGGACTCTCAACCACTGCGCCACCAGGGAAGCCCAGGAGGTACAAAATTTAACAGGAAGTTCAAAGAGGGAAAGATTATGTTCAGTTGGGTAAATAATTGAAACCTGGCTCATTGGCTTCTGTCATTCCCTACTCTTGACATCTTGGTAATTTCAATATCCACATGGACTGCATACTTAACATCCTGCTTGGGCTCTCTTGTCCTCAACTCCAGTGTTGCCTTCTTCCATAGTTCCTATGGTCATACAGACCTTGATCTCATCATTAATTACTGCACCATTTCCAAAATTTTCATTTCAATCATCTTCCTTTATTCCCAACACTTCCAGCTCACTTATTTTAGTACTTACACTCTAACATCTAACTTCAGTTTCACTGAGCCTATTGATTCACCAAACCTCATCACTATCTTTCACCTCTTATCTCCTCATTTCCTTCCTTATGCATCTGACTCAGATTCCATTGCCCATGTTTGGACTCCCTCATTTCTTGGTCTACTCTCCACTGTACTTAACTGGCACAACTTAACTTCATCCATAAACAGATTATTTGACTTCTCAGTAGCATTCAACACAAATGTCTAGCTTCTTTACTGAAAGATTTTTTTTCTTGGCTTCATGGTTTCATACTCTCATCTTTCTTCCCTTTCACAGAGTGTTACTATTCAGAGGGTTGTTTGGTTTTTTTAATAAATTTATTTATTTATTTTTGGGTGCTTTGGGTCTTCGTTGCTGCAGGCTTTCTCTAGTTGCAGCGAACGGGGGCTACTCTTTGTTGTGGTGCGCGGGCTTCTCATTGCGGTGGCTTCTCTTGGCTCAGTAGTTGTGGCTCACAGGCTCTAGAGCGCAGGCTCAGTAGTTGTGGCCCACAGGCTTAGTTGCTCCGCGGCATGTGGGATCCTTGTGGGATCCTTGTGGACCAGGGCTCAAGCCCGTGTCCCCTGCATTGGCAGGCAGATTCTTAACCACTGCGCCACCAGGGAAGTCCCTATGTAACATTTTCGAACTAACAAAAGTATAGGGATGGAGAATTGATTAGTGGTTACCACATTAGGGATGGTGGGATGGGTAGCTATAGCTATAAAGGGGTAGCATGAGGAAGGCTTGTTCTGGGATAAATGAAACTCTCATAAATTACTAATGGGAGTATAAAAGTATGTAGCCACTTTGGAAACCAATCTGGCAGTTTTATATAACGTTAAACATAAACATACCCTATGATCCATCCATGGCTGATTTATTCATAATAAACTGAAATTCATTTTAAAAATGCAAACAACTCAAATTCCGTCAATAAGAGCATGGATAAATAAATGGGTGTGTCTCCATACAATGGAATACTTCTCACCAATATAAAGTAATGAACTACTGATAAATTCAACAAACGCGGGTGAATCTCAATTACATAAGGAGAAAAAAAAGTCACAAAAGAGTACATACTGTGAGATTCCAGTAATATAAAATTCTCAAGAAAGATAAAACTAATCTATAAGGAAAGTAATCAAGAATCAAGGCTGGGGGAAGAGGGAGTGGCAAGGATTACCTGGAAAAGTACATAAATAAGCCAGCTCTCTACAGCAGTGGAATCATTTTATATCTTGATAATGGTATAAGTGACATGGACATATTCTACTTTAAAAATTTATTATAATTGTACACATAACTGTGTACATTTTACTGTATGTAAATTATACCCCAATAAAAAGTGAAAACATAAAAATACACTGGGACTAAATGATAGATCCTACTAATGCTTTCTTGTTCTACATTTATTTTCCACTCGTATTTGCTATCTATTATAGTAATCATTTTTCTGTAAATTGTATTTAATTTAGTTTGTATCATAGTCCTATGGAGAAAATATAATTATTTTATTAATATGGAAACTGAGGCTTAGAACTTTTATTTATTTATTTTTTCACCACACCTAGTGGCATGCAGAACTTCCCCAACCAGGGATCCAGCCCACGCCCCCTGCACTGGAAGCTTAGAGTCTTAACCACTGGACCACCAGGGAAGTCCTGAGGCTTAGAACTATTGAGTTACTTACCCAAGGACCAAATCTGTCTAACTCCAAAGCTCTTTCAATTACAATGTTGCAGAATGAACAAAACCAATCCTTTATGAATATTTTGAGGGTTTCACAAATATTTCCCCGGCTGAAAAACATCAAATTTTTATCTTGCATTTTTCTCTTCTTGAGGGGTATTACAATATATAACCTTATTACTTTACTAAAGATAACCAAATAAAACAATTACATCCTTTAGTCACTGGATACATCACTTTAAAACTTTGTCTAACAAGAGACTTGCCAGTGCTCAAACCACTTCCTTTTATTTTGCCTTTAGAGATATGAATAAATAGCTAACAAGGAATGCTGATGAAATGCAAATCTCATATATTTGAATGCAGTTACTATCACATCTTTCAGTTTTCTTCTTATCAGGAGAATACTGATATCTTTCTCTCTCTCTCTCTCTTTTTTTTTTTATTAGACATTGGGGGTAGGAGTTTATTTATTTATTTTTGCTGTGTTGGGTCTTTGTTTCTGTGCAAGGGCTTTCTCTAGTTGTGGCAAGCGGGGGCTACTATTGATTGTGATGCACGGACTTCTTGTTGCAGTGGCTTCTCTAGTTGCGGAGCACGGGCTCTAGGCTCGCGGGCTTCAGTAGTTGCAGCATGTGAGCTCAGTAGTTGTTGCTCACGGGCTCTAGAGCGCAGGCTCAGTAGTTGTGGTGCACGGGTTTAGTTGCTCCGCATGTGGGATCTTTCTGGAGCAGGGATCGAACCCATGTCCCCTGCATTGGCAGGTGGCTTCTTAACCACTCAGCCACCAGGGAAGTCCCTCATGTGGATTAATCTTCATGTTCTTGGATGTACAGCACACTGTGATTGTGTGATTGTGATTGGATTTGTTGATTTCCAGCTTATGGAGACTATTTTTCTATGTGAAAGAGAACTCTGTTTGGATAGAGAGTTTACCACGTTAGAGCTGAAGTAAAGCTTAGGAATGCGCCATCTTATTCCTCATAAATGGCAATGTTCCTGGCATATCATAACTAATTACTGTATATAGATTTAAATACATATCACTATGTGAAAATAACTTATTTAATAATCACAGTGATGAAGAATAATGAAAAATCAAAGCAAATCAATGCAAAATGAAAATAATTGTTATAAAGTTCATGTGCTAAAGCTAATGTACTTTATTTACTAGAAAGCATCTCAGGACCTCAATGAAAGGCAATTTTTTTTTAACTTTTTTTTAACTTTTTTTTTTTTTTGGCTTCACCACACATCTTGTGGGATTTTAGTTCACCAACCAGGAATCGAACCCAGGCCCTCAGCAGTGAGTGCAGGAGTCCTAACCACTGGACCTCCGGGGAATTCCCAAAAGGCAATTTCTTTTTAATTAGGGTACTTGCTGATAGCCTGGTAACTAGAAAGATGGAGAAAATAGAAAAGTAAATAAATACACATCCCAAAATTAAAATCTAAGTGATATGTGGCAATTACATATTTCACATTTTTGAATGATCACTTTAGTAATCAAGAAGCTGCTACTTATCATTTTCAAACTGGATCCCCTGATGTTTCCTAACTTTCCTTCGTCCCATAGATATAGATACAGATAGCTTTGGCACGTGTTGTAACTTATTTAATAACTATATTTTAACAACTTAATATCACAGACTTAGGAAATTCAGTGCTGCTTTTTTTCCAAAGTTGATATTTAAAAAAAAATTTAAAAATCACAATTATCCCCCAACTTGACCTCCGATTCCAATGTATTATTGACTCAAGCTTTCGCAGAGCTTAGCCACAGTCTGGGTTTGAAGTAGAAGGAAGTAGTTTAAGATGAATAGTAAACAGTTTGGAAAATTATTCTGTTTTTTAAACCAGACAAAAGGCATTACTTCCAAGGACCCTCACTAAATGCAATCGGCATTCAAAAGTGATCAGATAACAGTACTCTCACTATAATAATTAATTTAAATGCCTTAAATTAAGTAGAATGTATTTCAGCACTCTATGTAAAGTTGGTCAGAAAAATAAACAGCCAAATTACCTGTGAGAGGAACCCATGAAAGAACTTCAGAAAACAGATTATTTGATAAAATAAAGAACACAGGAAGTTATCTTCAGTTTACTTCCCAAACAATTTCCTTCCTAAATGACTCATCATTGAAACCAAATGGAAGAAGCTTGAGATTTGGGTGGGTCTTCTGTGTCTTCATTCAAGTGGACTCTGTCCAGATAGCATCCACTTGCCCTTTCATGTTCCTGATTGTTCCTAATAGGTGATGTGGAAACATCACGGTGTGACTTTCCCTGGCTATTATTCAATATCTGTTCAAGATGGCAACATTCACAAAACACAGGGTGGAGTATATTTTACATGCTCTTGAAGGAATGGAAAACATGTACATCGTAATCTGAAAGAAGCAATGAAGAATGGCCAATGGGTAAAAAATCTTATCCTCAAACAAAAAATAGTTGGAAATGATGCAAAGGAAAAGAATGTTCCTTTCACCCATGCCCTGAAACCTACTATTTAAAATGTATGTTTTCTATAACGTTATCATAGTATATTTTATTTAGACTTGACATTGCTGTTGAGAAATGTTTTAAATATTGAGTTATCTGAAATGCTGTTTCAGTTGGAAGATGCCTCCTTCAGAGAGAGAGAGAGAATGAAAGCCTTTGAATGTTAGAAACAATATAATTGTATTAAAGCTCCAACTTTGGAGAGTTTAACACCAAATAGATTGCTGCAGCTCTCCCTTTTCTCATATTAATTCTCTTTATTCATTTAAAAGATGACATATATTATAAATATTCTTAATAAAGTGAATTCACATAAATAGGCTCATTTAGAGTATGACTTCTACTTTACAGCATTACTTGAAATGATGTTATGTCCTTAGAACATAACATCATTTAGAAATCTACAGCATCACTTGAAATGATGTTATGTCCTTGGGAATTATAAAACAATTGTGAATTTCTTTTTTTTAATATTTATTTATTTGGCTGTGTTGGGTTTTAGTTGCGGCACACAGGATCTTCATTGAGGTATGTGGGATCTTTAGTTGTGGCATGTGAACTTCTTAGTTGCAGCATGTGGGATCTAGTTCCCTGACCAGGGATCTAGAGTGCAGGCCCCCTGCATTGGGAGTGTGGAGTCTTAGCCACTGGACCACCAGGGAAGTCCCAACTGTGAATTTCTAAGCTAAATTTCTTAATTTAGATCCTACAAGTCAAGAACAGGACTTTTCACATTCCTGATGATAGTTGCCTGGTGGTGGACTGGCTAGATGCTTGCAGCCATGGCATGGGCTTTGGAGTTGGGCAAATCTGGCTTCTGCCCCTTCTAGCAGTGTGTTTAATAAGAGCCCCATATGCCTCATCTTTCAAAGGTAAAATGGGAACAGTAATGACTACTATATTCCTAGCTCAGGATTGACGTACAATTTAAGAAAGCAATTTTTCTTTTTTTTTTTTGGCTGTGCTGGGTGACTTGCAGGATCTTAATTCCCTGACCAGGGATTGAACCTCGCCCTTGGCAGTGAAAGTGCAGAGTCCTAACCACCGGATGGCCAGGGAATTCCCAACAATTTTTATTTTTCTATTTCAAACTATAACTCAAGGCAAATGACTTTTCAAGTTTTTCATTTCTCCAATCATATAATAAATGTGTTGATCATAATATTGCACTGAGAAAATAAATCAGAGACGGTGGAGGTAACCAGATGTTCTAACATTGGTTTTCTGTGACATCAAGAACTAGGAATCTCTCTGAGTTTCATTTGCTTCAGTTATACTATAAGAAGTTTTAGAGGGCTTCCCTGGTGGTGCAGTGGTTGAGAGTCCACCTGCCGATGCAGGGGACACGGGTTCGTGCCCCGGTCCGGGAAAATCCCACATGCCGCGGAGCGGCTGGGCCCGTGAGCCATGGCCGCTGAGCCTGCGCGTCCGGAGCCTGTGCTCCGCAAGGGGAGAGGCCACAACAGTGAGAGGTTCGCGTACCGCAAAAAAAAAAAAAAAAAAAAAGAAGTTTTAGAGAGGGCTACATAATTCCTCTTCTCATATATGACTACTGAATTAACTTAATATTAATGCATCCTGTGGTAACTTAATATAGTTCTTTGTTTCTCAGTTGGTTTAACGGGTATAAGAGACAGAGAATAAGAAACTTTACAGCTCAGGAAAGGTCTACCTGTCATGCTGTGACACAAAACATTAATTAGGGCGTTTTTTTTTTTTTAACTTCCTAGCTGTATTAGACAGAATCATGTCCTCCTACCCAAAGTTGTCCAGGTCCTAATCCCCGGCATTTGTCATATATTATATAACAAAGTAGAATAAAGGTTGCAGAGGGAATTAAGATTGCTAATCATCTGACCTTTAAATAAAGAGTTTATCCTGGATTACCCAATGTAATCATGAGTTCTTAAATGTGAAAGAGGATGGCAGAAGGGTCAGTGTCAGAGTGATGCAACGTGAGAAAGACCAGACCAGCTATTAGTAGCTTTGGAGATGGAAGTGGCCAGGCATGCAGGAATGTGGGCAGCCTCTAAGAGGTGGAAAAGGCTAGAAAACTTGCTCTCCCCTAGAGTTTCCAGAAAGAATGCACACCTCGATTTTAGCCCAACGTGGCCCACTTAGGACTTGTGAACTACAGAGCTATAAGATAATAAATTTGTATTGTTAAAACCACTAAGTTTAGGTAATCTGTTACAGCAGCAGTAGGAGACAAATATAGTAGCTAACGTGAATAAAAGAAGAATAGATTGGGAGTGATGGGACCCACCTCCTGCAATGGGAAGTATACGTAAATCACTCAACATAGATAAATACGACAAACCGTATAGTGCATTTTGAGCTCTCTTTCTACTGCATGTTAATGTCATGGTCCTTTTCAGACCTGCTTCTGGCATCCCACATAGACTGGCAGGTGTGTGCTTTTTGCTTCAAGGCCCTTATTACTTATTTCTCTTAGGTCTTGTCTTATGCCTTTGCTTTAAATACAGTCTTTAAATCCATAAAGTCATCACTGCATTTTTTCAGAGATTTTCCCTTTCTCTGAATTTTCTGTGCAAATACTAGCTATAGAGTTGATTCATTATCTTTCTTACCTATGCGCTCACGCTCTGCTCTATCTTTGCTGGGATCCACTCTAGTCTATACTGTGTGTATATTGGATTGGAGGGAGATTTTAAAGAAGAATGTGTAATTTTCTTCTTGGAATTAAAATTGAAAATGAAAGCCTCAACTTGCAAAATAATTGGGACATCACTAAACTTCTTCCTTTACCCAACACAATGTTAGCTCACAATGAGAAAAAAAAAAACTGGTCGGATACTTCATGCCCGATATCCTACAGCTTTAATAAGATCCAGAGGAGGGAGCAAATCAAATTGGGGATAATCATGGCATGGTGAAATGAAACAATAATAGGTTTTGGAGTCAGAGAAACTTGTATGTTCAATAAATTTACTTCTCTACAACTCCTCCTTATCATTTTCTCTTTCACTAAGTCTTTATTACAGAATTGTGATATTCATTGTTTCATTCTTAGCATGAAGCTCAGTACTAGGAGCATCCAAAATACTCCTTACTGGTTTTTGATTGAGTGGATATGCCTCATCTAGTGTCGAAAGAGACTTACGAGTGAGAAGACTAAGTCGCTCTGATAGGATACAGAAAATTACTGTTTAGTGGATGGACACTTTTGTTATCATAGATTATTTTGAGGATCTGATAAAAGCTAAACACCTAAAACAAAGAATAACACAAAAATTATCATAAAACGTCAGATAGTTCTCAAGCCCTTGAACACGATCCAAGTTAAAAACCTAGGGCAGTGGATCCTCCTTCAGTAAAAGGGAATTAGTAACAACTTGGAAAAGACTCAAGAGAATTATGCAAGAAAAGAGGGCAGAAATGTCATAGAAAGAACTTTCGAGCTTCCCTGGTGGCGTAGTGGTTGAGCATCCACCTGTCAACGCAGGGGACATGAGTACGAGCACTGGTCGGGGAAGATCCCACATGCTGCGGAGCAACTAAGCCCGTGAGCCACAACTACTGAGCCTGCACTCTAGAGCCCACGAGCCATAACTACTGAGCCCACGTGCCACAACTACTGAAGCCAGTGTGCCTAGAGCCCGTGCTCTGCAACAAGAGAAGCCACTGCAATGAGAAGCCCACACACCGCAACGAAGATTAGCCCCCACTAACCGCAACTAGAGAAAGCCCATGTGCAGCAACGAAGACCCAACGCGGCCAAAAATAAATAAATAAAATAAATAAAGTTTTACAAAAAGAACTTTCAACTGAGAATCAAGTAACTAAGAGATCCAGTTTTACCAAGAATTTACTTTATCAAGTTATTTAAAATGTTTTGATAGAAAACATCAGAGGAAGGGTTAATCTTAACAATCTTTAGGTCTCTTTTCATTTTGAATTTCTATCATTCTCTCTGATCTGTTTTCACTTTATAAAATGAGGGTGTTAGTGTTCTGGGTTAAATGTTTGTGTCCCTCCAAAATTCATATATTGAAGTTCTAACCCCAAGTGTGGTCGTATTTACGTCTCAGGAAGTAATTAAGGTTAAATGAGATTATAAAGTCAGGGCCCTGGATAACAATAAGGTCCTACTGTATAACACAGGGAACTATATACAATACCCTGTGATAAATCTTAATGGAAAAGAATATTAAAAGAAAAGGGACTTCCCTGGTGGTGCAGTGGTTAAGAATCCACCTTCCAATGCAGGAGACATGGTTTCAAGCCCTGGTCTGGGAAGATCCCGCATGCCGTGGAGCAAGTAAGCCTGTGCACCACAACTACTGAGCCCACGTACCACAACTACTGAGCCCACGCACCACAGCTACTGAAGCCTGCACACCTAGAGCCAGTGCTCCGCAACAAGAGAAGCCACCGCAATGAGAAGCCCGCACACCACACCGAAGAGTAGAGAGTAGCCCCCACTCGCTGTAACTAGAGAAAGCCTGTGTGCAGCAATGAAGACCCAACCCAGCCAAAAAAAAAAAAGACTATTTTAAAAAAAGAATGTATATATGTATAACTGAATCACTTTGCTGTACAGTAGAAATTAACACAACACTGTAAATCAACTATACTTTAAAATAAAAAAATCAGGGCCCTGATCTGATTACATTACTGTCCTTGTAAGAAGAGACACTACATGGTACATCCAGACAATGGAATATTATTCAGCACTAAAAAGAAATGAGCTATCAAGCCATGAAAATACATAGAGGAAACTTAATAGCATATTACTAAGTGAAAGGGAGACTTCTATAAGCCAAGAAGAGAACTTTCATCAGAAACCGAATTTGCCAGCACCTTGATGTTGGATTTCTCGACCTTCAGAACTGTAAGAAATAAATTTATGTTGTTTAAACCACCTAGTCTGTGAAATTTTGTTATGACAGCCCAAGCAGACTAACACAACTGGATAATCACTAAGGTTCTGGTATTGTTTCTATTTCCATAATGTTATAAATCTCTAATTAGTCCAATTTGGGGACCATTATAAGAAACAACTATGGATGACTATTTTTTGTATTATGAGATAATACATCTAAAAACAAAAATTTTTTTTAAAAACACAGTCTTGAACCATGCCAACAACTTTGTGTTATAAAATGGCTTCAACAATTAATATGTTTTCATCTCTCTTTATTGTTTTTTAAATTTTAGGTATAGAAATTTTATTAAAAACTTCCAATCCAAAGACAAAAACTGTCCAACTTCCTCAATAAATCAGTAAGTCTACAGGATATCCATATGCTTTAGACATTCACTAAAATAAAATATTTTGTTTGTTGTTACCTATTTGGGTGAGATATTGTTAATTTTATAATGTCTAGTTTCTCAATGAAAATGAGAAAAAGAATACAATTTCACACACAAAATTATAAAATCACTAATTATAAAATCGTATTCATAAGAATAAATATAAAAGTCATGTCAAATGTTCCTGACTTAAGAGTTATAACCATGCATAAAAATGATTAAAGAAAAAGTGAAAAAAGGACACATAGCTTTAGGCAATTTTAAGTTTGTTGGAGGAATCAAGTGTTAACAGTTTTATTCATAAATATTCATATAATTTAATTTTTGTTAAAAAAGTTGTTTGACTTTGTTTTGTCCTAATATAGAAGTTTTAATATACATTGTGTAATACAGATCTACACATACCTTATATGGAATTTTTATAGTCATTGATTTAAACTCAACATATTCCCAAAGATAATTTGATATTGACTATATTAGGAATAATGCAATTTTTTCCAAAATAATTAACAAATGAAAACCAAATAATGCAAGCCTAAAGAAGAAACCAAGAAAAGAAAGACAAAAGAAAATTTTTTAAAAAATTGAGCTAACTCTACTCTTTGACAGGATTTTTTCAGGGTGTTTTTTATTAAGTGTTTTGGGATGGGGTGTTTTTTTTAATTTAAAATTATTTATTTATTTTTATTGAAGTATAGTTGATTTACTATTAAGTGGTTTTGAACAACCTAATTTGTGATGGCCTCTAAAATAATTGACAAAAGACAAAGAGATTCTCCAAAGATGACTGTTGCCTAGAAAAGTTCTGAGTGAAAATCATCCACATAATATTAAGATATATTTCTGTGGGCTTCCCTGGTGGCGCAGTGGTTGAGAGTCCGCCAGCCGATGCAGGGGACACGGGTTCGTGCCCGGGTCCGGGAGGATCCCACATGCCGCGAAGCGGCTGGGCCCGTGAGCCATGGCCGCTGAGCCTGCGCGTCCAGAGCCTGTGCTCCGCAACGGGAGAGGCCACAACAGTGAGAGGCCCGCGTACCGCAAAAAAAAAAATAAAGAAAAAAAAATATATATATATATTTCTTTTAAAGCAATTTGATCCAGAACTAAAGTTGTACAGCGCAGGTAAATAGACAGATCTCCAAGAATAAATATTTCTAGATTAGGAGCAGGTTGATGTCTTTCTCAATTAAATGGGAAAGTGAAACAGGAGGGAAGGGGGCAGGGCACAACCTTTGAAAGAATGACATAGCCCAAGGACATGACATAAACTGATTAGAACCAAATGGGTCCAAGATGGCAGACAAGTCGACTTCCACTAAACCTTGAGCCTCAGTACACACTCACTAAAACACATCAGCAAGCTAAATGACACACCCACAGACACCATGACAGTTCCAAGGCCAACCATAAGGATCAAAAACTGGGCAATGACCCAATTCCTAGAAATCCCCGCCCCTTCCCAAAATAGCTTGAATACTCCTCCCACTCTTTAGCCTATGAAATTACCCACCCCTGTAAAAACCAACAACCCCATACCCTGGTGCCTTTCTCACCTCCTAAGATGACCCATGCTCTGTCTGGGGAGTGTGTTTCTCTCTAAATAAATTCACTTCTTACCTATCACTTTGTCTCTCACTGAATTCTTTCTGTGATGAGATATCAAGAACCTGAGCTTCATTAAGTTCTGAAACCAGGTGTGTGATCTCAGTTGGAAGACTGTGGGTTTTGGCCGGGTTTGAGTCCCGGCACATGGGTTCAAGTCCTAACCTGAGGTGCATGGTTTCACAAGGAGTCAAACCAGAATGGGATTCTGAATTGTAATGAGATATGGACTTTCTGTAACATACAAATCTTTAAGAAATAAATATGCCTAGGATGCATGCCAAAATTTACCAATGCTTTACGCTTATAAAGCAGCAAGTAACATAACAACAATAAAGTAATCCAGGGTTTTGTGAGTCAAATTTGTACCCTTGTATTAGTCAGGGTTCTCCAGAGAGACAGAACTAGTAGATTTATCTACATCTCCTACAATGCCAGTTAATTTTAAGATGCTATCAACCATAAAATACTAATTTCTGGTATATTAAATGCAAATATAAAATGTACATCTAATAATCTATAAAATACTGTTATGAAATTCATACTTATTGTTTGATATTCACTACCTGCAGAAATTATTTCAGGAAGAAGACAAGGGCCTAGAAATCTCATAAAATATGGCAAAATGTGAAAGAAACTTGTGACCTAGTTGATGCTTCTAAGTTACTGAAGAGAATATGTTAACCAAAAGGGTGTGCTCTGTTTGTAGTTTAGAAAGAGGTGACCCAACAAACAAAAATGTGCCTGCACCCTATCTATGATTCAGAGCTGTTAATTGTTAAAATTCTTGATGACTGTGCTCCTCAATTCAATTACAAATTTAAATTTAAAAAAATGTGCCTGCAGCACCGTTGACACAGTTTTATAATAAAACAGAACTCTGTTCCACTGGGGGATTATATTCTCATAGCACCACGTTAATATCAGTAAATGTTCCTGAATCTGTGAACTATTAAGCAACTCAAGCTCACATTTTATCACAGAAAAATACAGTTACAATATGGAAGGAATACCAGCAGACTATTAAATTTGTAAGTTACAGAAGCTAAAAAAAATTTTTTAAAAAAATATGTGTACGTGTGTGTGTGTGTGTATTACATATAAAAACCAGTCTGCATTTTCGTGATGGGGACTAGAAGTCAGTGGAATTGAAAGAATTCATGTATCAGATGGTCTCCCCAGGATATTTCCTTAGTTTAAAGCAACTGCTACTACTTAAACTGTACGTGTTCCCAGACCCCATTAGGGAGAATCCTAGTTAATACTGAGTGAATATTAAAGGACTATGGGGACGGAAGAAGAAACAGACTTCAGGATTGAATGAAGGGAGGTGTATACTAGCAGGATTACTTTTACTGCATGTCATAAGAGGAAAAAAACAGTTCTAAAATCTATACCAATTATGGACAATAATCACAAACATTGCACCTCCCATGGAGAACTAGAAGACAAATCTGTTTCATTATTACTTTGGTGGGCTTTTTCGGGGGATGTGGGCTGAGGGAGGCGGGTATGGATGGTTTAGGTAAAGGGTAGGAGTGGAAATGTTTATAAAGGAACATAAGTAAAATGAGGGGTTTATTTTTGTTTTTTGGGGGGGTTTTTTTGGCCGCGCTGCACAGCTTGCAGGATCTTAGCCCCCCAACCAGGGACCCAGGCCACGGCACTGAAAGTGCTGATTCCTAATCACTGGACCACCAGGGAACTTCCAAGAGTTAAGTAACTTCCTCCAAATGAACCTGACTAATCTTGCCAGTGTTTTCTTGGCATCCGAGTAACCTTTAGCAAACCAGGAAGTGAGTTAGGCAGACCTAAGGTAGACAAGACAATCAGTTGGTATATAAACAATGGAAAGACTCTGTACATCAGTAGGGGACGTGTAACATTTCTTAGACTTAAAAGGTTGCTTGTCATGTGTCAGAGTCTCTCCCCACCTTTTCATCTTCCTTTACCCTGAATTCACTGATACAATTAGGTATGCACACAAATTAAGAGGTTGAAATATTAAAGAACAGTCAGTTTAATAAGAGAGTGGAGATTTTAACACTATATAAAATGTCTGCTACACAGATGAAGCTAAACAGAAGAGAGATATAGCTGGATTAAGCACAACATAATGATCCTTTGTTAAAAATATGACTCCTCCTAGGTTGATCCTAAGAGTTGCCATTTATGAATAACCAGTTTTAGATTCAGGTGAGAGTATGATGGAATCTTTCTTTGAATAAAGTAGCAAATTCTAGAGGTGTGGTCTACCAGTTCCCTAGTCTGTAATATCCTTGGACAATCCTTAATCAGACATTGAGGGTTTTGATAATGGCTCAGACTCTTGCACTTCCCCACAACTCTGCCCACCTTTTAAAAGATTACAGGGATTGTGTAGCTAATCTATTCAATGGCCCATAATTTTCAGCACTACTCCATTTCAGCCACCACCCACCCATTTCCAAGGCAAACTTTATCACCATTTAGCACTGTACTAGCTCATAACATTTAACTTATTTCCATTCACTTCTGTACCAACTGCTATCTCCCACCTTAACTCATACCTCTTGTGGACCTAATTCCTTATTCCTCTATTTTATTTCAGTCAATCTATCTTCTTTGGAGTTTTCTTTCTTCCCTAGGATACATTCTCACCATCCAGAGACAACTATTCCTAATATTTTGGTATATAAGAACATCACAATATTATCTTAACTTGAACAGAAATTTTGTTTTATGAAGTCAAAACTATGAATTCCTTGTTATTTGTGATTTTAAACCTTGTTGAAAACTTCTTCACTCTAAGGCCTACATATTATTCTACTAATTGTATAGTTTTGTGCTTCACAATTAGGTCTTCAGTACGTGAGGAATTCACATTTGTAAAAGTAGGGTACAAGTGAAAACTCCTTGAGGGGCTGATAACTGAGAGGCAGCAGGGAAGGCAAGAGGCACAGATTAGGTAGATTTGCTAACACGCACCCACCCTCTGTAGCCAAGCTACTACTCAACTCGTCCCTCACTTAGCACAACCCCTACCTTAATTAATATGTTCAGAGGAGAAACTGTGACATTCTTAAAGCAAAAGACAATGCTATGAAAATGAGCCAATTATCAAATAAAGAAGAAGCTAAACATAACTAAACATATGATGCTAAAAGTAAAGAATTCAGTATGTGTAGAAACTCAAGACAGGGCTTCCCCGGTGGCGCAGTGGTTAAGAATCCGCCTGCCAAGGCAGGGGACATGGGTTCGAGCCCTGGTACAGGAAGATCCCACATGCTGCAGAGCAAATAAGCCCGTGCACCACAACTACTGAGCTTGCACTCTAGAGCCCACGAGCCACAAGTACTGAGACCATGAGCCACAGCTACTGAAGCCCGTGTGCCTAGAGCCTACACTCCGCAACAAGAGAAGCCACGGCATTGAGAAGCCCGCGCACCGCAACGAAGAGTAGCCCCCGCTCACTGCAACTAGAGAAAAGCCCAAGCGCAGCAACAAAGACCCAATGCAACCAAAAATAAAAATATATTAAATAAAATAAATTTTTAAAAATTAAAAAAAAAGAAACTCAAGACAATCTGGAAAGTAGAATAAAAGATATGTGAGGGAAATGGGAAAGAAAAGATAAAGGGATTAGAGAAATACAGGAGGGCCAACTTCTAATACACAGGAGGTTTAGAAAGATAAAACAACAAATGTATAGGGGAATTTTGTTTAAATTATAATAAAAGGTGCTATAGTGGAAAGAGGTTAGTGAGTACAGGCCTAGAAAATGAAAACAGACCTGAACCATAATGTTATGAAATTTCAGAACATTTAGTGTGTTTTTCCAAAAACATGACACTAAAATCAAGTCAGATAAAGGATGAAAAGTAAGTTACAGTTAAAAGAAAGAAAGTTAGGTAGCATTGGACTTCTCAGGAGCAGCACTAGACACCAGGAACCAGTGGAAACATACCTTTAAATTCTGAGGGAAGATTATTTTCAAGATGAAATTCTATAGGTAACCACATATGCAATCAAATGTGAGGCTAAAATAAGACTTTTTTCAGCCACTCAAGGACTAAAAACAGAACGAACATGAAAAAAAAATGGACCTCTTGAGTATTTGTTCACAGGAAGCTATTAGAAGATGCTACAGTAAAATAAGAATGTAAAACAAGAAAGGGGAAAATAATGGGTCTTGTTAAACAAGGTATCCAATATAATAAAATGATTAAAATTCAGTTCTACATAGATGGATAAGCTTGAAGAACCAGGATGAGACACTCAGCAGGCCTAGAAGCAACTGGTTAAATTGAAATAAGAGGACAAAGGGGTTGAAGTCTGGGTATCTGGAAAAAATATGGAATTGAGAGATTATCTGACATGTTTAAGATTTTGGAAAATAATATTGATAACAATTTAACAGACATGATGGAATATTTGCAAAAATGAAGCATAGATGTTAAGAAAAAAAAGGAAAACCTAAGCAAATGAAAAAGCTAAGTAAATCTGAAGGAAAGAAAAGCTAAATTTGGGCCAAATAAGGAAAGGTAATCAAGGTTTCAGTACACTGCTCGGTTTGGAGGCTTTTTGTACAGTCCCAATAATGTAAGCACTGTGGATATGACCAAAACTTGTGATAAAGTTACATTAGGATGATGGAAGAGGAGGTGAACAGAGAGTAAGAGAGTAAAAAACTCATTTGCATTATAGGAGATTAATAGAAAATATATAAAACTGATAAACCAAGAAATAGTATAAGGATAATATCTAGAAATAAGAAGATTAATCCTAAAAGAAAAATCCAAGAGCTTTTGAAAGGGGCTGTTTCTGTGGAATAGTAATGGTTCAGAAAGGAAGACAGCTTTTCTCACTATGAGACTTCTTATTTGATATTCAAACTTTGTACATTTATAATTTCAGTAAAACCTATACTTAATTTAAAAATGTTACTTCGCACATCTTTCTATTCATGAGATGGTGAAACCTGAATATGTCACCCTAGAGGTAACGTAGAAGGATGAACAGAGGCAATTTTGAAGGAATGGTGATGATTTCATTTTGGGGCATGTTGACAGGTTGGAACTGTTGGACATGACACTAAAATCTAAATCTGCAGACCATGCCTTTGACCTTCAGCCTCATATGTCTGCTGGCCATATTTCCTTGCATGTCTTCTTTACCTCAAGTCAGTCTTGCCAAAACTACCTTTATGATTATCCCTGCCTCCACACCACCCCCTCTTGTATTCTCTCTCAGTTGGTAGCATTATCGTCAACCATTCACCCCAACCCAGAAATATACAGTCATCCTTGACTCTTCCTTTAACTCACTCCTGACAGACATTTCCCAAGTTCTGCTGATATTACTACATAAATTTTAAAAATATGCACCTTTATCCATTTCCACTTGCCTAATTCAATCTTTCATCATTCAAAGCCTGAGTTACAATAGTCTGTTTACAGTTTTACCTCCCTTAATTCTTTCCTTCACTTAATGAGTTACAATAGTCTGTTTACAGTTTTACCTCCCTTAATTCTTTCCTTCACTTAATCACCAAAGTGATCTTAACTACATTTACCTCTCTACTAACTCAGCAGTTCTTACACTTGTGTGTGTGCGTGCATGAACAATTTTAGGAAAGGAAAATGTTTAGTGATGTTAACATAAAATTTAATAAACTCAAGGAACTTTGAAGAATTCAGCAATAATTACAATTCAATTATTAACACAATGCCACATTGAAGGTCACAATTACATTCATTCGTTCAAAGAACAGCTATTTTTTGGGGTTTTTTAAAATTTTACTTTTGGGCCTTGCATCATGAAGGATCTTAGCTCCCCGACCAGTGACTGAACCCGTGCCCCCTGCAGTGGAAGCGTGGAGCCCTGAACACTGAACCACTAGGGAATTCCCCAAAGAATAGTTTTTGAGCACTCAGCAGTTGGTACAGGGAATCTGCTATGGCCAAAGCAATAGAGTTCTTGCTTTCACGGAGCTTACATTACAGTGGAGACAGACAGACAATTAACAAATAAATAGGTAGTGATAAGTACTATAAAGAAAACAGCACATAAGTTCAGGTAGGTTGCTTTATTTAGGGAGGGCAATAAAAGCTTCAGTGATTTATTGACATCTGAAAAGAGACTTGAAAGAATTAAAAGAGCCATGTGGGTATCAAGAGAAAGGTGTTTCAGAAAGAGGAAAAAGAGCCTGCAAGCCTTGTGAAGTAGGAGTGCTTGGAGTATTTGAGGAACAGCATGGAGCCCAGGTGGCTGGAGCAGATGAGCAAGAAGGAAACCAGTAGAAGACAAGACCAGAAAAGAAGCCATGTGCTCAGTCATCTAGGGACTTGCAGGCCATGGTGATGACTGGATTTAGCCTAAATGTAGTGAAAATTCTCTTGGAGCTTTGAACAGCGGTGTGACAAGCACTGTCTACACGTTGGGGATCAGTCTACTATTTCAATTCTTACAAATTACAGCCTCAGGCATCTCTTCTCTCCAGTTTCTGATGACTTTGTAAAGAGAAGGATCTTAACGTTTGCTGAGTTTATGGGGCGAGTTCAGGAAGAGGGAAAGAACAGTGGATGGAGGTCTTTAGTCCAGATGGAGGTCCAGCCTAGCATCAACAAGATTGATTTTCTTTAGGAAACTTATTGCTGATAGAGAGATTCTGCCCACCTACAAATATTTGACTTTATGTTGAGGGAGCTAATAGTAACACTCCTGATGTAAATCTGCAAAAAGAACATTTATTCCCTCTTTCCACCCCTGCTCTGGGTTACGGTGCAAAGCATTCCTGAGTGGACTGACAATGAAGAGTGCTATGCCCAAATTATTTTTTTCCCATTGTGGACTCGTTTCCCCATGTGGAAGGAAAGATGATTGATGGTATTTCCTCATTACTTACTTACATCACCAAGACTCAGAGAGAAATTCTCTTCTCTAATTTCACTAAGAATTCCCAAATGAAAGCCTCTGGTTGGCCTGGCTGGGATCACATGTTCATCCTTGGCTCAATCACTGCAGCTGAAGGAATGAATGAGTCACTCTGACAGGCCAGGTACAGATCAAGTGCCCATCCCAGCCCTGGGAGCAAATACAATAATGGGTAGCCTGAGCAGGAAGCAGAGGGGAAACCAGACAGATACAATACAGAAACATCTACTATATATGTCATACAAAATCTTTGACAATCTGAGGACTGCCTACCTCTACAGCCTTATTTCCTTCCACTTCCTAAATCAGATTATGTTCCAGAAGGGGAGCAGAGTAGTTCAGAGAGTGATCTTTGAGGTTAGCAGAACTAGATTTGCAGCAGAAATTTGCAATTTACTGATTATATGACCTTGGGTAATTTTTGTAACCTCCCTAAGCCTTAGTCTCTTAATTTGTTAAATGTGGTAAATAATGGAACGAAAGGAAATGATACCAGAAAACATTTGGCACTGGTCTTCCAGGTAACAGGTGTGAAATTTTAGGGGGTCAGTAAAAAGTACCCATCAAAGATTTTCTATCTCACACAGAGTAAAAGCCTATTTCTCAGGTCTGTAAACTACACCACTGGCTTTCCTGGGTCTTCAGCTTCCAGATGGCATCTCATGGGACTTCTCAGCCTTTATAATTGCATGAACAAATACCTTATATCAAATTGTAATTTTGGTTAGGATTCTTTAGAGAATCCTGACTAATACAACTGCTAATTAGACTATATACCTTATTCAGTTTTCACTAATTTTTACATACACTCATTTGCTTGTCTGTGTGTACATACTTCTATGTAATTTTAATACCATACACAAATTCATGTAACCACCATCAAAATCTACATACAGAACTACTCATACAACTTGATAGCATAAGAACAATCTGATTAAATCAATCAATGTGATACACCATATTAACAAATTGAAGAAGAAAAACCACATGATCCTCTCAGTAGATGCAGAAAAAGCTTTTGACAAATTTCATCACTCATTTATGATAACAACTCTCCAGAAAGTGGGCATAGAAGGGAACCTACCTCAACATAATAAAGGCCATATATGACAAACCCACAGCAAACATCATTCTCAATGGTGAAAAACTGAAAGTATTTCCTCTAAGATCAGGAACAAGACAAGGATGTCCACTCTCACCACTCTTATTCAACATAGTTTTGGAAGTCCCAGCCATGGCAATCAGAGAAGAAAAAGAAATAAAAGGAATACAAATTGGAAAAGAAGAAGTAAAACTGTCACTGTTTGCAGATGACATGATACTATACATAGAGAATCCTAAAGATGCCACCAGAAAACTGCTAGAGCTAATCAATGAATTTGGTAAAGATTAATGCACAGAAATTAATGCACAGAAATCTCTTGCATTCCTATACACTAACAACAAAAGATCAGAAACAGAAATTAAGGAAACAATCCCATTCACCATTGCAACCAAAAGAATAAAATAGCTAGGAATAAACCTACCTAAGGAGGTAAAAGACCTGTACTCAGAAAACTATAAGACACTGATGAAAGAAATTAAAGATGACACAAACAGATAGAGAGATATACCATGTTCTTGGATTTGAAGAATCAATATTGTGAAGATGACTCTACTACCCAAAGCAATCTACAGATTCAATGCTATCCCTATCAAATTACCAATGGCATTTTTTTTACAGAACTAAAACAAAAAATCTTAAAATTTGTATGGAGACACAAAAGACCCCTAATAGCCAAAGCAGTCTTGAGGGAAAAAAACGGAGCTGGAAGACTCAGACTCCCTGACTTCAAACTATACTACAAAGCTACAGTAATCAAGACAATATGGTACTGGCACAAAAACAGTAATATAGATCAATGGAACAGGATAGAAAGCCCAGAGATAAACACATGCACCCAGGTCAACTAATCTATGACAAAGGAGGCAAGGATATACAATGGAGAAAAGACAGTCTCTTAAATAAGTGGTGCTGGGAAAACTGGACAGCTACATGTAAAAGAATGAAATTAGAACACTCCCTAACACCATATACAAAAATAAACTCAAAATGGATTAGAGACCTAAATGTAAGACCGGACACTATAAAACTCTTAGAGGAAAACATAGGAAGAACACTCTTTGACATAAATCACAGCAAGATCTTTCTTGATCCACCTCCTAGAGTAATGGAAATAAAAACAAAAATAAGCAAATGGTACCTAATGAAACTTAAAAGCTTTTGCAAAGCAAAGGAAACTACAAACAAGATGAAAAGACAACCCTCAGAGTGGGAAAAAATATTTGCAAACAAATCAACGGACAAAGGATTAATCTCCAAAATATATAAACAGCTTATGCAGCTCAATATTAAAAAAACAAACAACCCAATCCAAAAGTGGGCCGAAGACCTAAATAGACTTTTCTCCAAAGAAGACACAGATGGCCAAGAAGCACATGAAAAACTGCTCACCATCAGTAATTATTAGAGAAATGCAAATCAAAATATAATGAGGTATCACCTCACACCGGTTAGAATAGGCATCAACAGAAAATCTACAAACAACAAATGCTGGAGATGGTGTGGAGAAAAGGGAACCCTCTTGCACTGTTGGTGGGAATATAAATTGTAAAAGCAATCTAAATGTCTGTAGGCAGACGAATGGATAAAGAAGATGTGGTACATATATGCAATGGAATATGACATGGATGGATCTAGAGACTGTCATACAGAGTGAAGTAAGTCACAAAGAGAAAAACAAACATTGTATGTTAACGCATATATGTGGAACCTAGAAAAAGGGTACAGATGAATTGGTTTGCAGGGCAGAAATATAGACAGATTTAGAGAACAAACGTATGGACACCAAGGGGGGGAAGTGGGGTGGTGGTGGTGGTATGAATTGGGAGATTGGGATTGACATGTATACACTAATATGTATAAAATAGGTAACTAATAAGAATCTGCTGTATAAAAAATAAATAAAATAAAATTCAAAAATAAACACAATCTGATTAAAAACTGACAAAGGATCTGAATAGAGATTTTCTCAAGGAAGACGTACAGATGGCCAGTGTACATACGGGTACATGAAAAGGTTCTCAGCATCACTAATCATCAGGGAAATGCAAATCAAAATCACAATGAGATATCATCCCACACCAGTTAGAATGGCTAATATCAAGAAGACAAGAAATAACAAGTGTTGGCAAGGATGTAGAGAAAAGTAAAAGCTTATACATTGTTGGTGGGAATGTAAATTTCCCACCAATAATGTATAAATTTCCATAGCCACTATGGAAAACAAAAAACTAAAAATAGAACTACTATATGATCCAGAAATTCCACTTCTGGGTATTTATCTGAAAAAAATTAAAACAGTAACTCAAAAAGATATCTGCACATTTTTTGGAAACATTATTTACAGTAGCCAAGACTACTGAATGGATAAAGAAATATATATATATACATATATATTTGTTATTCAGTCATAATAAAAGGAAATCCTGTCACTTGCAACAATGTGGATGGACCTTGAAAGCATTATACAAAATGAAATAAGTTAGAGAAAGACAAATACCATATATGAGCTCACTTATATGTAAAATCTAATAAAAACCACTGACCTCATACATAAAAAGAACAGACTGATGGATTCCAGAGGCAGGGGGTGGAGGGTGTGTAAAATGGGTTAAGGTGGTCAAAAGGTACAAACTTCCAGTTATAAAATAACTACGTCCTGAGGATATAATGTGCAGCATGGTAACTATAATTAATAATACTATATTGTATATTAAAAGTTGCTAAGAGAGTAGAGCTTAAAAGTTCTCATCACAAGAAAAAAAATTGTAACCATGTATGGTGGCAAAAAGAGATACAGAAATGTTCCACCAGCATACAGTAACTTCGCATGCTCTTCTTTTATAGTCATACCTTCCCACTCCTGTCCCAGTCCACTCATCTATTCTCCACCTTCATAGTTTTGTCATTTTGAGAATTCTATGTCAATGAAACCATGTACTATGTAACCTTTGAGACTGGCTTTTTTCACTAAGCATGAGTCCCTTGAGATCCATCCAAGTTGTTGCATGTGTCATGTGTTAATAGTTCCTTCCTTGGGGGCTTCCCGGGGCTTCCCCGGTGGCACAGTGGTTGAGAATCCGCCTGCCAATTCAGGGGACACAAGTTCGATTCCTGGTCCAGGAAGATCCCACATGCCGTGGAGCAACTAAGCCCGTGCACCACAACTACTTAGCCTGTGCTCTAGAGCCCGCATGCCTCAGCTACTGAAGCCCACGTGCCTAGAGCCCATGCTCCACAATGAGAAGCCACCGCAATGAGAAGCCCGTGCAGTGCAACAAAGAGTAGCCCCCGCTCACTGCAACTAGAGAAAGTTGCAGCAAAGACCCAACACAGCCATGCGCAGCAGCAAAGACCCAACACAGCCAAAAATAAATAAATAAAATAAATAAATAAATAAAAAATAGTTCCTTCCTTTTTATTACTGAACACTATTCCATTGCTATAGATTCCACTGTACCAACGTTTCCTTAACCACTCACCCACTGAAAGACATTTCAGTTGTTTCCTCTCAAATTTATTTTTCAAGAAGTAAACATTTGCAAACCTTGGGTCTTTCACTTTTATAAATAACTTAAATCTGCCTCAGGAGTGATGATGAATTCACTGATTAAGAATTTCTGAACAGGAGGAATGCAGTCAGAGGTAGGAGCAGGTGGGTCATGGAAGTTGCTATTATTTGTAATGAGCATCACATGGGATGTCTATCTGAATAAATATGACTTTACATGGGTAACTTTCAAAGGTATCTAAGCATTAAGCAGTTGATAGCTTAATCCTAAACTGTGTCAAGTCTAAGAAGACCATAGGGGGAGGGGACCAGAGATGGTGGGCATGATGCAAAGACGGCTGGCCCAGTTGAAATGTTATACAGGAGTAAGGAGGAGGGGTGACGGGGAAAATGGTGTGCAAAGGAGTGGAGCATCACCTTTCCTGTGGTTTTGAAACAGGAAATATGACAACATGGAAGTCATTTACACTTCCCATTTCCCTCAAGTTCCCAGTGGCTGGACTGTCACTGCCACTTACTACCATGCCCCTTTGAGCCTGCTCTTATGTCTGGTGATAGCCATTTCATTATCAATTTTACAAAACCATATATGGAAAGAAAACCCACGCAAAAAGCCATGTTCTGTGCTACAACAAATTCAGAAGCATGTGTCTTCTTTTAAGTCAACTAAGTTTCTGTTCATTTGAAGTTAGTTTTAGCTCATATGGGGTGATAATTTACCCTATTCAGAACTTCTGTTGCTCTACCTGCAAAACAGGATAATTGCATCTTATCTTCCTGAAGGCAATGAAACCGGTCAAAAAGAAAACTCTTTGAATTGCTATTTTTATTATTTCATTAAAATAGTGCTGTATCTACCAAAATATTCCACAGGAAAGAGGTTTTGTGAGGCTCTAGGTGAACAAAAATATATTTTATATGCAGTCTCTGCTCTCAATGCGCTCCCAATTTAACTCAGTGGAGAAAACAAACATTGAAATTATAAAGCATGGAGTTATTGTAGCAATTACAAACAAATATATCATGGTTCCTTGACATTCTCTTCTTCAATAAATTTTCCTCCACTCTTCCTTAGTGTTCCATTTCCATAATCATCACCTAGATAAAGTCATCAGGCTATTAAGTCAAGCATCTTGCTCTGTGACCATATCCTTCTATTCTTCCAGATTACTTGCTTGATTAATCTGCTCCCCCTTCCCATGGGACCACTCCTGGATCCCCTTGGGCTCTCCAGTGCTTTAGCAACTCTACTGTATCTCTTCTTCAGCTCCCTTTTGTCTTTTGTTCTCTGCTTTTCTGGAATAAATGGTCCATCACCTCAATAATTCTCTTGCCAAAACATTAAGCTTTCTTGTCCCTCTTTTCATTCCTTTTTTTATGGTAAAATTCCTGGAAGCAACTAAATATTCACTTTCTCCACATTTTCTCCACACTTACTCCATACTTTCCTCATGCTTTCTCGACACTTGTTCCATACTCACAGGAGACAAAGCTGGCATCCTTACAAATTCATGATTACTAAATTAAAATGTGACTTCAGTATTCCTAGGGATTCCATTGAGTTTCCTGACCAACCCTCTCCTTCCTTTCCAAGAGGGCTTTTTCACACCTTCTCTCTCTTCAAACGTCTGCCCTGGACCCATTCTTCCCCTTTCTCCCTGAAGATGACCTACTTCCACCTTAATAGAGAAAACAGAGGCCAGCATAGGTGAACTCCAACAAGTTCATCCTATCATACCTAGAAAATGTCCCTGCACCTGGGTCTACTATACACTCCTTCACTCCTATTTCAGCAAATGTGCCCTTCCTCCTATTCAAGGCCTAGCCTCAACCTGGATTCCCATCCCCTTGTTAGCCCAACACCAACCATTGTCTTTTCTTTCTCTGGTCTCTTTACCTCTTCCCATATATTAGTCCTTCCTATCAGCACTTAAACATGCATGTCCATTTCAGAACCAACCTCCTCCCTTAATCTCACTTCCTCCTTACAAGTTACCATCCTCCTTCCTCCTTTCCCATGGTGGGGGAGGAAGAATTGTTTTTTACTATGATGACTATAGTTTTTGTCTCATAGCTGTTCACTAGTGTCATCTTCCTTACGTATCCCTTTCCTAGTAAAAGACCCAGCTCTCAGCTGCAGAAGTGGGCTTATGTTCCAGAATTGACCAACTGTGGTCATTCTCTGGACTCAGCAATTAGTGATTGGCCCTGTGACCTGTGTATCTCAGGGACCAAGAAAGTAAACAGAAACTACACTGGGTATTTCAAAGAGAGAGGAATTAATCCAGGAAACTCTTTTCTTAAGTATGAGAAGGTTGAAAGAGCAAACAGGAGGTTAATAACTGCTAGATCTGCAGAAGCAAAAAAGGGATGAGGGGTAAGGATGTAGGAATTCATGGGAGGAGTCCTGTAGATCTGTTGCTCCAAGTTTTAGGGGAAGACGCTCCACCACTGGGGTGTGGACTTTTGCAGAGGATATTTGTCTGGGCAGATCGCCGAATGGCCTGGAAGCTACAGCCTAGTAGGTGACGTGCATCAGAACTGTTACTCCAACTGAAAGGGGATATGTCCTGGTAGTTGCTGGTTCCTCTAAGGAACACAACAAAAGGGGGTGCTGGGTGTTCAGAAAGGAGCTGGAATCTTGCGTCACTTTCCCCTGCTGCTGAAGTGATGAGATAGGAACAGAAAAAGGGGAAGAAATTCCTTTTTTCCCACCTCTTGCCCTCTAATTTTCCTCTCATGCCTCCCATGGATAGACCCTCATAAGAAACCAGCTGACAAAGAAGTCTGAGAGATGTAGTCCCAGACCCAGCATCACAAGAAGGAATATAAACGTTTAGAGTTGGTAAAAACCTGGAATATGACCTAAGCGAGATTCGGCTTAGAAATCCAGATCAATAGGAACCTCTTTTTCTCCTCAACTTCTGGTGCTGTGCAGGCAGCACTCTGCCAAAGAATGGCAGAATGAATCAAGCAGGAATAGGTGATTTCCAGCAGTATCACTGCCCAGCTTCTAAGTCCCTGAAGTTCTGAGACGTAACAGCAAAGGAATAGGATCTCCATCAATTTTCATCTAGAGGTAGGGGAAGTTTGCCCTATAAATAAATTTTAAAGGTTCTTTTAAATAATAAATGTTTGCAGATTTTTTGTTGGTGGCCATTCTGACTGGTGTGAGGTGCTGGAGAGATTGTGGAGAAAAGGGAAACCTCTTGCACTGCTGGTAGGAATGTGAATTGGTACAGCCACTATGGAGAACAGTATGAAGGTTCCTTAAAAAGCTAAAAATAGAACTACCATATGACCCAGCAATCCCACTACTGGGCATATACACTGAGAAAACCATAATTCAAAAAGAGTCATGTACCACAATGTTCATTGCAGCTCTATTTACAATAGCCAGGACATGAAAGCAATCTCAGTGTCCATTGACAGAAGAATGGATAAAGAAGTTGTGGCCCATATATACAATGGAATATTACTCAGCCATAAAAAGAAATGAAATTGAGTTATTTGTAGTGAGGTGGATGCACCTAGAGTCTGTCATACAGAGTGAAGTAAGTCAGAAAGAGAAAAACAAATACCGTATGCTAACACACATATAAGAAATCTATAAAAAAAAAATGGTCATGAAGAACCTAGGGGCAGGATGGGAATAAAGACGCAGACCTACTAGAGAATGGACTTGAGGACACGAAGAGGGGGAAGGGTAAGCTGGGACAAAGTGAGAGAGTGGCATGGACATATATATACTACCAAACGTAAAATAGATAGCTAGTGGGAAGCAGCTGCACAGCACAGGGAGATCAGCTCGGTGCTTTGTGACCACCTAGGGGGTGGGATAGGGAGGGTGGGAGGGAGGGAGACACAAGAGGGAAGAGATATGGAGATATATGAATATGTGTGGCTGATTCACTTTGTTATGAAGCAGAAGCTAGCACACCATTGTGAAGCAATTATATTCCAATAAAGATGTTAAAAAAATAATAATAATAAATGTTATGTCTTGATCATGGCAAGAAGCAGGCTTGTTCAATGTAACAGTTACTTCAACAGCTTTGAAGAGGAGACTGGAGGAAGAAAAGTCAGGAAAGGAGACAGTGAAGCTCTTGTCAAGGAGGCAAGAGAGATCAAAACAATGTCTCAGAAGTCAAAAGCAGAGAGAGTTTCAAGAGCTGGAAAAAAATGTCCAATGTCCAATATCCAATGAATTACTGAGTGATTTGATTAGGCTAACACTAGTTGTAGCTATTGGTCCCATGCTAAATTTTGCAATCAATAATTCATTAATAAGTGCCCCAAAACCCCCAAAAAACCCTTTTAAAAAATTCTTTCTGGATTCCTGAATCAAATTGAGGGCAATATTCTTGGTTTATTTATAGTTTGCAGAATTCACTTCTCCTATTTGAAAAATCAAAGAATTAAGTTAAAGAGTGACAGGACTTGCCTGGCAGTCCAGCGGGGTGGGCATTCAATCCCTTGTCAGGGAACTAAGATCCTACATGCCGTGTGGTCTAGCCAAAAAAAAAAAGGTGAGTACCATGACTTCGCTGGTGGTCCACTGGTTAAGACTCTGTGCTTCCATAACTATAGGTCAATAAAATGGACAACCGGGAAGAAATGGACAATTCTTAGAAAAGTACAACCTTCCGAGACTGAACCAGGAATAAACAGAAAATATGAACAGACCAATCACAAGCACTGAAATTGAAACTGTGATTAAAAATCTTCCAACAAACAAAAGCCCAGGGCCAGATGGCTTCACAGGTGAATTCTCTCAAACATTTAGAGAAGAGTTAACACCTATCCTTCTCAAACTCTTCCAAAATATAGCAGAGGGAGGAACACTCCTAAACTCATTTTACGAGGCCACAATCACCCTGATACCAAAACCAGACAAAGATGTCACAAAGAAAGAAAAATACAGGCCAATATCACTGATGAATATAGATGCAAAAATTCTCAACAGAACACTAGCAAACAGAACCCAACAGCACATTAAAAGGATCATACACCATGATCAAGTGGGGTTTATCCCAGGAATGCAAGGATTCTTCAATATATGCAAATCAATCAATGTGATTAACCATACTAACAAATTGAAGAAGAAAAAACATATGATCATCTCAATAGATGCAGAAAAAGCTTTCAACAAAATTCAACACCCATTTATGATAACCCCCCCCCCCAACAAAGTAGGCATAGAGGGAACTTACCTCAACATAATAAAGGCCATATATGACAAACCCACAGCCAACATAGTCCTCAATGGTGAAAAACTGAAAGCATTTCCACTAAGATCAGGAACAACACAAGGTTGTCCACTCTCACCACTATTATTCAACATTGTTTTGGAAATTTTAGCCACAGCAATCAGAGAAGAAAAACAAATAAAAGGAATTCAAATTGGAAAAGAAGAAGTAAAACTGTCACTGTTTGCAGATGACATGATACTATACATAGAGAATCCTAAAGATGCCACCAGGAAACTACTAGAGCTAATCAATGAATTTGGTAAAGTAGCAGGATACAAAATTAATGCAAAGAAATACCTTGCATTCCTATACACTAATGATGAAAAATCTGAAAGTGAAATTAAGGAAACATTCCCATTTACCATTGCAACAAAAAGAATAAAATACCTAGGAATAAACCTACCTAAGGAGACAAAAGACCTGTATGCAGAGAACTAAAAGATACTGATGAAAGAAATTAAAGATGATACAAATAGATGGAGAGATATACCATGTTCTTGGGTTGGAAGAATCAACATTGTGAAAATGACTATACTACCCAAAACAATCTACAGATTCAATGCAATCCCTATCAAATTACCACTGGAATTTTTCACAGAAATAGAACAAAAAATTTCACAATTTGTATGGAAACACAAAAGACCACTAATAGCCAAAGCAGTCTTGAGAAAGAAAAACGGGGCTGGAAGAATCAGGCTCCCTGACTTCAGACTATACTACAGAGCTACAGTAATCAAGACAGTATGGTACTGCCACAAAAACAGAAATATAGATCAATGGAACAGGATAGAAAGCCCAGAGATAAACCCATGCACATATGGTCACCTTATCTTTGATAAAGGAGGCAAGAATATACAATGGAGAAAAGACAGCCTCTTCAATAAATGGTGCTGGGAAAACTGGACAGCTACATGTAAAACAATGAAACTAGAACACTCCCAACACCATACACAAAAATAAACTAAAAATGGATTAAAGACCTAAATGTAAGGCCAGACACTATCAAACTCTTAGAGAAAAACATAGGCAGAACACTCTATGACATAAATCACAGCAAGATCCTTTTTGACCCACCTCCTAAAGAAATGGAAATAAAAACAAAAATAAACAAATGGGACCTAATGAAACTTAAAAGCTTTTGCACAGCAAAGGAAACCATTTCAAGAAGAAAAGACAACCCTTAGAATGGGAGAAAATATTTGCAAATGAAGCAGTTGACAAAGTATTAATCTCCCAAATTTACAAGCAGCTCATGCAGCTCAATATCAAAAAAACAAACAACCCAATCCAAAAAGGGACAGAAAACATAAATAGACATTTCTCCAAAGATATACAGATTGCCAACAAATACATGAAAGAATGCTCAACATCATTAATCATTAGAGAAACGCAAATCAAAACTACAGTGAGATATCTCACACCAGTCAGAATGGTCGTCCTCAAAAAATCTACAACACTAAATGCTGGAGAGGGAGTGGGGAAAAGGGAGCCCTCTTGCCCTGTTGGTGGGAATGTAAATTGATACAGCCACTATGGAGAGCAGTATGGAGGTTCCTTACAAAACTAAAAATAGAGCTACCGTATGACCCAGCAATCCCACTACTGGGCATCTACCCTGAGGAAACCATAATTCAAAAAGAATCATGTACCACAATGTTCATTGCAGCTCTATTTACAATAGCCAGGACATGGAAGCAACCTAAGTGTCTATCGACAGATGAATGGATAAAGAAGATGTGCGACATATATACAATGGAATATTACTCAGCCATAAAAAGAAATGAAATTGAGTTATTTGCAGTAAGGTGGATGGACCTAGAGTCTGTCATATAGAGTGAAGTAAGTCAGAAAGAGAAAAACAAATACTGTATGCTAACACATATATATGGAATCTAAAAAAAAAAAGGTCATGAAGAACCTAGGGGCAGGATGGGAATAAAGACGCAGACCTACTAGAGAATGGACTTGAGGACATGGGGAGGGGGAAGGGTAAGCTGGGACAAAGTGAGAGAGTGGCATGGACATATATACACTACCAAATGTAAAATCGATAGCTCGTGGGAAGCAGCCACATGGCTCGGTGCTTTGTGACCACCTAGAGGGGTGGGATAGGGAGGATGGGAGGGAGGGAGATGCAAGAGGGAAGAGATATGGGGATATATGTATATGTATAGCTGATTCACTCTGTTATAAAGCAGAAACTAACACACCATTGTAAAGCAGTTTTACTCCAATAAAGATATTTAAAAAAAAAAAAAAAAAAGACTGTGCTTCCATTGCAGGAGGCACTGGTTCGATCTCTGGTTGGGGAAATAAGATCCTGCACTGTGTGGCCAAAAAAAAAAAAGAGTGAGTGCCTAATAGATGCTATTACCCAGAGAATGCACAAAAAACAAGAACAGGGTTCAGCTTCTTTTCTGAAGGAATTTACAGGCCAGCCAGGGAGACTCTTATCTAAATTGAGGAGCTCTGCAACTTCAGCCAACTTCGGAAGAAAGTCATATATTTTATTCTGTACAGGGAATAAAAAAAATAATATTGGGAATTATTCTTTTAAAATATAAGAAAATATGAGGTCATTTTAAATTTCACACACTCTGCTAGGGTTTGCTAGGGTTGCCATAACATAATACCACACACTGGGTGACTTAAATACCAGAAATTTATTATCTCACAATTCTGGAGGCTAGAATTCTAAGATCAAGGTGTCGGAAGGTTTGGTTTCTCCTGAGGCCACTTTCCTTGGCTTGAAGATGGCCGCCTTCGGCCAGTGTCCTAAACTGATCTTTCCTCTGTGCATCTGTGTTCTAATCTCCTCTTCTTATAAGGACTTCAGGCATACTAGATTAGGGTCCACCCTAATGACCTCATTTTGCCTTAATCACCTCTTTAAAGGCTTTAGCTCTAAATACAATCACATTCTGAGGTACTGGGGATTAGAATTTCAACATATACATTTATTGGGATACAATTCAGGCCATAACACCCTGAAAACCTATTCTTCATAAATGCAGTGATTTGTACAGTCAGTTAGGATGATTCATAAGAGCACTAGATATTCCACATGGATAAAGATAGTTTTCCAATTCAGCAAAAAAGTTATTTTTTCACATTACTTCAAACCAAAATATTAAGAAAACTGTCTAGAAGGAAATATCATCTACCTAATAAATATGAACACTTATAATGGTGTTCCCATAACTTTCAACCTGTTGACATGAATCTTCTGGTCCTGGGTTAACTCCTTTGATTTTCATGGCAACAGTTTGATGTGATATCTGCTGTTCTCATTCCAATCCAGATCCTTTAAACAAGAGCCCCAGGAGTGTGTATACCGTTCACTTTTTTACAGCCTTGCACGGCAACAGGATTTGGTGTCTCCCTCATTTTTAAAAGCTCCTTTCCATGCCACTCACAAGGCCGTGTAGGAGAAAAACATTTTCCACATATTCTGCTTATGTATCTTAGTAGCTGATTATACCTGTGTGTTTGTTTCCAAAACACTGCTTGTTACAGCTTGCATAACTTGGAAGCAGGTATATTATGCAAAAGTCTACACTTACATGAAAATTTGTCTCCCTTTTCCTGCAGGCATCAAGTTGCAGTGCCCTGCCCTTCGAGCCATTCACAGGCTTGAAGCCACTCATACATCATTGCCCTGGCTGAAGAACTGGCTGGTCTTAAGGCTCCCCAAGGGAAATTATGTGTCTTCTACTAGAAGGCAGGGAGGGAACCTTACACCTCTT
Organism: Delphinus delphis; assembly: GCF_949987515.2. Lineage (NCBI taxonomy): Eukaryota > Metazoa > Chordata > Mammalia > Artiodactyla > Delphinidae > Delphinus > Delphinus delphis. The sequence goes on along the minus strand of NC_082683.1, from coordinate 141,283,312 downwards.
ACTCTAAGAAATTCCTTTGGAGAACTGGATGATGCTATAACCTGCCACATAGGATGAGACTGTGCCTAGAAACAGTGAAAGCCAAACAAACATGTAAACAAAATCTTTTTTAATGGCAAATCATTACACTGATTAACATCAAAAGCGAATGACTATGTAGATAGGCATTCTACCATATATGTTTTTCTACCAGATTTCTGTTAAGTTCAAAGTTGCAAAGAGCATGAGGTTTGTACTCATTAATAAATGCTTGGAGTTCAGTTATTCAATGATGTGTATTAAAAGAAAACCCATAGAAGTGCTAGAGGCAAAGTTGAAATTCAACAACGTAATTTTAATTAGGCCATAAATCTAAATAAAAGAATACTGAGTCTCCAAATAAAAGTAGATGCCTGGGCTTCCCTGGTGGCGCAGTGGTTGAGAGTCTGCCTGCCAATGCAGGGGACACGGGTTCATGCCCCGGTCCGGGAAGATCCCACATGCCGCGGAGCGGCTGGGCCCGTGAGCCATGGCTGTTGAGCCTGCGCGTCCGGAGCCTGTGCTCCGCAACAGGAGAGGCCACAACAGTGAGAGGCCCGAGTACAGCAAAAAAAAAACAAAAAAAAAAACAAAAAACAAAGTCCCCAAAACCTTGTTACGAGAGATCATGAGAGTTTGGAGAATCCTTAAATGGTATTATTGCCAACAAACCCCAAAATTCTTCAGTCTAGTCTTTGCCCACTCTTCCCTTCTCCCGTGATTTCCACAAAGAAATATGCACAAGGATCCAAGGGAAATGGCAAAAAAGTTACCATATATTATTAAGTGGTCCTGTACTTAAATTCCAATGCAGAGCTATCTGGTTTGCCAGATTAGAAAATGTGACCTGGGGAAAAGGATTACTTTAAGTGCCTTTCTCACCAGTTTAAGTATAAATCCATACCTCAGGGTATGGATTCAGGTTGATCACTTAGTACAAAAGATTAAAGAGATGAGAATGTTTTGTGGTTGCTAAGAAGGGCAAAGAAGAGTAGGATGGCTAGGATTACCTTTGGAGAAGATCCTTTGAAAGTTTCTGTGGCTCTTGCTTCAAGGAGCAAAAGGAAGAAGAGAGATTCACAATTAGGTGCAGGACCTTTCAATACACCATAACCCCATCCACAGGTAGATGTGGTCCAACATGTCTGAGACTTGGATCCAATCGGATTAATATTCCTTTGGAAGGTTAGTATTTCTTTGGAAGAAGGAATAAGAGCTCCTTCTCAACTCTGTTTCCCAAATAGTGGTTCGATAACACTTTGAGCCTATAAATAAAGAGAAATTAAATGTCGGACTACAACATATCAAGAAGTGATAATTGCTCAAAAATGTGTGAAAAATAATAATGAAATTTTGAATTCTTGACTTTTAAGTACTCTAGAAAATTATGTTTCTAGGAACTAGCTAGAAAGGGCCTAACATTTCTGAAACTATGATCTTTCCCTGGACAAACAGCTCTGGATAATAGAAATGAATAGATTTTTAAAGATCTTGTTTATTGGTTTAGCTCTCAACTAATCAGTGAAATACAGTAATTAATCATCAATTAATATTTCTATATACACAAAGATGAAAGACTTCCTCCATGACAGCATGAAATTCAAAAGAAAGAATAGAAGTTGAATATTTTGGTGAAATCAACATATGATACCTGACAGCAGCTAAAAGACTATGAAGATAATAAACAACCAAGTGGAAAAATATCCTCCAAGGCACTTGGTCTCTTAAAATCTTCTGGCCAAAAAACCACCTTAGTAGCACATAAGCAACTCTTAACTGTATCTATAATTGGCGATTTTATTCTAATCTTTTTATTTCGAACATTAGATATATTTCCAGAAGTCCTATAGACTACAAGGCATAACCCAAGATTTTCCTTGTTTAATTACAGAGAATAAGAAAAGAAAATAAGAAGAGAAGCTTTCTGTCCATTTTTGAGTTGGTCCTTGTTAGTGTTGAATCATAATAGTTTGTGTTTCACAGACTTCTGGAAATATCAGTTACATTTCAATAGTTCAAACTACTTTTATATCATAGAAGGGAACTAAAATTGGCTTAGACTCCCTCATTCATTCATCCATTCAAGATATGACCCTCAAGAATACACAGTCTATGGGGCAGAGAATTGTTATGTAACAAGGTAATTAGTGGAATGTAAATGTAGAAAGAAGGTATTATGGGAGTAGAAAAGAGGGAACAACTCACTCTGCCTGGGGGAAGGGGAAGGAGGTGTGGGAAGGATTCAAAGAGAAGATGCAAAGCTGTTTATAAGTGTGACTAAGACAACCGGGTGGACAAGGCAGAGTATGAGGTGTGGCAGAGGTGGAGGAAAGGGCATTCTAGATGCAGGGAAAATCTGTACACGTGCATGAAAGTATGACAAGGTATGGTATGTAGGGGGAGTTGACAATCCTTTTGGCCTAGAAATCATAAGAGAAATGAAAAAAAATGCAAGGGAGAGAATGATGGGAGATGAAGCTAGAAAATTAAGCAGTAAACAGGTGGTAAAAATAAGCCATAGTAAAGAGTTTGAAACTAATTCTCTGATGGTTTCTGAAGGGGGAATTACTGGCAGTTTACTTGAAGAGTATATTTTTTAAATAGAGAAAGAAGACTAATAAGGAGGCCGTTATAAAGAATTCCCTGGTGGTCCAGTGGTTAGGACTCCATGCTTCCACTGCAGGGGACATGGTTTTGATCCCTGGTCCCTGGTTGGGGAACTAAGATCACGCAAGCCACGTGGAGAGCCGTGCCTCCCCCCAACCCGCCCCCCCGCAAAAAAAGAGGCCATTATAAAACATAATGTGCAACTGAACTTTGACAATGGGAATAGAGCGAAGGAAATGTCTAGGAGATAAAAGGATAGAAAAACAGATTAGATGTTGAGGATGGAGGAGAAGGAATCAATATAAGATGTATCCCTAGTATGATATTAATTAATGAATTATAGAAATACAGGGAAGACCAAATTAGTGGGGAAATCTATGAGTTCAACTTTATATATACTGAGTTTGAGATGCTTCTGGGACAATGATGAGAAGTTATTCCACTGTCAATTATGTAGAGGAGTCTGTGGCAAGCTTTTGCCAAGAGATAAAGATTTGCAAGTCATTGACAATAAGTTGGTAGTCTAGGCTATGGGACTGGAAAAGACAACCCAGAGAGAAAGTGTAGACAGAAGAGAAGTGAATCACTCTCATTGCCACTGCATAAGGGGTGAGTCATCAGATGGGATATCAGGTCTGTCTACTGATTGTACTTTAAAAAGACTCGGGCAGGGTTGGATTGTCCCAAAAAGCAAGGAGTGATCTCTTTAGTGCCCTGCTGGCAAGGGTGGAGAAGTTAAGTTTCCTGATTTATTTTTTTTTTGGAACTCTTCCCATAGTTTCTATCCATTTTGATTTCATGCTTCTTCCTGGTCTACTGGTCCCTTTCGTACCTGGTCTCTCTACATAAGCCTCTTCTCCAATCCATCCTACACATTGTTTCCAGATCAGTCTTTATAATCACCACTTCACCACTTCCAATCATCATGCTCCCCCCCTCCCATACACACACCTCTCGAAAATGGCCAATAAATAAATTTCAGACATTTTGCAGAAAAGGCAGTGCTTCAGCGTGAAAAGAGTCAAGCTTTGGAACTAGACCAATCTGAAATCAAACCTCAGTTCATATAAATAGAATTATGTAGAACCATATACAACCTCCATTTTTGTAGGCTAAAAATGGTTGAATATTGGTACTGAGCAGGACCCTGTGGGGCTCCTGGGCACAAAAGCCTTTCTGTGTCCCTCATTTCTTGATTATGAGAAATAGGCTTCATTCAGCCTCCATGACCTTTCCTGAGTTCCAATGAGCAGGTTCAAACATCTGCTAATTAGGGAAGGGAGGGGATGCAGAGACAAGGGAGGAACAATCAAAAGAAACAACAGTGCAGCCTTGGGGTAGGGTCCTGGTTCCCCCACAATAGATATACATAACAGTATCTTTGAGCCATTTTACAGATACTGAGACCCCCACCAGGTGGGGGAAGTTAACGGTAGGATGCTCCCAAACACTTAGAGCCCAGACCCTTGGAAACAGAAGGTTGATGATGCTGACTCCCACTTACCACCAACCAATCAGAAGAATGTCCATGAGCTGATCATGCCCTCTTTGAACCATTCTTATAAAACTTCTCACTACCCCCTCCAAGTTGGGACACACAGTTTTGAGGGCATTAGCCCGCCATGGTCCCCACTGCCTGGCAAAGCAATAAAGCTGTTCTTTTCTACTTCACCCAAAACTCTGTCTCCAAGAATTAATTCAGTGTCAGGATACAGAGGTCAGATTTGGCTTTAATATCAACAGTTCATATGGTTCAATTTAATAGCTTTGTGATCCAGGGCTCACTAGCAAGTCAAATTAATCTGTCAGAGCTTAATCCCCATTGTCTCCTGTGTTCACAGAGCCAGTGATCTCTGTCTCAAAGGTGCATTCCCAGGTCAGTTTGCTAAATTTGGGAGGCAATGAAAGATGGCTTTAACCAGTATGATTATCAACTCCTTCTTCCTTGGGAAGAAAACTTCCTTCTCTTTAGGTTGAGGCAGAAATGTCAGGAGAGGAGGAGAGAATTTGGGGCCCCAAAAAAGTAATCTGATGGATGCATTTGTTTAAGTCTTCCTGTTCAGAGCTGGAGATGGAGAAGTTTCTGCCTTTTATTTTTCCATGGTCTATTACTAATCACCCTATCCTTTCTTCAGTCTTTTTTGAGGGGCACGTTATTTCTTTAGAAACATAAATCTTATTGATTTTGTTGAGTCATATATTATTCAGACCTGAGAACCATCCTCTTCCAAATAATTCTGCCTATTTCTTACTTCATTCCTTAATTTAGATTTCATAGATTAACTCTCAGAAATCAACTTCATTTCCAAGTTCTTGGAGACAGCTCACTATTTCTCATGTATAATTTATACTAGTGGTTTTTGAAAATTTTAAAAGCAGGAGTTCTGGAGAAAGAGAGTGAGAGAGAGAGAGGGAGGGGAAGATAGAAAGAGAGACACCATGTAAAACACATAAAAGGAGTTACTCTAGTTGAGTAATAGGATTGGGAGGAATAGGATTGGGGACAAAGAACCCCCTGACCTGAAGCAGGAAGGAAGGGCACAAGGCACAACCTTTAGAAGAATGACATAGCCCAAGGACACGACATAAACTGATTAGAACAAAATAGGTCCAAGATGGTGGACGAGTCGACTTCCACTAGGCTTTAAGCCTCAGTATACACTCATTGTAACACATCAGCAAGCTAAATGACACACCCACAGACACCATGACAGTTCCAAGGACAAACAGTGGGCAGTGGCCCAATTCCTGGAAATTCCCACCCTTCCCCAAAATAGCTGGAATACTCCTCCCACTCATTAGCCTATGAAATTACCCACCCCTGTAAAAACCAACAACCCCATACCCTTACCCTGGTGCCTTTCTCACCTTCTGAGATGGCCCACACTCTGTGGAGTGTGTTTCTCTCTAAATAAATCCACTTCTTACCTATCACTTTGTCTCTCACTGAATTCTTTCTGTGACGAGACGTCAAGAACATGAGCTTCACTAAGTCCTGAGATCAGGTATGTGATCTCACTTAAAAGACCATAGGTACAAGTCCCAATCTGGGGTTTGGTTGGTTCAAGTCCCGGCTCATGGGTTCAAGTCTCAGTGGTTTCAGACCCACCTCTGTCTTGCCCGTGATGCACCTCAGGTTCCATAGAATATACCATGAACCCTGTAGCGATATCTGAAGATCTTTCAGCTTACCCTTTTGATTGAATTTCTACCAAGTGTATGTGTATGTATGTGCATGTGTATGTGTTATGTGTTTATGTGTGTATGTGTTCATGCGTATTTTCCATAGACCCAGATCAGAAATTGGTAGACAGAATCCGTTGATAAAACAATTCTTTGTCCAATGATAAAACAATTCTTTGTCCAATGGCCCCTTAAAAAATGTTATGGTACATTGAAGAGCTATTAATGATGAAAAAACTTGACAAATTTAAAGTCAAAAAACCAGAGTATTATTTAATTTAGAAGTCTGTATATAGTTACTGTTCATTAAACTTTCCAAAACAGTGTTCTCTCCAACTCACATCCTGACTATAGCTACTGTTTACTGATTAATGTTAAGTTGTTGTGCAAATGTTCACTGATGAAGGAATCTACAAATACAGGCTTCTATAGTGGTTGTTCTTAATCTTATATGGGTTATGGGCTTCTTGGGGAACTAGATAAAAACTATGAACAGTTCTCTACAAAGAAAAAAAAAAAGAAAAAGAAACTTGCATGGCCAAAAACCTCAAAATATTTTGTATAGTTTAAGGAGATGACAAACCCTCTGAAATCCTTTATAAGGTATTAAGAAGTCCTTTCTATAGTGAGGAAAGTCCATCTATGAACTGAACAAGATTTCATGGTAAGAGGGAAAGAAAACAGCTTCTAATTGTGCCCTCAAAGATACTGATGCATTAAATGCTGGTTTAAAGTTCAATTACTACATCAGCAGAATGTACTAGGTTATGCTGCATTAACAAACAACCCTCAATCTCAGTGGTTTAGTACAAAACAAGGTATATTTCTCACTCACCTGTGCGATGTAAGTTGGTACATGTCTTTGGTAATCACTGGCACTCAGAAACAGGCTGATGGGGCACCACTGTCTAGGCAATATTTTCTGATCACTAAGATAGGAAAAGCCAGTGCAGTTTATCACACTCTGACTTTCAGAGTTTCTGTGTGGAAATGACATGTAATATATCTACTCAAATTTCATCAGTCAAAGTAAGAAATACAAAACATACAATGTAACTTTAAGAGGTAAAGAAAAGGAGAGTGAGAAGTAAAGTACTGTCTTTGTTTCAAGAGTTGGTTTCATGTGTTATTCACTATTTCTGAACTTCTTTTTTTAAAATTAATTTATTTTATTTAATTAATTAATTTTTAATTTTTGGCTGCGCTGGGTCTTCGTTGCTACGCACGGCATTTCTCTAGTTGCAGCGAGTGGGGGCTACTCTTCATTGCAGTGCGAGGGCTTCTCATTGTGGTGGCTTCTCTTGTTGTGGAGCATGGGCTCTAGGCATGTGGGCTTCAGTAGTTGTGGCACTTGGGCTTCAGTAGTTGTGACTTACAGGCTCTAGAGTGCAGGCTCAGTAGTTGTGGCACACAGGATTAGTTGTTCTGCGACATGTGGGATCTTCCCCGACCAGGGCTCGAATCCGTGTCCCCTGCATTGGTAGGTGGATTCTTAACCACTGTGCCACCAGGGAAGCCCTATTCCTGAACTTCTATGAACATGATCTGTCCTATTTCTTTTTTTTTTTTGCGGTACGCGGGCCTCTCACTGTTGTGGCCTCTCCCGTTGCGGAGCACAGGCTCCGGACGCGCAGGCTCAGCGGCCATAGCTCACGGGCCCAACCGCTCCGCGGCATGTGGGATCTTCCCGGACTGGGGCACGAACCCGTATCCCCTGCATCGGCAGGCGGACTCTCAACCACTGCGCCACCAGGGAAGCCCTGTCCTATTTCTTTGTAATCAAAGATGTTAAGCTTTTAAAATTGATATGTTTCATAAGGATTCTCATCAGATATTGTTTATAATTATGCATGGGTTCTATCAAAGAATTCTTTAAATTCTTCTTTTGAGCTATATTCAGACTCAAACCTTCCACAATTGGAAACTTAATCCCTCAGCATTATGGAACTCCCAATATAAAAACATGCTACCATAGTTTGGGGAGAGATGCACACTCACTGTCAATTTCTATGAAGTAATTGAGTCAATGATGTAAAAATGATCAGTGTTGTGGTACCTACTTTTTACCACTCCGATGGTGTGCAGGCACAGGTAAATATTCGACTATCATCTCTTGCTGAAGCCATCCCTGGCCCTCCAATTCTCCCCATAGGACTCTGTATGCCTTTTTGCACTCAATTCACTGGCCCATAATTGTCTACATGCCTTTCTGTTCCATTGACTGTAATCTCACTCATTCATTCAGTAAACAAATATTTAATTTTAATCTACTTTACGTTTCTGCTCTTAACACAGGGGCTAGTACAGATGGGAGTTCATAAATTATAACTGAATTAATGAATAAATGTAAGAATATTATTGTTAGAGATAGTGCTATTTTTATAGTGGCAACTACTGTTTATTGAAAGGAAAATATGTACTTTTTATACATTCTGGGTTTTGTATTAAATGTTTTACATGTATTATCTTCTTTAATCCTTATAATAAGGTGATAGACATTATTATCCTTATCAGATGACTCCATTCTCCATCTCAGCCACTCTATTTTCAACTGCATCTAACTGGTTTTCACTTCCTTCCTGAGTTTGGGAGTTTGCTATTAGCAACTTTCTATCCCTTACATCTAGGAATGTCACTCTATAATGAGTTGAATTGTGCCCCCTCCTAAACTGATAGGTTGAAATTTTAACTCCTGAGAACCTCAGAATGTGACCTTACTTGGAAATAAGGTTATTGCAGATGTAATCAGTTAAACCAGATAAAGTTACACGAGTGTATGTAGACCCCTAGTCTGACAGGTGCCCTTCTAAAAGCAGGAAATTTTGACACAGACACACAAGCAGGGTGAATGCTGTGTGAAGACTGGGGAATTGGTGACAAAGGGACAGATACTGCAGAGTGAAAATTTAGGGATACTTGTGGCTTTGCTCTTGTTTTTGGCAATGCCACGCAGCTTGCAGGATCTTTCAGGGACTGAACCCGGGCCAAGGAATGCCCTAGGGATACTTGTTTTATACTGAAAAAAGCTTTGGTAGAACTAACTTGTAACAGCTTGCACACAAACTATATGCTAACAGAGCCTACAATCCAAGTGGAAATAATTGGAAAAACTTATAATCAGTGTGAGTCAGCTGCTTCTTGCCTCTTACCAAAGTTGTAAGAGAGTCATGAATGCATGCTAGCTCTAAGAGGTGGTTCTGGTTCTAGAGAGGTGGCACAGGAAAAAAAAAAAAAAAAAAAAGCTGTAGCCCAGCCTTTCTCAAGGATCCCCATTAAGACTTCCCAGACAGGACCTCCCTGGTGGTGCAGTGGTTAAGAATCCGCCTGCCAATGCAGGGGACATGGGTTCGAGACCTGGTCCGGGAAGATCCCACATGCTGCAGAGCAACTAAGCCCGTGAGCCACAACTACTGAGCCTGCGCATTAGAGCCTGCGAGCCACAAGTACTGAGCCCACATGCTGGAACTATTGAAGCCTGTGCGCCTAGAGCCCGTGCTCCACAGCAAGAGAAGCCACCGCGATGAGAAGCCCGCGCACCTCTTCAACAAAGAGCAGCCCTCACTCACCGCAACTAGAGAAAGCCTGTGCGCAGCAACAAAGACCCAACCCAGCCAAAAATAAATAAATAAAATATTTTTTTAAAAAAAGACTTCCCAGACAGATAACTGGAACTTGCTCATGGTGAAATTTATCACTGGCAAGAAGATTCTGGTTGCTACCTTCCTACTCAAGGCTTTTCTTCCAGACAGCTTCAATTTAGGGGTGAGTGACAGGTGTGGATAGAGCACCAAGGGCAGGAAATTAAAGACCAGAGGTTTCAATCACCCTCTTATGCCTAGATGATAGGCTTTGACCTGGAAACACAAGAAACCTACTAAGGGAAATTAACTGCTAAAAAGAACTTACAGGCTGGCTCACAAAAGCCTGTGATTTTTTGATCTCTAAAGCAACCTCCAGTTCCCAAATCTGCACCAACAAGAAGCAGGGTGAAAGATGTTTAGCCTCCTAAGGAGGGCATAATCCCACTACCCACTTTAAATACAATCACAGAAAACAGAAATCCCTTCCAGAGAGCAGAATCGGGGTTGAAAGATAGAGTAACCAAACCTACTTTATAAACTCAAAATGGATTAAAGACACCTAAGACCTGAAACCATAAAATTCCAAGAAGAAAACTAGGCAATACTCTTAGCAACATTTTTTGGATCTATCTCCTCAGCAAGGGAAACAAAAGCAAAAACAAACAAATGGAGCCTAACCAAACTTAAACTCTTTTGTATATCAAAGGAAACCATCAACAAAATGAAAAGGCAACCTACTGAATAAGAGAAGACATTTGCAACTGATATGTCTGATAAGGGGTTAATATCCAAAGTATATAAATAACTCATACAATTCAAAATCAAAAAAAAAAAAAGAGAGAACAAAACCCAAATAACCCATTTAAAAAATAGGCAGAAGGGCTTCCCTGGTGGCACAGTGGTTGAGAGTCCGCCTGCCGATGCAGGGGACACGGGTTCGTGCCCGGGTCCGGGAAGATCCCATATGCCGCGAAGCGGCTGGGCCCGTGAGCCATGGCCGCTGAGTCTGCACGTCCGGAGCCTGTGCTCCGCAACGGGAGAGGCCACAACAGTGAGGGGCCCGCGTACCGCAAAAAAATAAAATAAAATAAAAATAAAAAATAGGCAGAAGACCTGGAGAGATATTTTTCTAAGAAAACATACAGATGGCCAACAGGCACATGAAAAGATGCTCAGCATCATTAATCATCAAGGAAATTAAAATCAGAACCACAAAGAGATATCACCTCACAGCAGTCAGATGGCTATTGTCAAAAAGACAAGAAATAATAAGTGCTGGTGAGGATGTGGAGAAAGGGGAACACTGTGCACTGTTAGTGGAAATGTAAATTGGTGCAGCCAGTATGGCAAACTGTATGGGGGTTTCTTAAAAAATTAAAAATAGAACTACCATATGATCCAGCAATTCCACTTCTGGGGTATTTATCCAAAGAACACTAATTCAAATATATACATGCACCCAATGTTCATAGAAGCATTATTTTCAACAGCCAAGATATGGAAACACCCTAAATACCCATCGACAGATAAACTGATAAAGATTTGGTATACATATACAATGGAATATTACTCAGGGTAGGGAGTTTTTATAATTTCTGCTAGTGGGATTTAAAAATTGCTAGAGATCAGTGATTTTTATGCATTTCCAGTTCTTTCACTTTCAAAATGCTTCAGTTTGTACTGAACTTATTTGGTTCCCATCCTTCCTTTGTATACTGGTGGGGGCAGACGTTTGTGGAGAAAGCGTTTCTTTTAGTTTACAGGTCATTGGATCATAAGACATACATCCCATCCTAATTAAAGGACATACGTCACGCAGAGATATTGGACATCACCCAGCAATCTTGGACTTGAAGCGAATGCGGCAAACAGATAATACTCAGGGACTGTCTCCCTGTCATAGGGGTGAATGTGTTCTATGTATGAAAAATTGGTACGCTCAGATTTTTGGGTCACCAAAGTGGTTTTGGCAGAGGTTGTTAGTTGTGCCCTCGATATCTGTTTTCCACTTTATCTGTAGTAATAAAAGTTTCAGGTAGGAAACTTCTATTAGGCTGCTGAGCTTAAGATTCTCTTTTTTAGCTTCCTTTGTAGCTAGGCGTGACCACGTAACTAGGTTCTGTCTAAGGGATGTGAGCAGAATTAATGCGTGTCACTGTTATTCATGGGTTTAGAAACAGAGTATACTCACCCTTCTCCTCCATTTCCTACTGGTCAAACGTGAAACAGTCACCTTGGAACTGCAGCCACACCTGAGGAACCTGCGTCCTTGGGTGAACTTCATGTGCAAGCTGCACTCTTTGCCAGGAGCCACCTATTAAAGAACTTTAGATGAGAGAGAAATTGTTACGTGAAAACTGGATTCCCCTCCTGGTTGTTGTTGAGCCGAAAGACACAACCTACTCAAAAAGCTGGAGAAAGGAGGATTTATTACTTGCAGCAAGTAAGGAGAACACCAGGGATCTTTCCCAAAGAAGCATCTATCTCCCCAAACAGCAAAATCAGGGACGTTTTAAGCTAAGGGTACATGCATCTTCATGAAGGGTCCTGAGCAGAGGAAAATTCAGCCTAGAATTGAGACAAAGGTCAACAGAGTCCATGCTTTAGTTGACTGAAGTCACGAGGGTCAGAAAAGGTCAACATCATCATCCCTTAGGTTCTGCTTGATCTGGTGGTTGAGTACTCAAGGGGGCTTAAACTCTGCAAAACAGGTCAAGAAAGTGCTTCAGGTTAATCTTTGCCATTGAGACAGAACTGGGAGTCTTTACAAGTGGTTGTTATCTTTGCTCTTGTTACTTCTCTTGCATAATAACAGTCCTTTGTTTCTGCATTCTTTTGTTCCCTTAAGATCATTAATTACTGAGACCTGTTCAAGGGCAAGCATTATGGTCAGGCTTAGATCACAAGATTGCTTAAGCCGAAAATGGCTTCTCTTATGTCAAGAAAACCATGCTGTTTCTCTTCCTCAAGGGCGGGCCCAGGGGTGGGGGTACCCTATCTGCTTACAAAATGAATTGAACCTGATTAAGTCACTGTTACCTTAGCCTTTGTTACAGCATTAGAAGCAATCTTATATCACCCAGTGCCTTCTCCTAGTAATTCCTCTTCCCGCCGCTCTGTTCCATTCTGCTCACAGATTCTGCTAACGTTTTTAAAATTTCCCTTCCTTTCATACTGGTTTAGATGTGACTCCCTTCCACCAATGCCCACCACCACCTAAGGTTTTATTCTGTTACTCCTCTTGTGTAATTCCATATAATAATATTCAATTCACTGTATCAATTTTTTTTTTTTTTTTTTTTTTTTTTGCTTTCTTAGCTATCTTCCTCACTACAGTATAACTCCTTGAGGCAGTAGGGACTATCTCTTTTTTATCATGGGTTGCTAGTGATTACTGCCAGGCATGTAATAAGCACTGAATACATAGATGTTAAAAGGAAGAAAAAGCCCATTTTTGGACCTAATCTACATTTCTCAGATGGCTTTCCTTAGACACTGCTTCACTCATAAAATGTTTCTACTGCATTGACCTGAAGCATTGCAGTATAACAGGATTAGAAGGTATATAGGGTGTATTAGGTAAGTCTATAGCTGAACCTTAGTTTTGTATGCAGGCCATGATAATCACTTATTTTTCGAAAAAGAAACAACTCAATGAATGCAGAGATAAGAACATGGTGTTTAGGAAAAAGCCTAAGGACCTTCAGAAGACCTGGGGGTGCATCTCAGTGCTATCACCTACTAGTCTTGGGTAAATCATCAATGATTATAGTAACATCATTACCTGATAGAAACCAGTGTTCTCTCTTACACAGGTCACAGAGTTTCTCTCTGAGGCCAGCATGATGAAGAGGAGATCTGAGAAATGTCACACTTCTAGGAAGTTTTTAAAAAGTGGGAGAAATTTAGGAAAACTGTTTAGCACTTTGCTTTTGTTTCATACTCTCTTTGTTTATTTTTTGAACATGTTTGCTTTAGAAATAATATGATAAAAAATCTGAAGGGAAAAACGGACTACTAAATTATTAAATTGCATTATGAGCACATTCATTTATTCCCCTTAGATTGATGGGGGGGAAAAAACCTGTTTCCACTCTCAGCTTTATTCTCAATTATATTTTACACTGAATTTAGGCTCTTCAATCACTATGTTAAAACTAATAGAAAGTACTTTGAGGTCTATATATTTTCTTACTGGCTTCTATAAAAATGTTGTTTAAACAAATAACCTGTTTTGTATCAGAAAAAGAAGTTTGTTTGGCAAGTAAAATCATAATGAAGAAAAAACTCCAAGTCTTTCTAGGAGAAAAAATTAAATAAATGGTTTGAAAGAAAAGCTAATATGTTCGTTAAGAGTCACATTGCATCAAAGTGAAAAATTCCTGTTTCCGCAAACAACTATAGTGAATATATATAAAATGCAAATTAGGCAGAAGTTTTTCATTAATTTTGATCCAAAACTGTGCAAAATACACAAGATGAGTCTTTTTTTTTTTTTCTTAGCCCACAAAGGCTGCTCTCCAGTTTTATTAAGTTCCTAAATCTCGGCTGCTTCCCTCCACCCTTTGCGCCAATTCATTCCTTCACCAGAGCCGTGCCTTGTGCCGGATGCAGGAATCAAACCAGGTCCCTACCATTGCCAAGCCCACAGGCGAGAAGGAAAGAGAAACTCCTAAAGCGAGCAAATGGCTGTAATCGAGGTTTCTTTCCAGTGTTCTAAGGGGCGAATGGGTAGGGGACGACTAATTGTCTGAGACTTAGTGGTGGGTGTATGTGTGGGCGGGGGAGGGAGTCATTCATGCAGCGCTTTCCCGTATAAAGCATGGCCACGGGAGAGGGAGCGGACTGTTGGTGCACTCCTAAGGACTGTGCGTATCTGGGGGAGGCGGCAGGATCCAGGGCCTGGAGGGCCTTGAACGCCCGGCCACGAGACCGGGGTTCCAGCTATTGGCGAAAGTAACCCGGAGAAGCTTCTGCCCAGGAGTGAGGCTTCGGCCCGGCCAAGTCACCTTGCAGGAGGGTAGCAACACAAAAGCAGAAGGACTCCCGCCCGGGCGGACTGGAAAAACCCCGGTAGTTGAGGGCGGAAGTAACCGCAAGCCCGTGACAGAACTGCGGAAGAACCCAAGATGAGTCTTCATTTGTTGAAATTTGTTCATTATTTTGAAAGTAAAAACTGCCATCAAATGGATTTTCCTGATTAAACCAGTACCTGATTCATTGTATCAGTGTTTGTTTTGGTATCATGTAGATAAGGAATTTCAGGAAAGGATTTAAAATCTGAAAGAGTCATTACGGTCTACTCAGAAAAATTTCCGGCTTGAGTATAAATTTAGGACCAGAGCTAGAAGGGCCCTGGCATCTCCTGTGGGAACATATGAACAGTTCTGGCTTCTGTCAATGAAAGCACAAATGAAGTAGGTTGTATAAACATGCTGAGCAACTGAAAGGGGGGTTGCCCTAAACTAGAAATAGCATACCAGTTTTACTGAATATCCCAAAAAGGACAGACAACATTAAATGCCTCTAATTAGCGAGGGTTAATATTACAATTAGAAAAAAAGTTATTTTATTCTGAGAGGTACCACTCAAACAAGGCATCTATAAAGTGATTCCAAAATGATTTTATAAGCAGTGGCAGAAGGGTATATTGAAAACGCACAACCCAGACTGGGATTTGAACCCACTGTCTTTTGAGATCACACACCTGGTCTCAGGACTTAATGAAGTTCAGGTTCTTTATGTCTCATCGCTGAAAGAATCAGTGAGAAACAAAGTGATAGGTAAGAAGTGGATTTATTCAGAGAGATACACATTCCAGAATGTGGTCCATCTCAAAAGGCAAGAATGGCTTTAGGAGAAACACATCCACAGAGTGTGGGTCATCTCAGAGGGCAAGAGGCCCTGAAATACGGTGCGGTTAGTTTTTATGGGCTGGGTAATTTCATAGGCTAATGAGTGGGAGGATTATTCCAACTATTTTGGAGAGGGGTCAGAGATTTCCAGGAATTGGGCCACTG
Source organism: Delphinus delphis (assembly GCF_949987515.2). Taxonomy (NCBI): domain Eukaryota; kingdom Metazoa; phylum Chordata; class Mammalia; order Artiodactyla; family Delphinidae; genus Delphinus; species Delphinus delphis. Next base: position 141,267,903 of record NC_082683.1, on the reverse strand, counting down.
ATCACTTTTTGGCCTTTTATGGTTGGCCTTGGAACTGTGATGGTGCTGATGGGTGTTTCATTTAGCATGCTAATGCATTACATTGAGCGTATAATGAGGCTCAAGGTCTACTGGAAGTCAGATCTTCTGCTGTCTTGGATCTAGTTGGTTTTAACCAGTTTTTGTTGTGTCCTCAATGGCTATGTCATTCTTTTAAAGGTTGTGCCCTGCCCCCTTCCCTCCTGTTTCAATATGAGTTCACAATCAGAAAAATTATTGAAAATAACTGCAGCCAAGTTCAGAGACCTGGAATCACAGCTCTGGGAAGTAGTAGGTATGACTATTGTTCATTGGCCTAGACTATATTTAGATTGTGCCACGATTTTAATACCTCTATGTTGCTAAGAAATAGAGAAAGTATGGAAGAAAGTTTTGCTGAACCATAAAACCAAACTGGGCAAGCGGATAAAAGAATTGTAGAAGCTCGGTTGAAAAAAAGACATTGACTCAAAAGAAGCTTGCTTAGAGTTTTATCCTTGGAATGGCTACAGAGGAAAGGAAGGAAAGAAGGGTGAGGGGTTTGATGGTGCAGGCTTTGAGAGATTGGGGCTTCAGTCTGTTCTAGGGAAGAATGGTAATTAAGACCTTTCCAAATCTGTGACTCTTAAATGGTATGATACTGAAAAAAAAATCTAATATAATTTGCTTGGACTATTCCTTGAACTTATTGCTTAAAATTTTGTAAGCTGATAGGGTAGGGGGAGCTCCAGAGAAAGAGAACAAGGGGTGGCTGTCTTGACATAAGAGAAGCCATTTTTGGCCTAAGCCATTTTGTGATCTAAGCCTGACCACAATGCTTGCCCTTGAACAGGTCTCAGTAATTAATGATCTTAAGGGAACAAAAGAATGCAGGAACAAAGGACTGTTATTGGGCAAGAAGAGTAACAATAGCAAAGATAATAAACCACTTGTAAAGACTCCCAGTTCTGTCTCAATGGCAAAAATTAGCCTGAAGCACTGGTTTTTTTAAAATAAATTTATTTATTTATTTTGGCTGCGTTGGGTCTTCGTTGCTGCGAGTGGGCTTTCTCTAGCTGTGGAGCCGGGGCTACTCTTCATTGTGGTACGCGGGCTTCTCATTGCAGTGACTTCTCTTGTTGTGGAGCACAGGCTCTAGGCGCGCGGCCTTCAGTTGTGGCACGCGGGCTCAATAGTTGTGGCTCGTGGCCTCCAGAGCGCAGGCTCCGTAGTTGTGGTGCACGGGCTTAGTTGCTCCGTGGCATGTGGGATCTTCCCGGCCCAGGGCTCAAACCCGGGTCCCCTGCATTAGCAGGCGGATTCTTAACCACTGCGCCACCAGGGAAGTCCCCAGTGTTAAATTCTTAATATGTATGCCAGCCCTCTGCTAGACCTGCGGCAATTCTATGCTGAATTCTCCTTTGCTTAAACCCCTTCATGAAGATGAATGTACCCTTAGCTTAAAACGTCCCCGATTTTGCTGTTTGGGGAGACACTGCTTTGGGAAAGAGCCCCAGTGTTCTCCTTACTTGCTGCAAGTAATAAAGCCTTCCTTCTCCAACTCTTTGAGTAGGCTGTGTCTTCCGGCTCAATACCCACCAAGAGGCAAACCCAGTTTTTGGGTAACACTGACTATAAAAAACCCAGTTATGAATTATTCTGAGTACTATAAATTTAAAACAAAATATCCCACATGATTTTATTGTCCATGTTTTCATTTGTGCTTATGATCATGTTGTTACAATGTGGAACTATTTTACTTATCACTGGCTTTATCAGATAGAAGGTTCAGAGAGTCAGGACCACCAGGGATCTATCCATTTGTCTGTCTGGGTATCTATCTATCTACCTACCTATGGGATTTTCTACAGTGATTTGAACTTACATAACTGTGGAAGCTGGTAAAGAAGCAGTCTCAATTAAGTCTGTTATCTTTCTGTGTGATGCTGGAGCTTAAAATCCATGAGACAGGCAGGCAGGAAGAGAAAATGGATGTAAAGTCAGGGAGACCAAGAATAAGCTAGAACCCATAAGCACAAGGTGGAACCTGCAAGGATGGACTGAAACTGGTGTCAGTTCTTGTTGCCTCTGTCCTTAGAGGTGTGGGTGTCCTGCAGTAGTCGGGGCTTCTCCATGGAGCTAAACAAAAACACCTCTCCCAGGAGTCAGAGAAGCTGTTGGAGGATCCAGGGGAAGGTGGAGGAGTTGCAGCCTCAGCCACTGAGTGAGGTGAGCCAGCTGATAAATGATAATGTGTGGGAGCTACAAAATAATTGCTGGGTTTCCCTGGTGGCGCAGTGGTTGAGAGTTCGCCTGCCGCTGCAGGGGACACGGGTTCGTGCCCCGGTCTGGGAAGATCCCACATGCTGCGGAGCGGCTGGACCCGTGAGCCATGGCCGCTGAGCCTGCGCGTCCGGAGCCTGTGCTCCACAACGGGAGAGGCCACAACAGTGAGAGGCCCACATACCGCAAAAAAAAAAAAAATTTCTGCTTCACTTCTTTTTTTTTTTAAATTAATTAATTAATTAACTAATTTTTGGCTGCATTGCGGTGCATGGATTTAGATGCTGCACGGCATGTGGGATCCTCCCAGACCAGGGCTCAAACCCGTGTCCCCTGCATTGGCAGGCAGATTCTTAACAACCGAGCCACCAGGGAAGTCCCTGCTGCTTCAATTCTGCCCTCCAAATCTTGCACAAGAATATCTCTTGTGGCTTACTCTAACCAGAAACATACAAGGAAGGTCATTCTGAGAAACAGATTTCAGGCTAGCCAGCTTGACACATTGCAAAGTCTCACACAAGCCTACGCAAATTAAATTATAAATGATGTGTGTATGCCAAATGACATCACAGCCTGGTTTATAAATAGAAACACAACTTATTAAATATTTTCTGTGTTCTATTCTTTGGGCATTAAGTCATTGAATTATCACAACTCAATGCTGTAGGGGCTATTTTTTCCCCATTTTCCAGACGTGGAAACTGAATCAAAAATAGTTAAGTAACTCATGTAAGGCCATAGAGCCAATAAAAGCAGGATTTAAACCACCCAGACAGTCTAGCTGTATAGCCTCTGCCCTTACCTGCTACCCCTCTGCACCTTCCAAGAGACAATGTAGGAAAGCTCTGGCAGAATTGAGTCAAAAGGGGACACAATGTAGTCTAAGCCTGATAAGTGCAAAAGGACTTGGGCCATAGCAGTCAGCAGGGATTTCCTGCTGTGAGCAGCACAACACTGTTCACCTGATTAAATTGATGATTAAAATTTTGCTTGAATTTGCTTTTTACAGATTTCTATCTGCATGTATAATTTTTTTTGTTTTGCTTCAAGTAATTAATAGCAATACAGCTCTTAAATAGTGAACAGCTTAACTCATCTGGGGACCAGCTGAACTGTTTCTGATAGGGAAAGGGGATGTATGAGGAACCAACAACTCTTAGAACATCATTATTAATGAGGGGCTTCCCTGGTGGCGCAGTGGTTGAGAATCTGCCTGCCAATGCAGGGGACACGGGTTCGAGCCCTGGTCTGAGAGGATCCCACATGCCGCGGAGCAACTAGGTCCGTGAGCCACAACTACTGAGCCTGCCTGTCTGGAGCCTGTGCTCCGCAACAAGAGAGGCCGCGATAGTGAGAGGCCCGCGCACCGCGATGAAGAGTGGCCCCCGCTCACCGCAACTAGAGAAAGCCCTCGCACAGAAACGAAGACCCAACACAGCAAAAATAAATAAATGAATTAATAAACTCCTACCCCCAACATCTATAATTAATTAATTAATTAAAGAATAAACAAGTGCATTAACTATAAATGAATGAAGCATTAGTTAAGGCCATAGAGAAATGTTTTTTAAAAACCCTCAATCCCTACTAAATGAGAGATGCTTTTGCCAGATATATTAAGTTCTTGAATTAAATGTACATGCAGTTTTCCTCATCCATTTGCAAAACGGCAGATTTTCACAGTAAAATGCTTCCTCTTTGTCCCTGGAGGAAGATTTTTTTCAATGTCCCACATATGTTCTTGGAGGGAAAGGCAGTGGGAATCAAGGTACGTCAGGATGATTATGGCTGTCTGGCTGGAAGCTTTCTGAGACTGCCCTTGCACAATTCTGTGTGTAATTCAGCATGTAAAAATTGAAACGCATTTGGAGTTTTCTGTGACAATGGCTTTGTATTGCACAAGTCCCGTACTGCTTTCAATCACTCAACCACTTCCCCCTTGCATGGACGGCAGGCATTTCCTTTAGGGCACGCTATGCTCTGGGAAAGGCATCTTGTCTATAACACATGTCTCACCTGCCAAACACAGCAGAACCACACTTGGCACCGAGACCACTCCTCACAGATGTTCAGCGGCTCTCTCCCGAAAAGCTAATTTGTGTGAAATCCTGAAACTACAACTCTCTACTTCACATAAAGTGTATTTTCCCAAAAATGGTTCATGAAAAGCCTTGTCTGCAGATCGTCTGCTGGCCCCGGACCCAGAGCATCTCCTGGTCTGTGTTGGACTCTGACGGCCACACAACCACGGGTGCCACCAAGTCTAGGAATCTTCTCTCAACCTCTACTGAGTCCTCTGAGTCCCTATCGATTCCCCACAAAACTCTCCCAAACTTTTTAAATTCCCCTAAATTAAATCAGCTTTCTCTCCTTCTCACCAAACCCTGACAAGTCCCATCCGCTGTCCTCTATCTTATTTCAAACACTTTGGATGTACCCGTACTTTTTCAGCCTTTATTTTAGTCTCAAGGAACTAGTGAGCAGCTCAAATGCAATCCTTTCCTGACTCCACCAGGGAGTTAATTATTTTTCCCTCAATGCTTCCACAATGTGGTTTAGATTTTTTTTTCTTTTTTAATATTCATTTATTTATTTACTTATTTATTTGGCTGCGCGGGGTCTTAGTTGCAGCACACGGGCTCTTCAGTTGCGCATGCAGGATCTAGTTCCCTAACTAGGGATCGAACCCAGGCCCCCTGAATTAGGGGCATGGAGTCTTAACCACTGGACCACCAGGGGAGTCCCCTAGACTTCTTTTTCTTTCATGTTCTGCTTTTATTTCTTATTTTTTAATGACACTAGGTACTACTATGGCCTCTTGGGGTTTTGTTTTTGTTTTTGTTTTTTTTATTTTTGGCTATGTCGGGTCTTTGTTGCTGTGCACGCGCTTTCTGTAGTTATGGCGAGTGGGGGCTACTCTTCATTGTGGTGTGTGGCCTCTCATTGTGGTGGCTTCTATTGTTGTGGAGCACGGGTTCTAGGTGCGCGGGCTTCAGTAGTTGTGGCTCGTGGGCTCTAGAACGCAGGCTCAGTAGTTGTGGTGCACAGCATTAGTTGCTCCGTGGCATGTGGGAACTTCCCAGACTAGGGCTCGAACCTGTGTCCCCTGCATTGGCAGGCAGATTCTTAACCACTGCGCCACCAGGGAAGCCCTATGGCCTCTTGTAAAAGATCAAAGCTGTGGATTCCAGTTCTACCTCCTCCTCTAACCATGTGACATTGTTCAAGTCACCTGATCTTTCTGGTACTCAGTTTTCTCATCTGCAATGGGTTAATAATAATCATGATAAAATATAACAATAGTTTTAATAAGATCTAGCATATACAGTGCTTCCTATGTGCCAGGAACTCTTTTAAGAGTGAACATACATTAATTTTTTAATAATGCAGAAGCATGATTAAATCATTTTTAGCAAATCCATACCATAGAGTATTAGGTAGCCATTAAAAATAATGAGGTATAATAACATTAAACTATGTCAATGATATAATATTAAGTGGAAAATATTTGTCTCTCACACTTTAAAAATATATTCAGACACATATATGGTTTGAATTTTTAAAAACATGTGTTTATACATCTGTATAGTTTAAATTTTTCAATGAACATTTTAAAAACAAAAGAAATAGAAAAACTTGACTAAAAATATGATTTTAACAAATATACTGGAACTGGCAATTTAAGTATATTAATGTTACCACTCATGAAAGTAGAAACTGCTATGTATTATTCCTATTCCAATCACAATTTTTTAAATATTTTGATATATACCTTGAAGAACTGACAACTAAACAGGATTGCGGTTTTCTGAATATCCCCAGTGAGAGTATAGATTTCTAATTTGGGGATGTTTGATATTTTTTAACAGAAAATGATTATTTGCCATCATGCCTGATGAATAAAGTTGCTAATCAGGGTGGGTAATGTTGATTTTAGTCCAAACTATCCCAGACTTCTCTCATTCTAAGCCCTGTCATTTTTAAAAGATGTCATAGGGGCAACAGTTCACTCCTTTGACAGGATGTGGAGCCCCCAAAATGTTTCCAGAATCTATTTCAAAATAAGAAGCTTAATTATGTTTTGTAGGAAGAAATCTGCACACATCAAAATTATGCTGCTCAGGTTCCATTCTTTTAGTTAGCTGCCAATTGGAACCAATCTCTAAAACTTTTCAATAATTTCATCAGTCCTAGAAGTTACTAGATAAATGCCTTATTAATCATGTTAGAATTTTTTTAATTTTCTTTGTATAATACACTTCTGTCATTACTTCATCTCTATAAGAAATTTTTTTAATAAATTTGTTTATTTTATTATTTTTGGCTGTGTTGAGTCTTTGTTGCTTCACATGGGCTTGCACGGGCTTCTCACTGCGGTGGCTTCTCTTGTTGCAGATCGTGGGCTCTAGGCGCACAGGCTTCAGTAGTTGTGGCACGCGGACCCAGCAGCCGTGGCGCACAGGCTTAGTTGCTCCATGGCATGTGGGATCTTCCCGGACCAGGGCTTGAACCCGTGTCCCCTGCATTGGCAGGCAGATTCTTAACCACTGTGCCACCAGGGAAGTCCCTATAGATAACTTTTTTTTTAACATCTTTATTGGAGTATAATTGCTTTACAGTGGTATGTTAGTTTCTGCTTTATAACAAAGTGAATCAGCTATACAAATACATATATCCCCATATCTCTTCCCTCTTGCATCTCCCTCCTTCCCAGCCTCCCTATCTCACCTCTCTAGGTGGTCACAAAGCACCGAGCTGATCTCCCTGACCTATAGGTAACTTTTGAATGTAAAATATCTCACTTACATACTTTACAACTTATTCTTGATTTGAAATGAAAAAAACTCTTTGAGTTTTGCCTGTAATTACTACCATCACAATGAGTAGCAAATCTTAAAAATGCTGTTCCTTCAAGCTGAAATCCAATGCAGCAACTTCCTGCTCCACCTCCAACAAGTAACTGGCTCTGCACTGTGGCTTGTCTACATCTCTTTTATTCAGTAAAAGAGGGGAACTTCTTCTGCCCAAGATAAATGCCTCAGCCCACTCTCAGAAACTTGCTCCACCATTTACATTAATTCATCTTTCTCATCAGCCCCTCTTTTCACCCAGATTTTGCCCCTCAGCATTTAAACAAGTCAAGTCTCTCCCACAGAGACTTGAGAGAGAGAAGGAGACAGAAAGAGAGACAAAGAGACAAACATGGAGAGAGAGAGAGAGAACACTGATCTCTAGGTCTCCTTCTGTCTTCTGAACAATCATTGGACTCCTTCTTTAAACCAACCTTAGTACTCTGTTAAATTATTCACTCTCACATTCTTCTCAAGCCATAGCAGTTAGGGTTTTTTCCCAATCACTCCAATGAAAGTATTAGTGATGGTCACTAATGACCATCCATTGTCCAAACCCAAGGGAGAATTTTCAGGCATTGTACTTGAATTCCTTGGCATTGTACATTTCGCCACTCTTCATCACTTCTTCCTTGAAACGTTTAGTTTGCCTTCTGTGAAATCACACTCTTCCTGTTCTCTTTCTACCTCCTGTTCCTTTTTTTGTGTATTTTGGAGACTCATTTAAAACTTGATGCTCCCCAGAATTCCATCACGGGTCCCTCTCTCTTCTCCATCTGTACACTTATCCTTAACATCTCTTCTTTGTTCAAGGCCTCAAATAGTACTTCTGCCTGCTGCCATCCTAACCTTTGAGCCTAAACTGAGCTTTGTCCACAAGTGTCAGTCTGAACTCATCACGTGGCTCCACAAACTCTCTTATCCTCTGTGCTCCCTTTTTGGCAAATGGCACCACCCAGTTGCACAAATAAAAAACATGGAGTCCTCCTAGGACGTTTCTCTCTTCCTTATTTCCCACATTCATTGATCTTCAAGCCCCGCCAACTCTATTTATTAAATGCGTCTTCAAGTATTCATTTCGGGCTTTTCCACTTCTTATCTAGATTCCTATCATAGACTCACTGCACTTCTCCCTTTAGTTTCATCTCTTCCGGTACAACCTCCCCAATGCCATCAAAATAAAGGTCTAATACACAAATCAGTAACTCCAGATAAAACCCAAACCTAAGGCTTTAGGTAATCTGGCTCCTGCCTGCCTTCCCAGTCTTACCTTCTCTGAACTCCACAGGCATATCCTGAGATCTGGCCACACTCAACAACTGCAGTTTTGTAAACATGTCATAATGCTCTTTTCCCACACCTTCCCATTATTTTCCCTCTCCCTCTTTTCTTCTCAGCATTGCTAATTATTACTTCTTCTTGGAAAACTTCTCAGTTTCACTTCTATCAAGGTTTATTAGGGCTTCCCTGGCGGTCCAGTGGTTAAGACTCTGTGCTTCCAATGCAGGGGGCGCAGGTTGGATGCCTGGTGGGGAACTAAGATCCCACATGCTGTGTGGCGCAGCCAAAAAAAAAAAAAAAAGATTTATCTTATCTGAACTTTTAATAAATTTGCCGAGAATTGAAATAAGTGAGCTTCCCTTGGGGATCTGTAGATCTTTGTCTCTCTTATTACATTTATAATACCAGGACTCTTGCTCACCTGTTCTGAAACTAAACCCAAATCAGATTTACAAATAGGTAAGGGATTACCAAAGTGAATGTATTAAGTAAAAGCTAGTGGAAAGCCCACGAAGCGAATTTTAAAGAATAGCTGAATACAGTGGCTTAACCAATGTCCTCAGGAGTCTGTGTATTTTTTCCATCTTTCTCTTTATTTTTCTCTATATTGGCCTTATTCTCAGACAGGCTGTCACTACATGGTAGCAAAGAAGGCTGTCAGCTTCTTTCTTGAAATTTCTGTCAAAAATCCTAGGATGAAAAAAAAAAAGAAATCCTAGGATGGTTTCTCATTGACCTAACTGTGGCCACATGTCTGTTTTACTGAATAATTGCTTTGGTTAGGACAATGAGATAACTTGACGGGCCAGGCCTAGGCCACAGGCCCACCGTAGGTGCTGGGATAGTGGGTAGGGTCATAAACTGTGAATGGGAGAAATGATTCCTCCAAATAGATGCTGGACATAGAAGGGTACATATGTCTACTGCAACCCTTCTCATACTATAATAATACAGTGTGTTTGTCTGCCTACTCACCGATTTGTGAGCCCTTTCAGGGTAGGTATAGATTATATTTTCACATATGTAACCCAAACACAAAGTATACCACATATCAGTGTTCTTGTGAGAACTTCATGAAATAATGTATTTAAAGCCTTTAAAGTATTCAGCCATAAAAAAGAATGAAATCTTGTCATTTGCGACAACATGGATGGAAGTTTAGGGCATTATGCTAAGTGAAACAAGTAAGAGAGAAAGATAAATACCATAGACCTCACTTATACATAGAATCTATAAAATAAACAACAACAAATAACAAAACAAAACAAAATAAAAGCCAAGCTCATAGCTATGTACAGAGAGCAAACTGGTAGATGTCAGAGGTGGGGGAGTGGACAAAATGGGTGAAGGGGGTCAAAAGCTACAAACTTCCAGTTATAAAATAAATAAGACACCAGAATGTAATGTACAGCACGGTGACTATGGTTAACAATATTGTATTTTATATACTTGAAAGTTGCTAAGAGAATAAATATTTTTTTATACTTTTTTAAATTCTTTTCCATTATGGTTTATCATAGGATATTGAATATAGTTCCCTGTGTGTAGGACCTCGTTGTCTATCCATCCTAGATATATACTAGTTTGCATCTGCTAATCCCAACTCCCAACCCTTCCCTCCCCTACCTGCCCTCCCCCTTGGCAACCACAAGCCTGTTCTCCATGAGACTCTTTCTGTTTCATAGATAGGTTCATTTGTGTCATATTTTAGATTCCACATATAAGTGATATCACGGTATTTGTCTTTCTCTTTCTGACTTATTTCAGTTAGTATGATAATCTCTAGTTGTATCCATGCTGCTGCAAATGGCATTATTTTGTGTTTTTTTATGGCTGAGTAGTATTCCATTGTATATATGTACCATATCTTCTTTTATCCATTCATCTGCCAATGGACATTCCATGTCTTGGCTATTGTGAATAGTGCTGCTATGAACATAGGGGTGCATGTATCTTTTTTTCAAATTAATTAATTTATTTATTTGGCTGCATCGGGTCTTAGCTGTGGCACTCGGGATCTTTGTTGCGTCATGCGGGATCTTTCATTGCAGCACACAGGCTCTTTGTTGCAACACCTGGGCTTCTCTCTAGTTGTGGAACGCAGGCTCCAGAGTGCATGGGCTCAGTAGTTGCAGTGCCTTGGGCTCTCTAGTTGTGGCACAAGGGCTCTAGATCTAGCTCGCAGGCTTAGTTGCCCTGCGGTATGTGGGATCTTAGTTCCCCAACCAGGGATCAAACCTGCCTCCCCTGCAATGGAAGGTGGATTCTTAACCACTGGACCACCAGGGAAGTCCCACTAAGAGAATAAATATTAAAAGTCCTCATCACAAGAAAAAAAATTGTAACTATATATGGTAATAGATATTGACCAGACTTATCGTGGTGATCATTTTGCAGTATATACAAGTATCCAATCATTATTTTGTACACCTGAATCGTATATATAGTTGTATACCAATTATATCTCAATAAAGCATTTATCACAAAGTCAGATATATAATAATAAACATTAGCTATCATTATTGGTATGATTTCATATACAGAGTGAAGAAGGTAGTATGAAATAAGCTTTATTTGTACAGTCAATATACTGAAAAGGCTCATATGCACGATTTTTTTGTTTCTTTTTTGGCCGCACCTCGTGGCTTGCAGGGTCTTAGTTCCCTGACCAGGGATTGAATCTGGGCCCACAGCAGTGCAAGCTCAGAGTCCTAACCACTGGACGGCCATGGAATTCCCATCATATGCATGACTGTCATAAGAGAAAACAGTTTCACCTTCAAATAACAGAAGAGCCATCTACAAGTGAATTAAACTTAAGAGATTTATTATCTCACATATCAGGGAGTCTAGAAACCACATGGCTATAAAGAGATGGTTAAATCTGTGGCTAAAAGAAATAATCAAAAATCCAGAATATTTACATCTTTCAGTTTTGTCATGCTCAGAGGGTAAGCTAATTCTCTTCGTGGTGACAAGAGATTGTTGAAGCTCCTACCAGTACATCCCCACATACAAGTGGACCAAAGGCAGAAAAAAGGAATACCTCTTCCCATGGTTCTCTTTTTAAGAACAAAGAGTTTTCTCAGAACCCTCCCTGTCCCCAGCCAATTACTACTATATATCTTTGGTCAGAATGGGGTCAGAGTGAGATCACTTTGATTCTCATAGATCAAGCAAGGCTTTTTCAAAGGAGGAGGATGTGCTTTCTAACACTGTTGGGACCCTGCCTATATGGAGGGGGGTGGGGATACAGCTATAGTGTTGGCAAAAAATGAAGTCTGCCACATGTTGTAGCATTTCCAAAGTAATATGTGCTCACTGTTGCAATTCAATACATCAACAGTGTCTACAGTAAAATTACTATTCTCCCCTTTTGTCCCCTGATTTTATCCCTTGGTATACATACAGTTCACAGTTTGGGGGACTGGGTATGATTCTTATTTTCATTTGCTCCTACAAAAATAAGAGCATATTGGTGAGTTGGCTCCCCCAAATTGAAACATGCTATATATATTCTATGGCATTTTCTTTCTAATTCATGCACATTCTTTCCATAGTATAGTGTGTCAGCTATTGACTTATTGTCTTTTAATTCCAAATCCACCCTTCTTTGCCCTGTTTTGTGATTCCGGAGCTATTTTTTTAAACATTTCTCCTTTGACACCTGGCTCAGTTTTAGACTTTGTCAATAGAGGGTGCTGGAGGGGCACCACAAGGCCAGCAGGAGGAGGGGCTTCCCTTCCTGCATCCAGAGTGGTATTTTTGGCATGGCAGCCAGTCGATGGGCCTGGGAGAGGCCTAGTAGTTCTTGCATTATCAGCTCTGCTCATAGACACTCTGAGAAGTTTTTCTGCCACTCTGCAGGTCAGTCCTGTGGACCAGCTGTAGCTACACCCTCAGGCAAGTTTCTTGCCACCAGCAGGCTGCATGTTCCTTTGGTAGCCACACCCTCTCCAGAGGTCTGAATCTCAGTCTTGGGCAAAGGGAGGAGAGGTCTTCTAGATTCTTACTTCCTTCCTTCTTCGAGATTCTTTAGCCCAAGGAATAGTAAATTCTTTCTGTATTTGCTACTTCTGTACTTAGACTTTTATTTCCCCCTTTTACTAGTTAACCACCTTTTACTGGTTAACAATTTTTCATATCAAATTTTCTCTGTTCAATAAACAAATGGGACCTAATGAAACTTCAAAGCTTTTGCACAGCAAAGGAAACCATGAACAAGACCAAAAGACAACCCTCAGAATGGGAGAAAATATTTGCAAATGAAGCAACCGACAAAGGATTAATCTCCAAAATTTACAAGCAGCTCATGCAGCTCAATAACAAGAAAACAAACAACCCAATCCAAAAATGGGCAGAAGACCTAAATAGACATTTCTCCAAAGAAGATATACAGACTGCCAACAAACACATGAAAGAATGCTCAACATCATTAATCATTAGAGAAATGCAAATCAAAACTACAATGAGATATCATCTCACACCAGTCAGAATAGCCATCATCAAAAAATCTACAAACAATAAATGCTGGAGAGGGTGTGGAGAAAAGGGAACACTCTTGCACTGCTGGTGGGAATGTGAATTGGTTCAGCCACTATGGAGAACAGTATGGAGGTTCCTTAAAAAACTACAAATAGAACTACCATATGACCCAGCAATCCCACTACTGGGCATATACCCTGAGAAAACCAAAATTCAAAAAGAGTCATGTACCAAAATGTTCATTGCAGCTCTATTTACAATAGCCCGGAGATGGAAACAACCTAAGTGCCCGTCATCGGATGAATGGATAAAGAAGATGTGGCACATATATACAATGGAATATTACTCAGCCATAAAAAGAAACGAAATTGAGCTATTTGTAATGAGGTGGATAGACCTAGAGTCTGTCATACAGAGTGAAGTAAGTCAGAAAGAAAAAGACAAATACCGTATGCTAACACATATATATGGAATTTAAGAAAAAAATGTCATGAAGAACCTAGGGGTAAAGCAGGAATAAAGACGCAGACCTCTTAGAGAACGGACTTGAGGTTATGGGGAGGGGGAAGGGTGAACTGTGACAGGGCGAGAGAGAGTCATGGGCATATACACAGTAACAAACGCAGTAAGGTAGATAGCTAGTGGGAAGCAGCTGCATGGCACAGGGATATTGGCTCGGTGCTTTGTGACAGCCTGGAGGGGTGGGTTGGGGAGGGTGGGAGGGAGGGAGACGCAAGAGGGAAGACATATGGGAACATATGTTTATGTATGACTGATTCACTTTGTTATAAAGCAGAAACTAACACACCATTGTAAAGCAATTATACCCCAATAAAGATGTTAAAAAAAAAAAAATAAAAAAAAAAAATTTTCTCTGTTCAAATTACCATTGTGGTTTCTTTTGACTGGATTCTGTCCCAGTTCACTCAACATTTATGGTTTTGTTTGAGTGTCTTATTTTAAAATTCATTATTTAGTAAATATTTATTGAGAATCTACTATGTGCATATTAGTTTAGTATTAGTTTGAACATATTAGTTTAAATACTAGGAATAACGTGGTGAACAAGACAAAATCCTTAATTCATGGAGTTTACAGTCTAGTGCAGAGATTCAGGTGATAAAATTAAATAAATATAAAACTCAAGATAGTGATCAATACTATAAAGAGAATATGACTGTTTATGAGACTAGAAAGTAAAAATAAATCAGGGGATAGGAGACCGTGAGGGTAAGCATGATCAAGAAGGAATTCTCTGAGGAGGTGACATTTGAGCAGAGATCTGAATCATGGGAAGAAGCTGACAGTTTGAGGGACAGCAAACATCCATTGCGGCTGGAGCATGGTGTAAAAAGAGTAGAGTGGTAGTGTATGTGGTCAGAAGCCAGCAGATAATGTAGAACCAATTAGGTAATGAAAAGTTTAAATGTTATTCTATGTATGATGGGAAGCCATTGGAATGCCTTAAGCGCAGAAGAATAAAACAATCTACTTTATGTTTTAAAAAATGCCACTTTGGCTGCTGTATAAAGAATAAACTCACTGGAGTCAAGAATAGAGGTAGGTATACAAATTAGGAGGCTATAACAGTCATCCACAGAGAGATATTGTTGACTTGGGCTAAAATGGAGGAGAACAAATGTAAGATAGAGCCTACCGATGTTGCTGATTGACTATTTGTGGAGAATGAGAAGAAGTGAAAAATCAGAGATAACTTCCAGGTTGGGGGCTGAGTAAACGGTTAATGTATGTGAAAATCTGTGGGGTTTACATCAGCAGTTCTCAACATTTTTGGTCTCAGGATCCTTTTTTACTTTTAAAAATTGAGTAATTTTAAAAATGTTTTCATTTATAGGGAATACATATATATTTATTATATTAAAATTAAAACAAAAATATTTAAAATACGTATTTATTAATTCTTTTAAAACAAAAATAATAAATCCATGGCATGTTGGCATAAATAGCATTCCTTATGAAAAATACTGTATTTTAAGTAAACTATTCTACATAACAGAAACTGTTTAGTGAGAAAAGAGGCATAGTTTTATATTTTTCAACTCTCAGTGTCTGGCTTAATAAAAGGCAATTGTGAGGACTTCCCTGGCGGTTCAGTGGTTAAGACTCCGCACTTCCAATGCAGGGGGCAAGGGTTCAATCCCTCATTGGGGAACTAAGATCCCACATGCTGCACTGTGCGGCCAAAGAAAAAAAAATTTTATTCTTAAATCTGCTTTCTTATTCAATCTGCTGTGATATATTGTTTTAGTTACACCACATGAAAAAACCTCCACCTCACATAGATATGTAGTTAGAAATGTGACGGTTGTTTTAATAGCCTTTTCAGATAATTACAAATATTCTTCTTTGACCTTACACTAAACCTTAAGAAGTGTTTCTTAAAGATGATCTGCAATGTGGACTCTGAAACCATATCAAAGAACTTTTCATGCTGTTATGTTAAAATCTACTGGTCTATTTGTACTTTGAATGAATCTTTTATCTATACATGATTTTGACTTCATGAATGCCCAGAAATCCCCAGAACACACTTTGAGAATAACGGGGTAACATAACAGTATTCATTAATTTAACACATATGTATTGAGTTGTTACCATAGATCAGCCACTGTTCTGTAAACAAGAGATACAAAGAAATGATTTAACATGACCCTTTCCTTCTTACATAGTTTTGAGCACATTGTCTTTGAGGGCTCTAGGCCCCATGACGATACCAACTGGGGGACAGTTTCTTTCCCAAACGGTATTTTGTAAGCCAAAAATTTCAATTCCAAACGATACTAGGGAGTACTTACTCTACAAAAAAATAAACAACAACAACAACAAAAATAACAACAAAAACCCTGGCACTTTCTCAGGGATGCAGGTAAATGTAAGGCAGTAAAACGTGTTTATACACATACTTCCTGTATTGCTTTGTCACTTCCACCATCATGATAAAATACCCATATAGATTACTAACTCTAATCTCTTCACATGTTAAAGTCAGATGTCAACATCTTGCTTTCCAAAAACTGCAGAATCTCCTGTATCACCCTGAACGTTCCTTATTCTTCCAGATACAAATTCACAACAAATTATTACTTCATAAAGTGACTTCACGTCAACTCCTTGCACTCTGTTTACATTAATGAAGCCAGATGATGTGAGATTAGGGGAAATCCCATATACTTTCTGTAGTTGATGACTTCTTTAGTCGTGCCAATTTTTTTTTTCTTACCTTAGTCAACAGTATGATATAATTACAATGTTCAACTACAGTACAGCTTCCTAATCTGGATATGAAGATGAATAGCTTAATCAGAAAAACAGAAAAGTTGGTTTCAGGCTATAATCCTTAAAATTTAGTCATGAAAATATGGATCAAACATTAATATTCAGAAGAGAAACTGCCTGATACTGGAGAGCAGGGATTATCTTTGTGATCATATTTGCAACTACTACCTTTTCTACTTTAATTAAAGCAGATTCTACAGTAACTTTTGTCAAGTTGAAAACAAGAGGGGAGTCCAAATACAAGGAAACAGCTTCATAGCTTTAATTGAAAAGTTTAGAGATAAAAACTTATCTAGCAAGAAATTACACTAAAGATGGAAATGACATGAAATTGCTAGTCTCATTAAAGGATAATCTTTAATAAACCTTTGAAAAATAATTTCAGTTCTTCCTATTTAAAATGAGAGAAGCAATACCTTCCAGCTCCAGCTGTTAAAGGACTAAGTGAGATATTGGATATAGAGCACCCAGTGCAGTTCTGGCACATCCTGGGACTTGACTAATGTTAATACCTTTCCTTTCCTTCTTTCTGAAGCTCCTTTGTAAGGATAATCCTTACTATTCTTGATTGACTAGAACAAAATACTAAACATAACCATGCTATTAATGAATCTAAACTTTTTTGAAATGTTTTTCTCTATGTTTTTAAAAGCAGGAGTTTTGTAGCAGCATCTCTTTCCCCAGTGAATATTTACTGAGCATCTACTACATGCCAGGTGCTGCCAGGTCCTGGAGAGATGGCTTTGAACATGTCTAATACAGCTCATGAGGAAGACAAGCATCCATGAGGAAGACAAGCATCCACCAAATAATTAATTATAATTATCCCTATTTCTTATTTTTTCTCCTTAATTCTTCTCACTGAGTAACATACAATATACTTGGCCTACTTACCTAGTTTATTGTCTGTCTTCCCCACTAGAATATCTGTTTTATTCCCTGTTGAGCCCATCAAGATTAGTACTTGACACACAATGGACATTTAATGAATATTTGTTGAAAGAAATGTATGAATTATAATTTTAATAATCACTTTGAAAAAGTTAAGGATGCTATGTGAGCCTATAATGTGGAGGTTAACCTTGTGTTTCATATCAAGGATAAAAGAAAGAGGTTTCACTGTATATGGAACAGGAATAAAAGGACTGGTCATATAGAGATATAAGAAGATAACTGATGTCTTCAGTTTGAGAAGCCATAAGAAACTTGCTTAAGTGCTGAAGTTGAGTTTAGAACACAGAGATTCAGGATGAGTGAAAAAGTTTATAACTTAGTACTGGTATGAAAAACTGAAAAGGAAAGGTATAAGTAACTCATTAAACATTCAGAGGAAGATATAAATTCTGTATGTTACTTTGAAAGGATCATACCCTCTAATGAAGCAAGTAGTGAAAGAAGAAGACAAGCCTATTTGACCATTATTTTAATTAAAAACTTATTTTTAACAAGCTAAACACATAGTTGAAGCAATTTCTTAAATATCTATCTTGGAAGAAAAGATGAACCCTTTGGCCCAAGGAAGTCAACGGTAAGCTGATAGCTCCCTAAGCTGTTTGTATAGCACCTGAGAGTCAATAGTCAATTTTTATAGGGCTGCACTTAAAACGGAAATTAATGCTAAACACACACATTACTATACCTAATCTATGTGAATCTCAAGAAAAGTACACAAAGGAAACCCGGGACAAACAGGAATGTGTTACTTTCTCTAAAACTTCTGAGGAAGTAATGTTCAAAAACACATCTGCCTCTTAATGTCCCCAAAGGGAAATTTTCACATATAACAATCCATCCTGTTATTGAGAATTTTATTAAATACGAGGCTGTGTTTATATAATTAATCAAAATCTATATAAATTTTTGAAATGTGAGAAAGGCTCCCTTCTAATAAATTCATTTAGCTGAGAGCATTATTTATTGTATAATGCATCAAAGCTGATTCATCATTTAAGCCCTTATGGTAAATATAAAGGACAGAGTTCTATAATTTCAACATAAACACAGCATATTCTTTGTGTGGTCAAACTTGTCAAAGAAAAGGAGAGACTATTAATTCTTTCTATTTGTTTGCTTCTGTAAATAGTCTTTTGAGTCACATCAGAAGATCTTGGAAATTAACAAGATATGTGTCTGACACCATGGATGGATGGGACAAACAGAAAACCAGTTGACACCGAGGCTTATTCTTTGTGCAAATGATCAAACAAAAGTAAAAAGCTTGCATCTAACATTATGTGTATTTACTGTGAATGTAAAATTTTCTCTTCTTTTAGTCTAGACCAGAAAATTATTTACATGGAAGGAGAAACCATTTAACTTATACTTGGGCCATCCTCTGCAAGGTTATGAAAATAAGAATAATTAAAATAACATTAAATAACATTTACTGAACACTTATTACATATCAGCATTTGTGCCAAGCCTCATATTATTATTATTGACTTTTCACAGAAATTCTTTGAAATGGGTAGAATTATCATAAGCCCACAATTTTTTATTTGGTCTTAATTAAAATTCATCAAAGAGCACGAATTTTAATAATATGAATTGTGTCAGACTGAGAAACTAGACTATGAAACTTAAAAATTAAAATTATAATGCACTGAACTAGCTGTGATAATCTTCTTGTATAAATACAGGTAAAAGCTAGAAGATATTTATATGACTGATACTTTGAAAACCTAAGAATATAAACATTTTAGCCAGTTTAGAGATGGAAGTTCTTTCTTATGAGATTATACTTATCTTTATTATCATAAAAATGAGTTGTTTATTCATATGAAATTCTTTTGAAAGTGTTAGTTATTAACTAACACTGAGACTATAAATACTTGTTTAATTTCTTGCCTCTTTTTTTGTTTGTTTGTTTGTTTGTTTGGCCACACTGCGCAGCTTGTGGGATCTTAGTTCCCCAACCAGGGATTGAATCCGGGCCCTCGGCAGTGAGAGTTCGGAGTCCTAACCACTGGACTGCCAAGGAATTCCCTTGTTTAATTTCTTGAAGAAAATTATGTTTACTCATGGTATTGAGCTTTCTGATATTTACCCTCCCAGCTATGATTTCTCTGATCTTACTATAATTAACTTGAAAAGCATAAAATCTGTCCAAGTTCTTTTGGAGTTTGGCAAAACTGTTTTCCTTTTTATCTCAATTAAGGTATAAGTAAAAATACATGGTGCTTATGGCAGAAATACTCTCAAACCACAATAAAGAATCTTGACTTCAACATAACATTTAACATTTATTAAATCCTGAATTTATAAATGTTAAATTACTCACTTCATTAGAAAAGGCTAAGAAAGGGAAAGCTGGTGTTTGTCCCAGGGCTGCTTTGCTCCTAAGCCCTGACTGGTATTACAAACCACTGGACTGCCAGGGAAGTCTTGGAGAAAGATTCTTATTAAGTTTATTTGAAGTCTGGTAACCTGAAAACGAAATGGCAGTCAATAAAATTTTATACTGGATACATATTCCATATATTTAATAAGTGCTGACGAAGTTTATTACAGAATTTGAAGTCATGATATATATGATTGTACCGAGTGATGCCTGTTTCATGCAATATCTAGTTTATAGGTTTGTAACTCCATGTAATAAATATAGCAATGGTTAATTTTAGAATTGAATGTTGAACATAGATTAAGGCAAAAATCAATGTCTACAAATATTGCTTTGGAACGCTAACTCTTGAATGTAATAGAATTTATATCCTTTTTAAAAAAAATACAGGGACTTCCCTGGCAGTCCAGTGGTTAAGATTCCGTGCTCCCAATGCAGGAGGTCTGGGTTTCGATCTCTGGTCCAGGAACTAAGATCCCACATGCCGCACGGCATTTGGTGCGGCCAAAAAAAATCAATTAATTTCTAAGGGATTAAACTCTAGTGTGTTGGGGAAAGTGTCAAAGTATGAAATTGGAATAAGCAGGTGGATGTCATATTATTAAAGTCCTTTGCATGCCATATATATATTAGAAAACCAATGAAGTTCGAGAAACCCTCAAGATGGTGGAGGAGTAAGACGTGGAGATGACCTTCCTCTCCACAAATACATCAGAAATACATCTACATGTGGAACAACTCCTACAGAACACCTACTGCTGAACGCTGTCAGAAGACCTCTGACCTCCCAAATGGCAAGAAACTCCCCACATACCTGGGTAGGGCAAAAGAAAAAACAGACAAAACAATAGGAATGGGACCTGCACCTCGGGGAGGGAGCTGTGAAGGAAGAAAAGTTTCCACACACTAGGAAGCCCCTTCACTGACGGAGACTGGGGTGGGGTGGGGTGGGGTGGGGTGGGCGGGGGGTGGAAGCTTCGGAGGAGAAGCACTGAGGAGAGCGCAGCAACACGGGTGCAGAGGGCAAAGTGGAGAGATTCGCACACAGAGGATCGGTGCCGACAAGCACTCACCAGCCCGAGAGGCTTGTCTGCTCAACCGCCAGGGTGGGTGGGGGCTGGGAGCGGAGGCTCGGGCTTCGGAGGTCGGATCCCAGGGAGAGGACTGGGGTTGGCTGCGTGATCACAGCCTTAAGGGGACTAGTGCACCACGGCTACCCAGGAGGGAGTCCGGGAAAAGGTCTGGAGCTGCCGAAGAGGCAAGAGACCATTGTTTCCGGGTGCGCGAGGAGAGAGGATTCCGGTGACTACCTACGCGAGCTCCAGAGACAGGCGCGAGCCGCGGCTATCAGCACAGACACCAGAGACGGGCATGAGACGCTAAAGCTGCTACTGCAGCCACAAAGAAGCCTGTGTGCAAGCACAGGTGACTATCCACACCTCCCATCCCGGGAGCCTGTGCAGCCCGCAACTGCCAGGGACCTGTGATCCGGGGACGACTTCCCGGGGAGAACACATGGCGCACCTCAGGCTGGTGCAACGTCATGACGGCCTCTGCCACTGCAGGCTCGCCCCGCATCTGTACCCCTCCCTCCCGCCGGCCTGAGTGAGGCAGAGCCCCCGAAGCAGCTGCTCCTTTAACCCCGTCCTGTCTGAGCAGGAACAGACACCCTTAGGCAACCTACACGCAGAGGCGGGTCCAAATCCAAAGCTGAACCCCGGGAGCTGTGGGAAGAAAGAGAAATAGAAATTTCTCCCAGCAGCCTCAGGAGCAGTGGATTAAATGTCCACAATCAACTTGATGTACCCTGCATCTGTGGAATACTTGTATAGACAACAAATCATCCCAAAATTGCGTTAGACTTTGGGAGCAATGATACATATATTTTTTCTTTTTCTTTTTTTGTGAGTGTATATGTGTATGCTTCTTTGTGTGATTTGGTCTGTATAGCTTTGCTTTTACCATTTGTCCAAGGGTTCTGTCTGTTCATTTTTTTTTTTTTTTGGTAGTATAGGTTTTAGCGCTTGTTATCATTGGTGGATTTGTTTTTTGGTATGGTTGCTCTTTCTTTCTTTTTAATTTTTTTTACTTTTAATAACAATTAATTTTTATTTTAATAACTTTATTTTATTTCACATTTTTCTTTCTTTTTTTCTCCCTTTTATTCTGAGCCGTGTGGCTGACAGGGTCTTGGTGACCCGGTCGGGTGTCAGGCCTGTGCCTCTGAGGAGGGAGAGCCTAGTTCAGGACACTGGTCCACCAGAGACTTCCCGGCTCCACATAATATCAAATGGGGAAAGCTCTCCCAGAGATCTCCATCTCAACGCTAAGACCCAGGTCCACTCAATGACCAGCAAGCTACAGTGCTGGACACCCTATGCCAAGCAACTAGCAAGACAGGAACACAACCCCACCCATTAGTAGAGAGGCTGCCTAAAATCATAATAAGGTCACAGACACCCCAAAACACACTACTGGACGTGGTCCTGCCCACCAGAAAGAAAAGATCCAGCCTCATCCACCAGAACACAGGCATTAGTCCCCTCCACCAAGAAGCCTACACAACCCACTGAACCAACCTTAGCCACTGGGGGCAGACACCAAAAACAACAGGAACTATGAACACGCAACCTGCAAAAAGGAGACCCCAAACACAGTAAGTTAAGCAAAATGAGAAGACAGAGAAAAACACAGCAGATGAAGGAGCAAGGTAAAAACCCACCAGACCAAACAAATGAAGAGGAAATAGGCAGTCTACCTGAAAAAGAATTCAGAGTAATGATAGTAAAGATGATCCAAAGTCTTGGAAATACAACAGAGAAAATACAAGAAATGTTTAACAAGGACCTAGAAGAACTAAACAGCAAACAAACAATGATGAAAAACACAATAAATGAAATTAAAAATTCTCCAGAAGAAATCAATAGCAGAATAACTGAGGCAGAAGAACAGATAAGTGACCTGGAAGATAAAATAAAGGAAATAACTACTGCAGAGCAGAATAAAGAAAACAGAATGAAAATAATTGAGGACAGTCTCAAAGACTTCTGGAACATTAAACGCACCAGCATTCGATTATAGGGGTCCCAGAAGAAGAAAAGAAAAAGAAAGGAACTGAGAAAATATTTGAAGAGATTATAATTGAAAACTTCCCTAATATGGGAAAGGAAATAGAGAATCAAGTTCAGGAAGTGCAGAGAGTCCCATACAGAATAAATCCAAGGAGAAACACACCAAGACATACATTAATCAAGCTATCAAAAATGAAACACAAAGAACAAATATTGAAAGCAGCAAGGGAAAAACAACAAATAACATACAAGGGAATCCCCATAAGGTTAACAGCTGATCTTTCAGCAGAAACTCTGCAAGTCAGAAGGGAGTGGCAGGACGTATCTAAACTGATGAAAGGGAAAACCTACAACCAAGATTACTCTACCCAGGAAGGATCTCCTTCAGACTTGACCGAGAAATTAAAACCTTTACAGACAAGCAAACGTTAGGAGATTTCAGCACCACCAAACCAGCTCTACAACAAATGCTAAAGGAACTTCTCTAGGCAGGAAACACAAGAGAAGGAAAAGACCTACAATAATAAACCCAAAACAATTAAGAAAATGGTAATAGGAACATACATATCGATAATTACCTTAAATGTAAATGGATTAAATGCTCCAACCAAAAGACATAGATTGGCTGAATGGATATAAAAACAAGACCGGGAGACACAAGAGGGAGGAGATATGGGGATATATGTATATATATAGCTGATTCAATTTGTTATAAAGCAGAAACTAATACACCATTTTAAAGCAATTATACTCCAATAAAGATGTTAAAAAAAAAAAAGAAAAGCAATGAAGAATTACAGTGTTGAAAAATCTTGGGCAGGGGACTGATTACAGTTTGCAAAGTAGAAAAAGTAGAAAGAAAATGATGAAAGCAATATGGTGTGGAAGTTGATTAGGAGTAGTGGAGAGAAGGGTGGTTCTAGATTAATGGTATCACTAGAGTAGACGAAACTAATAAATAAGTTATTTAGTAATGAGAACCTGAATTAAGGAATTGCTATCAGAAACAAGGCTGGAGCATATCTGGGAAATAATTAGATATATAAATACGTATTTTTTGTTAGAATCTACATACATAATTCCTTTTATTTAAAAAAAAAACTGCTAATTAGCTATACAACCTTTATCCTCTTTTCTTATTATACCCCTAGAGTCTTGCTTCCTCTCTGCCACTCCTCAATCGTTCTTTTTTGACATTCCTGGTTTCTAATTCTTCCCAGAATGTTAATACACTACTTAGCTACCATGATACAGGAATACTATACACTCTTTGAGGAGAAGAGCCAAGTTTTGCTTGTTCGTCATCCAAACATCTGTTAATAGTCTCTAGTACATAGTAAGCACTCATTATATTTTTGTTGAATAAGTAAATAGATAGCTTCCCTTTGATGACATTTGGAAAGTCTACTGTATGTATCAGCTGAAGTTCTTTGTTGCTAAGTACAGAAACCATCTCTGAAGGGACAGTGAGGATGCAAGACTCTGGGGTAATAATAAGGAAAAAGGTAAAAGTCCCATGCTTGATTAATGGGTTTTTTTCTTTTTAATATTTATTTACTTGGCTGCACTGGGTCTTATTTTCAACATGCAGGACCTTTGTTGCTGTGTGCAGGATCTTCGTTGCAGCATGTGGAATCTTTAGTTGCAGCATGTGGAATCTTTAGCTGCGACATGCGAACTCTTAGTTGTGGCTTGTGGGATCTAGTTCCCCGACCAGGGATCAAACCTGGGCCCCCTACATGGGGAGAGCAGAGGTCTAGCCACTGGACAACCAGGAAAGTCCCTAGCAGGTTTTTTAAACTAAGCAGTAGGAAAATACTGGAAGGCCAGTGGGAGGTTACGAAACCTAAAGAAAGGCTAAGGCAAACTCAGGAACCAAAGCAAATCTTTGAGGTCTAAAATGTAGGAAATATACAAACTTTCTGGGTTAGAGCATTAAAGCATCATTAACGGAATGAATAAAGTTCAATACTTTGTCACCTTGTTCAAGATCAAATTACAAGGTAATAGCATCTAATTGGCAGAATTTGTGTGAAATGCCTAACCATAATTAAGGCTAAAAATCTAAAAATCTGGACACCTAGGATGCAGCCTAGACAGAGTGAAGTCTCAACAAACAGTTCAATGTTCAAAACGTGCTCGACCTTTGGTTAGGGAGGGCAAAGCTGATGACTGTCCAATCAGATTATATCCAAGGGGGAAAATGTTAATTCCCTAAAAGCAAATCCCAACAAGATATTGGGCAGCCACAAACCAATAAATATTCGCCATATCTAAAAACTGCTAAGAACACACAGCTTTCATTATATTCAGAGTAGTCAGGAAATCCTGTAACTAATGCTAGGAAATCCAGTAGCATTAAAAAAATATAAGGAAATTGGTGAGATTAAATTATCTTTATCAATAAAGTTGGGGTATAAAACCATGATCCCCCCCCCAAATTTCTCTATTTCCTTATTTTTTGATTTCCTTTCCTATTTAGTGCAAAATTAAGGCAATGGGACTTCTGAGATACTACCTACATGCCTTACTTTGTTATTACTCTTTGCAGCTGTTCATACACTCTTTATTCCCTATTCTCCTTCCTCCTTGGAAAGCAAGGAAAGAGATTATTTTCTAATCTGATGATAATCTTTCTCATGTCATTCTTTCTTTCTCTGTTTACTTGCTTCACTCTGGAATTTATCTCCTCCCCCTGCTCTAACCCAGCCCCAGTTTATTAACCTTCAAGATACGGTGTAATACTAAACATTTTCTCAACTGAGTCATGTAAATAAGGGTAGTTTTTACTATCAAGTTTAACAATTTGCTATTCTGAAATCTTTGACCTTTGCTAGATCCACATAATATGGGATGTGATCGAATATTATGAAGAGTAAAATTCCCTTTTTACAGAAATAAAAATGTGTTCTATTATTTTAATGTATCATGTGTGTGGTGTCGGTATGATAGCCATGAGTTTTATCCAAAGCCCGGCAACTACTGATTATTATAATGTCATCTCTACCTTGTTGAAAAGCAACATGAGAGGAAATGAGAAAACTCATAATGATATTCACAGTTCAGGATTTTTTCAGAAAAAGCTCCCAGTGAATAATTCTTAGAAGTAGTTATTACAGGCTGACTTTCAGGCTATGAAGAAACAGGGCAGAGTGAAAGGGACACAGTTAGAGTTTAATGGTGGAAGTGTCCCCCAAGTAGTATCCTTGAATGATGTGGAGAATTTGATACTTCCAACAAATCAGAATGATCAAGTATTGTATCTCAGAACAGTGGAAAAGAAAAATGTAGCAATACTGACATTCTGATATACCTGAGACACTATTAATGACTTGTCTGACTACAGTATAGCAATGGTTATACAAACTTGGGTTAAATTCCTGCTCTACTATTTATTAACTGCATGGCCCTGGGTAAGGTTTCACTTCTTTTTTTTGAATTTTATTTTATTTTATACAGCAGGTTCTTATTAGTTATAAGGTTTCACTTTTTAATCCTCAATCCCTAACATGGAGGTAATAATGCTCTCTTTTCAGAGTTGTTGAAGGAATTAGTAAGACAATATGTGTAACGCTCTTGTCAAGTTACTGACGCATAAGAACTTCATAATAACATGAAGTGAACATTTGTTTCCAGAACATTATCCACGGAGATGTCCAATGGACAACGTGATTTAACACTAAGGACTGAAGAACTTCCTACATGAGAAGATAAAACTTGCAGCTGTACAACACTGAAATAAAGTACATCAATGAGAAAGTAATTTTTTTTAAACCAGAGTGTAATTTCTTTAGAACTTCTAGAGAATGCATCAATTGTCTATCATGATTCTCTCTTGATTTGGGTGAAGGAGAAGTGGCATGATTCTCTTTCTCTATTTAACTTGGTTCTGTGAAGATAATTATATATCTAGATTTTTAAAATAGAGCAAATGGAACATTTCTCCAGATTAAAAGAAGATAAAAGGCCATAAAAATAGTAATGAAATAGCACGTCTCTGCCTCTGTCTCTCAGCCACAAGTGGAGGGGCTCTATTTTCTCCCAATTTGTGCTTGGAAGCATCTGAGTTCATCATATTTGTGCTTCACAATTAGCACACACACAAGACTTTTCCCTCCTCTAGTCCTTGGTTTCTGTTGTGTCATCTCTGAGAGTGACATCCTCTCCTGCTTCTTTTCCAGGTATTGTGTCTGGTCCATAACTCAATGTGCTCCAAAATCAACCGCAAGTTGAGAAATGTCCCTTATTCCACAGCTTTCCTCCACTCTGTTGCATAGGAACAGAAGGATACAAGGAAGTGTTTCCTTGTCCCCTCAAGTTCTTAGAAACGTTGATTTTTATCATCTCCTCTTTTGGGGCTCTGGCACAAGTGTCTGGGGACAAGGGTAAAATAAAGGGGCAAGCTCAGCAGCACATCCTCAGCTTTACTCAGAATTGCCCTTCCATTATGACACTGATCCTTTGACTTGGGACTGACTCACATTCTCTTAGAATGAGTTCTGTTCCTGGTGGTCCCTCAGTCACTTATGCAAATAGACTCTTTTGGGTTTTTCCAACCCAGTCCTACAGACAACCCAAATATGTCTGAAACCTATGGGGAGCCCAGAAGAAAGGTTCCACTAACAAAGATATTTTTTGCTTCACAGAAAAGGGAAAATTCCCTACAGGATGCCCAAATGCCAGTATAGGGTGTCTACTTTCTGATTACACTCTTGCAGACCATACTGAAGAGCCCTTATTGTCTGATTCACTGGGTCTTTTCAGTTTTCATCTTGTTTGACCTCAGTGTTGTATACTTGGCACCATCTCACTGAAACTTTGTTTTCCCTTGTCTTTGCCAAAGCCATTCTCTCCTGGTTTTCTTTCTGTTTTGTTCCTCGGATGAAAGTGATGATTTCCATGTCTCTAGTTCTGGTCCTGATCATATTTATAACAAGAAGGACATTTATTACTATATCTCTAACTGCTTATTGTATATGTAAAACTGGGTTGTTCCAAAGCTTCTGTCTTACATTTTCAAAACCAGCTTCTGTTTCCTTATTCATTCAGTTCTGTATTTTGTTTCTGATAATATTGCCATCCACGTACTTCCCTGTTTAAAGACCTCAGACAGCTTCAACTTTTCTTTCTTTTGCTCCCAACATCAGACTCTCATCAGTTATTACACAATGGTGATTATACCCCCAAAATGCCTCTGAAATACAATCCTTCTTGTGAATTCCACTGTTATTGCCTTAGTTTGGTCACTCATCATGTCTTAAATAATCAACAATAATACTTTTTGGCCAGCATCTCCCATTCACAGACATCCTTCACAGTAACCCTAAAGTTGTCTTTCTAAACACATATCAATTTGGGTCCCTCTATTGGTTAAAAACCTTCACTAATTTCAGTTGCTCATGATCGTTTACAGTGTTTCCAACCAGTATTTCCACCTTCATATCATTCAAGTTTCTTACATTCTAGTCAAAAGAGTCCATCCACCATTTCCTGAATATACTATTCACCTTTCTTCATGTTGGTAACTATCCTGGAATGCCTTCTTCCTTTTTTCTATTACATATCCTTATTCAACTTTCTATTCAAATTCCATTTTATAGTCTCTGCCAATGTGCTTCACAAAGTCCATGCTGTCCATGATTTATACTACATTTTGCAGCAAATCAGGCCTACACATTATTTCATTATCTTTGTCTAGAATGTAACAGCATCTTGTTCTTATTGTCTGGCACACACCTGGGAAAGGATAAAAACAAGATGGCAAAAGCAGACTAAACTGAAGATGAAATTTTAAAATAAAAGTATATACTCAATATTTTTGTTAATTGATTAAACATATTGGTTTTCTCAAAATAATAGCTTATTTAGGGTTTTCTATAAACTGTGCCTATTAAAAGGATCTGGATTTAAATATTAAGTGACAGTTTAAAAAATAAAATCTAAGGATACCATGATTGTAATGTTAGATTGGCATAAATTAGATGTAATACTCAATAATTGAATTGTTTACGCTTAGATGAAGTAATGACAATTCTTTTGGTTATAAGTGACGGAAACTGACTCTGACTGATTAAGCAAAAAGGGGACTGTATTATAAGGAATTAGTTTTCTTACTGAACATAGGGACAGGCTATGGCTGACTCAGGCACAACTGAAATGGGAATTTAACTCAGTCAGGGTCTCTCTCAACTTTCGTCTTTGCTTATCTCTGTGAAACTTCACTGGTCTCCTTCTCTTCTCCTCTCCTCCCTCCTCCCCCCCTTCTTTTCTCTCTCTCTTTCTCACCTTTACTCCCTGTTTTCCCCCTTTACTTTTCTTGTTTCCAAGCGCATGTGACAGAAAACAAAACTGCCAACAGAGTCTAAGGTTGAAGTTTAGTCATTTAGTGAGTAACTGTTTTCCCTTTTTCTGACAGTCTAATACCATATTCTTTTTGACCCAACTTGGGTCAGGTGGCTACCTAAAATCTGACAACCGTGGCCAAAACCAAAAGAAAATCAAACAAATCAAAAGCTAGAGCTACAAGTAATTAGCAAAATAAACTGCTTTAGGTTTTATCTTTTCACCTATGATTTAGTTGAAATGACTTGTCATGATTAGCAATATAAAATAGATGATGGTAAAAGAGATAGGATATCTTAAAAGTTAGCCAATCAGTACCTGAATAAGCAAAAATTGACAGCAGAGCAGAATTCACTGAAGGGAATTCTTTGAAACACTAATCCAATCAAATGTCCCAGGGCAAAATTGTTCCATCATCAATGACATTTTGAAAAATCAGTGTACTACAGCCCTCTACTGGACAGTCACAATACATATTTATGTTCTAAGGACTCTGGAAAAATAATTCTCTATAAACTCCAGGAAATTGTTCACATTCTAAACTTATTCCTTTTTAATGATTTTTGAAATTATTGTTTTTCTAGCTACCATTTTATGTTATCATTATGATTATTTCAGTTGAGCTGCAAGCCCTTTTATGCTCTTAAGTCCCTGGATATTCCCCAAACTCAGGATGGGTAAGGGCTTGGTTTCCTTAGACAATTTCCAAGAGTCTAGAGCAAGCCAGGGAAGCTAAGAGAAGCTGAGTGTGTTCACTCAGGGGCAAGGTCATTGTCATCACCTTTAATCAACCCTTTGTCAGACTCTACAAATCCTACGTCATATAAAGTTCTGCATAATTTATTATCCTTGTTTTATTATAAAGAAACTAGGATTTTGGAGAAAACTGGTCCAATTTAGCAAAAGAATATTAAGTCAGTTTTCAGGCTTAAGGGTTAAAAATGTATCTAGGTGTATTGTTTGTAAGATTGTTAAGTTTACTTTTGTTTTGGACAAAGAATTTATTGTCCAAACTTTGGAAGTTTATTTAACCATTATTATGTGTAATTCTTCTAAGATATAGAAAAAACTATGGCATAAATTATTTTTATAGGGAAAGTCAGGGGCAACAGAATCATCCACTAAGTTCTGAATTTCTCATTAAACTCCTAATTTTGATTGGACTTTCCAACCCTTCACCCTCCCCATAAAGCTTTATTTGTAAAAACTTTTTTTAAAAATTAGTTACCCTGGAAGGTGACATCTGTTAAAGAGTTAGGCATACATTGTATTTCAACATATATTAAGTCATCATATTGTAAAGCATGTTGACACAAAGCCTATAGTGTCATAGGAAACTAAGAATTAATGTATTTTGCATAAGGAGGAAGATGGAATTTTTCCAAGGCAGCTACAGCTGCAAGACAATTTTATAGTTAGGCTGAGTAGTTTTTGCTTTACTGGTGTTTGGGTCTAAAATGTTACTTGTGAGTCACCGAACACAGAGAAGGATCTTAGTGACCCTGAAAACACGCCCTGCCAGGAGTTTTCTGTGCCATTTAAAAAAGGGTCATGGGGCCATCCCACAATGTAATTATGTAATTATGAGAAATTTAAAGGGAAATATTTGAAGATTAAAACTCGGAAAATCCCAAATGCTTCCATTGTGATGGAAAAATCCCATGAACAAATAAATGAAGGATGTATCCAAACAGAAGTCACAAGTAAATTATCAGCATAGGTGTAAATCATGCCCATGTAAATACTGTAAAACAGAGAAACCCATGGGTAGGAGGCAGGGAAGTCTTTCTAAATACAAATATATTTGCAATCAATAAGAAAAAAAGGCAATTTTTTGCTGTAATCTATACATATGGCTCTAGAATAAGAAAGTATAGAATTAATTACAAAAACTATTTCAGAATAAGTATAAGGATTCCTATGGAATCCTATGACTTCCTTCCTAATGCATTTAGAAATACACTGAAATGGCTAGATTTTATCTGTCTCCTGTATTTATTTTATGAGAACTTTAATTAAGCTGTATTCTTTTTGAAAGTGAAAATTTGGCTAAACTTCAGAAATTATTTAAACTTCATCTGCGTCTGAATCTAGCAACTTTTTATATTCAGGTTCTTTATAATCTGGGTGTCGGAGAGTAGGAGAATGGATGGGAAAGCAATTTCCATTTATTTTTACATTCAAACAAAACAAATATTTGTTAGGTCTCTACCAGTCAATTACTCTCTATCAGTCAATATTCTTGGCACTGTGGAAATGGAGGTGACAAGAGGGACAAGTCCCTTTTTCTCACAGAGCTCACTTTCTATTAGGGAGACCAAGCAGTTAAACAAGTAACAAATTTAGGCAAGATAACTAAACTGTGATAAGACCTAAAGAAGAGACAAATAGGATAATATAGTAGCATACAATATCTCTGAGACGTGATGTTTGAATTAAGACACAGCTCCAGCCACTTGAAAAAGCCTGGGTGAAAGGGTTTCATTTATAAAAAACAGCAAATGCTAAGACCTCAAGAAGCAAGAGTTTGAATTTATTCTAGGAAAAGAAGAGATTCCAGGGTAACTGCAGCATCAGGAGCAAGGTGACTGGTGTGAAATGAGTCTGATGATGAATGTAGAGCACAGGTTATTGCAAGGAGTTTGTATTTTATTGTAAATGCAGTGGCAAACCATTGAAGTTTCTTGGTTAGACTCAGTGAATAACATCATAAAACAAAATCATGAGTACTTCAAGACATCAATTAACACTTAGATTATGAGATTATGAATTATCTTGTGAAAGATTTTTTTCCAATCACAAAATCTAACATTTGTCTTCTATATTCTAGGTCATTGCTGAAGACATGAGTAGATCTTTGTTATTAAGTTAAATATAGCTATTATTTTAAAGGATATCATTTGGAAAATTAAGGGTTTACCTTTCGAAATGATTAATTTTATAGATCATGAATAAAGAACAATCTAGGTGGAGGAAGTGGTTATGGCGTAAAGAGGTAAGAAGTTTTAAGAAGTTAATTCATTTTTATTGTTTTGAGATGAACTAAGGAAGGCTTTCTGAACTAGAGGGTAATCGTATTTATTATTTTATATCTGATTAAAAGTTCACTAGATGCTAATTTTAGTGAATTTGGCAATTACAGAAAGGTACAAAGAAGAAAATAATAATCACCATAATACCATTACTTTCCAGTCTTTCTTAATCATTGTGATGTATATTTGACAAAACTGAAATTTTATAGGATATGAAGTTTTTCAACCCAATTATTTTCACTTAACATTATATTTTTGGTAATAATACCAAAAGTTATTGATTGATTCTGAATTCAAAGTGCAATTCCCAGCCAACAGAGAAGTCCTATATTTCTGCTTGCCAAGGATTGGTCCCATGTACCCTAATGTAATGGGACACATTTTAAAAATAAATAACTGCCATAAGTAAAAAGATCTTTCTGGAGAGAAAAAAAATAATGCTGGAGTTTTTATTAGAGTTATCTGGCTTTAGTCTAAAGGTCAAATGCCATTTATATATTTAATAAATATTATTTATCATGTACTATTTGCCAAGAAAAGTGATCTCTCCCCTGATGGAGCCTTCGTTCTAGTGGTGAGACAGGTATCAATCAAGTAATCATACGAATAAACAGTTACGGAGTGTCTTAGGAAACACACTCATCACTAGCAGTACTATGAGAAGGACTAACAAGGGACTTGACTTAGCCTAAAGAGGGTCAGGAAAGCCTTCCCCCAAAATGTAACATCTGAGCTGAGATCTGAAAGAGAAATAGAAGTAACTAGGTATAGAGGAAAACCTCCCAAATAGGAGGGACAATAAATGAAATACTCATTGCTTGAATAAGAACTGTTACGAATCTTGGGAAGGAAAATTTTTCACTAGTTCAAGCTACTACCTAGGATTTCGCTAGAGCCTAGTCAGTTTATTAGTCATATTTTATGTATTTACATTAAAGGGCCATGTCATTTACTAGGCAACCAGCATTAACTCCAAACAGTGATATATAAATACTAAAAGATAATAAGAAATAGCACTGGTTTTTCAGTGCTCTCTTACTTGAAGTATTTGAACCAGAGCCTCATTTAAAAGAACAAAGACCCATGCTTCATACTGTATTATATGTCATTAGGGTATAATTGTGGGGAATGGGAAAGTACAAATACAATTCACCTACTGCTTTTTTTTTTTTTTTTTTGCGGTACGCGGGCCTCTCACTGTTGTGGCCTCTCCCGTCGTGGAGCACAGGCTCTGGACGTGCAGGCCCAGCGGCCATGGCTCACGGGCCCAGCCGCTCTGCGGCATGTGGGATCCTCCCAGACCGGGGCACGAACCCGTGTCCCCTGCATCGGCAGGCGGACTCTCAACCACTGCGCCACCAGGGAAGCCCCACCTATTGCTTTTAAAATGGTTTTAGCTGTAAAAATAAGTTATTTTAGCTTTTTACCCACAGTTTATCACATCAATTAGAAAGGAGCCAAATTGCTTAAAGACTTAAATATAAGACAGGATACCATAAAACTCCTAGAAGAGAACATAGGCAAAACATTCTCTGAAATAAATCATAGCAATATTTTCTTAGGTCATTTCCCAAGGCAATAGAAATAAAAGCAAAAATAAACAAATGAGACCTAATCACACTTATAAGCTTTTGCACAGCAAAGGAAACCATAAACAAAATGAAAAGACAACGTACAGACTAGGAAACAATATTTGCAAATGATGCAACCTACAAGGGGTTAATTTCCAAAATATATAAACAGCTCATACAACTCAATAACAACCAAAAAAAAACCCAATCAAAAAATGAGTAGAAGACCTAAATAGACATTTCTCCAAAGAAGACATACAAATGGCCAATAGGCTCATGAAATTCATTTTTTCTCTCTTTTTTTAAACATCTTTATTGGAGTATAATTGCTTTACAATGGTGTGTTAGTTGCTGCTTTATAACAAAGTGAGTCAGCTATATGTGTACATATATCCCCATATCCCCTCCCTCTTGTGTCTCCCTCCCACCCTCCCTATCCCACCCCTCTAGGTGGTCACAAAGCACCGAGGTGATCTCCCTATGCTATGTGGCTGCTTCCCACTAGCTATCTATTTTACATTTGGTAGTTTATATATGTCCATGCCACTCTCTCACTTTGTCCCATCTTACCCTTCCCACTTCCCACGTCCTCAAGGAAAGATTCTTGACATCGCTAATTATCAGAGAAATACAAATCAAAACTAAAATGAGGTATCACCTCACACCAGTCAGACTGGCCATCATTAAAAAGCCTGCAAACAATAAATGCTGAAGAGGGCATGGAGAAAAGGAAGCCCTCATACACAGTTGATAGGAATGTAAATTGGTGCAGCCACTACGGAAAACAGTATGGAGCTTCCTTAAAAAACTGAGGGGCGTGGCTGGGAAGGCGGCCACCTCCTTACCCGTCATGCATCACGTGTTCTTGGGGAACCTGGTGCTAAACCATTTGTAGATGACTTGCTTCTGGGTCAGGGTTTCGTATGTAGCAGGGAAGCTCCCTAGCTGCGATCTATTGAAAGTCAGCCCTCGACACAAGGGCTTTTTTTTAAGTATAAAAAAAAAAATTTTTTTTTTAATTCTATTTTCAGGGAAAAAAACTGAAAATAGAGTTACCATATGATCCAGCAATCCCACTCCTGGGCATATATCTGGAGAAAACTCTAATTTGAAAAGATACATGAACCCCAATGTTCATTGCAGCACTACTTACAATAGTCAAGACAAGGAAGCAACCTAAATGTCCTCAACAGATGAATGGGTAAAGAAGATGTGATATATTTATAGAATGGAATATTACTCAGCCATAAAAAAGAATGAAATAATGCCATCTGCAGCAACATGGATGAACCAACAGATTATCGTACTAAGTGAAGTAAGTCAGACAGAGAAAGATAAATACTGTGTGATATCACTTACGTGTGGAATCTAAAATATGACACAAATTATTTACAAAATATAAACAGACTCACAGACATAGAAGGCAAACTTATGGTTACCAAAGGGGATAGTGGGGTGGGGAGGGCCAGGAAGAGGGGAGATTAGGAGTTTGGAATTAGTAGATACAAACTGCTATACATAAAATAGATAAACAGCAAGGTCCTACTGTATCACACAAGGAACTATATTCAATATCTTGTAATAATCTATAATGGAAAAGAAAAAATATATATAAATCAACTATACTTCAATAAAAAGAGAGAAAGAAGCCAAATTGCAAGTCTTTGTCATGGATAAGTGTGTCCAGAAATATGTTTATGATTATCATCAACATTAAAAGTCCTTTGGTATACATTTTAACCAAAGTATCTGAAACTGCCAATAAATAGAAGGAGAATTAGGATTAGTAGTAGTAGTAGTAGTAGTAGTCATAGTAGTAGTAGTGTTAGTAGTAGTAGTAATAATAACAGTAATAGTAATAGCAGCAGCATTGTAGTAGTGGTGGTGGTAGTAGTTATAGTAGTAGTAGTTGTAATAGTTACTATTTTATTTTGAAGTTACCAGGTTAGTGATTTATTGCAAATACTTACAATTACTGTCAAAGACACATATTATGATTTTTGCTTTACAGACAATATAGTAATTTAGGTTCAGCGAGTTTAAATGAGCTATGCAAGATCACACAGTGAGAAATGGAGTGAAGACTCAGCCCTGGTCTCCCTGGCTTTCTGTTCTAGATGAATGTCGCTTGGATCCAGAGGACTTACCTGGTTCTCTTCTAAGAACATCAATTTCTTTCAGGGTAACTCTCTGACTGTTTTCATAGCTGTAAAACAGTGATGCCCCATTTACATTCCATGTAAATTAGGTTAGAGTAAAGCAGAAAATTCACTTAAAAATTATAAAAAATTTCTTCCAAAGTGCTAGACCGATGCTCAAGAACATGTTTATTAATAGAATTTCTGAGGAAAGATATATAGATGTTTCTGGTACAAAAACAGATAAAATGCTCTACAAAAAGGGTGTTATTATATAAAAATAACCAACAATATTTGCAAGAACTACCAGCACAGTAATGCTTTTGATAATCATTTCCTTAATTTTTGAAATCTTACCTAGCTCCTATAATCCCCAGATAATGAGGACCATTTTCTAAACAGAAACAACAGTTAAAAGAGATATTAGATCTTATTTTCATTGAGCCAGAAAGGACAGAATTAGAAATAGAATGCTGCAGAAACTTATTATAATGTAATACCGGATTTATTAGCAATAAGGATCATATCCAATTCAAATTAAAAGACATTTTCTATACAAAATTACAATGTAATATCCTTTCAGCTGGGGAGTGATAGAACCAATGAGTAAAACCATGGGACTTGGAAGTCTAGAGACTTCCCTGGTGGTCCAGTGGTTAAGCCTCTGCCCTTCCAATGCAGGGAACATGGGTTCAATCCCTGGTTGGGGAACTAAGATCCCACATAGCCAGAAAAAAAAGAAAAAGAATGAAGAGAAAAGAAAACCATGTGTCTAATCTGGGTTTGCTGTTCTTATCCATGCCTTTAGTAAATTTTAGACTAAGTGACAGGCAGATTTTATTGGAAATAGATGAACTAAATCCCTCACACATGTACAAACTTAGCAATGTCACATAGTTTAGTCTGGGTAAGGGTAGTAGGTGAAAATACAGTTATATACAAGGAAAGATGAAAAAAAAAACAAGCATTAACAAAATTCTGTTTCCTCTAGGTAAAATGGAATATAAACAAAAAAAGGTTATAAGAAGATACAGTTATCATAAAAATTATATTAGGAAGTTTTACCATCATTTCTTGAAAATCACTAGTGAAGGAAAAAATTGCCTTATCTTTTCTCATTTATACAACAAACAGTATGAAAATGAGACCATTGCTCATGCCAGAACCTGAGTTTGATCTGGTAATTCCCTCTCCTTCACATTATGCAACAGTCCTGCCTGTGATAATCAGACTGAGAGAGAGAGAGAGAAAGGAAGAGAGAATAAGACTGAGTATATCCTAGTAAGAATTTGTCAGAATTAGGCTGTTAAGATAGTTACATGCCATAAAGAGAAAGCTTCCTCTCTATAGGACCTGACTACTTACTCAGGGCCACAATCTGACTTATGCTTGAAAAGAGGCTTTTCATTCTAACAGTGCTACACAACTGCAGAAAAACTTACCCAAGCCAGTTACTTGTATTAATAAACACAGACCTTTTTAAAAATTGAAGTATAGTTGACTTATAATATTATATTAGTTTCAGATACAATATAATAATTTGCTGTTCTTATAGCTTATATTCTATACAAAGTTATAAAATATTGACTATATTCCCTCATAACTTATTTATTATGCGTTACATCCTCATAACTTATTTATGCTATACATAGAAGTTCTACCTCTTAATCTCCTTCACCTATTTTGCCCCTCTCCCACCCCTCTCTCCTCTGGTAGTCACTAGTTTGTTCTCTGTATCTCTGAGTCTGTTTCTGTGTTGTTATATTTGCTCATTTATTTTATTTTTTAGATTCCACATATAAGTGAATGAGTCAAGAATATACAGTGGGGAAAAGACAGTCTTTTCAATAAGTGGTTTTGACAAAACTGGACACCTACAGGAAAAAGAATGAAACTAGAACATTCCCTCACACCATATACAAAAGTAAACTCAAAATAGTTTAAAGTCCTAAATATAAGACCTGAAACCATAAAACTCCTAGAGGAAAACATAGGCAGTATGCTCTTTGACATTGGTCTTAGCAATATTTTTTTGGATTTATCTCCTCAGGCAAGGAAAACAAAGGCAAAAATAAACAAGTGGGACCGACTCAAATGTAAAAGCTCTTGCACAGCAACAGAAACCATCAATGTAATGAAATGGCAGCCTACTGAATGGGAGAAAATATTTGCAAATGACATGTTCAATAAGGAGCTAATATCCAAAATATATAAAGAATTCACACAACTCAATATCAAAAAGGCAAATCACCCAGTTACAAAATGGACAGAGGATATGAATAGGCATTTTCCCAAAGAACACATCCAGCTGACCAACAGACACATGAAAAGATACTCAGCATACTAATCATCAGGGAAATGCAAATAAAAACCACAATGAGCTATCACCTCACACAGTCAGAATGGCTATCATCAAAAAGAAAAGAAATAATAAGTGCTGACGAGGGTGTGGAGAAAAGGGGACTCTTGTGCACCGTTGATGGGGATGTAAATTGGTACAGCCACTAAGGAAAATAGTATGGAATGTTCCCAAAAAATTAAAAATA
The DNA here is from genome assembly GCF_949987515.2 of Delphinus delphis. Lineage (NCBI taxonomy): Eukaryota > Metazoa > Chordata > Mammalia > Artiodactyla > Delphinidae > Delphinus > Delphinus delphis. Next base: position 141,229,670 of record NC_082683.1, on the reverse strand, counting down.
GAACTGCTGTATGATCCAGCAATTCCACTCAACGTAGACTTTTATTCATAAATCTGATCATTAGACATTTGAAGAAAACAAAATGAAGAGAAAGATAAGATAAACTAAGAGAACAGTGAATTCAAAAGGAAAAGATCATGTAGGAAATAAAAGAAGGAAAGTGTTGAATGTTTAATCATTGTACTCAGAGAAATTAGAGAATATTGCATTCATGAAATAAAAACAGTATTACACTAAAGGAGCAATCAGAGAAAAATAAACAGATTTTAGACATTGAAATATTGACTAAAAATTAAACAGAAAGGCAAATTAAGAGAATTAATAGGTGTAAAAACCGAATTATTAACTGGGAAGATAAGGAAATATTCCAGAATATAGAGCAAAATAATGAAGAAAATAGTGGGACAGTTAAGAAACAGGATAAACATAAAAGGCCCAATTCATCTCCAAGGTTGCAGGATACAGGTTAATATACAAAAGTCAATTGCTTTCCTATATACCAACAATGAACAAGTAGAATATGAGACTAAAAAATACAATACCATTTACAGTAGCATCCCCCCAAATGTAATGCTTAAGTATGTCTAACGAAAATGTACAAGGTCTATATTAGGGAAACCAAAAAACTCTCATGAATGAAATCAGAGAACTAAATAAGTGGAGAAATATTCCAAAGTTATGGATAGGAAGACTCAATATTCAATAGTGTCGAGATGTGAGTACTTCCCAAGTGTGCTTTAGATTCAGTGCAATCCAAATAAAAATCTCAGCAAGACATTTTATACATATATTGACAAACTGATTCTACAGTTTATATGAAGAGACAAAAGACCCAGAATAGCCGACAATATTGAAGAAGAGCAAATTTGGAAGACTGACGCTGCTTGACTTCAAGACTTAGTTTAAAGCTACACTAGGAGGAGCTTCAAGATGGCGGAAGAGTAAGACGCAGAGATCACTTTCCTCCCCACAGATACACCAGAAATACATCTACACGTGGAACAACTCCTACAGAACACCTACTGAACGCTGGCAGAAGACCTCAGACTTCCCAAAAGGCAAGAAACTCCCCACGTACCTGGGTAGGGCAAAAGAAATAACAGGGAGGGAGCTGTGAAAGAGGAAAGCTTTCCACACACTAGAAGCCCCTTCGCGGGCGGGAACTGCGGGTGGCGGAGGGGGGGAAGCTTCGGAGCCGCGGAGGAGAGCACAGCAACAGGGATGCGGAGGGCAAAGCGGGGAGATTCCCACACAGAGGATTCGTGCGGACCAGCACTCACCTGCCCCAGAGGCTTGTCTGCTCACCCGCCGGGGCGGGCGGGGCTGGGAGTGGAGGCTCGGGCTTTGGTCGGAGCGCCGGGAGAGGACTGGGGTTGGCGGCGTGAACACAGCCTGAAGGGGGCTGGTGCGCCACAGCTAGCCAGGAGGGAATCCGGGAAAAAGCCTGGAGCTGCCGAAGAGGCAAGAGACTTCTTGCCTGTTTGTTTCCCGGTGCGCGAGGAGAGAGGATTAACAGCGCCACCTAAAGGAGCTCCAGAGATGGGCGCGAGCCGCGGCTATCAGTGCAGACTCCAGAGACGGGCCTGGGACGCTAAGGCTGCTGCTGCCGCCACCAAGAAGCCTGTGTGCGAGCACAGGTCACTGTCACACCTCCCTTCCCGGGAGCCTGTGCAGCCCGCCAATGCCAGGGTCCCGTGATCCACGGACAACTTCCCCGGGAGAACACACAGCGCGCCTCAGGCTGGTGCAACGTCCTGCCGGCCTCTGCCGCTGCAGGCTCGCCCCGCACTCCGTACCCCTCCCACCCCGCTGGCCTGAGTGAGCCAGAGCCCCCGAATCAGCGGCTCCTTTAACCCCGTCCTGTCTGAGCAAGAACAGACGCCCTCAGGCAACCCACACACAGAGGCGGGGCCAAATCCAAAGCTGAGCCCTGGGAGCTGTGAGAGCAAAGAAGAGAAAGGGAAATCTCTCCCAACAGCCTCACGAGCAGCGGATTAAAGCTTCACAATCAACTTGATGTACCCTGCATCTGTGGAATACATGAATAGACGAGTCATCCCAAATTGAGGAGGTGGACTTCGGGAGCAACGATATTTTTTTTCCCCTTTTTCTCTTTCTGTGAGTGTGTATCTGTATGCTTCTATGTGTGATTTTGTCTGTATAGCTTTGCTTTTACCATTTGTCCTAGGGTTCTCTCTGTTTTTATTTTTTTTTAATTACTTAACAATCTTTTTTCTTAATAATTATTTTTTATTTTAATAATTTTATTTTACTTTATTTTATCTTCTTTCTTTCTTTCCTCCCTTTTGTTCTTAGCTGTGTGGAGGACAGGCTCTTGGTGCTCCAGCCAGGCGTCAGGGCTGTGCCACTGAGGTGGGAGAGCCAACTTCAGGACACTGGTCCACAAGAGACCTCTCAGCTCCACATAATATCAAACGGCAAAAATCTCCCAGAGATCTCTATCTCAACACCAGCACCCAGCTCCACTCAACGACCAGCAAGGCACAGTGCTGGACAGCCTATGCCAAACAACTAGCAAGACAGGAACACAACCCCATCCATTAGCACAGAGGCTGCCCAAAATCATAGTAAGGCCACAGATACCCCAAAACACACCACCAGACATGGACCTGCCCACCAGAAAGACAAGATCCAGCCTCATCCACCAGAACACAGACAACAGTCCCCTCCACCAGGAAGCCTACACAACCCACTAAACCAACCTTAGCCACTGGGAACAGACACCAAAAACAACGGGAACTACGAATCTGCAGCCTGTGAAAAGGAGACCCCAAACACAGTAAGTTAAGCAAAATGAGAAGACAGAAAGACACACAGCAGATGAAGGAGCAATGCAAAAACCCACCAGACCTAACAAATGAAGAAGAAATAGGCAGTCTACCTGAAAAAGAACTCAGAATAATGATAGTAAATATGATCCAAAGTCTTGGAAATAGAATGAAGAAAATACAAGAAAGGTTCAACAAAGACCTAGAAGAACTAAAGAGCAAACAGTGATGAACAACACAATAAATGAAATTAAAAATTCTCTAGAAGGGATCAGTGGCAGAATAACTGAGGCAGAAGAACGGATAAGTGACCTGGAAGATAAAATAGTGGAAATAACTACCGCAGAGCAGAATAAAGAAAAAAGAATGAAAAGAATTGAGGACAGTCTCAGAGACATGTGGGACAACATTAAATGCACCAATATTCGAATTATAGGGGTCCCAGAAGAAGAAGAGAAAAAGAAAGGGACTGAGAAAATATGTGAACAGATTATAGTTGAAAACTTCCCTAATATGGGAAAGGAAATAATCGAGTCCAGGAAGCACAGAGATTCCCATACAGAATAAATCCAAAGAGAAACATGGCAACACATAGTAATCAAACTATCAAAAATTAAATACAAAGAACAAATATTAAAAGAAGCAAGGGAAAAACAACAAATAACACATAAGTGAATCCCCATAAGGATAACAGCTGATCTTTCAGCAGAAACTCTGCAAGTCAGAAGGGAGTGGCAGGACATATTTAACATAATGAGGGAGAAAAAGATTACACAGCAAGGATCTCATTCAGATATGATGGAGAAATTAAAACCTTTACAGACAAGCAAAAACTAAGAGAATTCAGCACCACCAAACCAGCTCTACAACAAATGCTAAAGGAACTTCTCTAGGCAGGAAACACAAGAGAAGGAAAAGACCTACAATAATAAACCCAAAACAATTAAGAAAATGGTAAAAGGAATATACATATCAATAATTACCTTAAATATAAATGGACTAAATGCTCCAACCAAAAGACATAGGTTGGCTGAATGGATACAGAAACAAGACCCGTATATATGCTGTCTACAAGATACTCACTTCAGACCTAGGGACACAAACAGACTGAAAGTGAGGGGATGGAAAAAGATATTCCATGCAAATGGAAATCAAAAGAAAGCTGGAGTAGCAATTTTCAAATCAGGCAAAATACACTTTAAAATAAAGCATCCTAAGACTACTACAAGCAACTCTATGCCAATAAAATGGACAACCTGGAAGAAATGGACAAATTCTTAGAAATGCACAGCCTTCTGAGATTGAACCAGGAAGAAATAGAAAATATGAACAGACCAATCACAAGCACTGAAATTGAAACTGTGATTTAAAATCTTCCAACAAACAAAAGCCCAGGACCAGACGGCTTCACAGGTGAATTCTCTCAAACATTTAGAGAAGAGCTAACACCTATCCTTCTCAAACCCTTCCAAAATATAGCAGAGGGAGGAACACTCCCAAATGGATTAAAGACCTAAATGTAAGGCCAGACACTATAAAACTCTTAGAGGAAAACATAGGCAGAACACTCTTTGACATAAATCACAGCAAGATCCTTTTTGATCCACGTCCTAGGGAAATGGAAATAAATGATGGATATATGTCCAAACCCATAGAATATATAGCACTAATAGTGAACCCTAAGGTAAACTGAATACATTGGGTGATTAAGATGTGTCCATGTAGATCATTCTCTGTAAAACTATACAATTCTGGTGAATGATGTTGATAATGGGTGAGGCTGTACATATGGGTGGGCAGGATAATCTCTGTACCTTCCTCTTAATTTTATTGTAAACCCAAACTGCTCTGAAAAACAAACCAACCCACAAAACTTCAATTTGAAAAAGCCCAAAGTGCCAAGCAAGGTGAATGAAGAAAAACCCATACTGAGGTGACCAGGCCTGTACTCCCCTCTCAAGGTGTAAGCCCTCCTGTGCTTGCACCATCTTTTCCTTCTTCCCTCCTCTTAGAAAGGAGGATGCATCCGTCCCCATCTCAAAAGCTAATCTCCCCACTTGTACCCTGGTCTGAGAACTCACATCTGCTCAAGGTTTACCCGCTCAGTGAGCCCCTTTCCCTCCAGCTGTATTATTTCCATCAATAGGCAAATATGTTGTAGAATTCTTATTCTAAAGCAACAACAAAAATCCTCCCCTTACTTACATTCTATTTTATATCCTACCTCATTTTTCAGCTCTTCTTGGGAGCTTCCCTTTGCTGTCAAAATGTTTAAAAAATAAGAGATAATTTCTTCCCTCACTAATGTATATTTTTAAAAAAAGAATTGTATTTCCTCCAGTTCTTCATTTACCACCCACTTATCAGCCCACTTCTACCTGGATTCCACTCCCGGAAGTTCACTGAAACTACTTTTTTTAAGGATACTAGAGGAGTTTGAATTGGAGTTTGATGCAGCTGATCACTCTTTCCGTCTCTGAAATTTACATGCTCCTGACTCTTAAATAGTTGGCTTCTCTCCTTCACAGTCTCCTTTGCTGGTTCCTTCTCCCTTACTAAACCCCTAAATGATAGATTCCTTCAGATCTTACACTCTTCCTGATGTCTTCTCTTTCTCTGCTCTTTCTAGTTTATCTCATAATCCCCATGGTGTAGCTTCTACAGGTGTGCTGTCAATTCCCATATCTATATTTCCAGAGAGACTTCTCCACTAAGTGCCAGACTTACATATCCAGTTTCCTCCCTGACATCTCAACCTGTATATCTTACCAACATTTCCAATTTAAAATGTTCAAAACATGAAATGAAATGAAACCTGGTTCTCACCTACAGCTCAAAGCTTCCCTATCTCAGAAAATGAAATTACAATATACCCAATAGCTCACATCAAAAACTCTGAGTCATAATTGATTTCTCCCTTACCCATACTCTCTATATCCATTCTATTCTTCCTCTAAGATAGATCATCACCCTTCCCACCTCTCTGTATTTCCTCTATTATAAATTATCGATTATAGTGACTTGTGGGATTATAGTCTCATTCAGTTACACTGTGATGTTTATAAATATAATCCCACGTAATCTTCATAATAATCATGTGATGTGGAGTAGAGAGAAAATGGACTCTTATTCAAGGTAATTAATTTGACCAAGTTCCCACAGTAAGTGGTAGTGGTGCAGATGAAACACAAAACTAGCGTTTCCAAGTATGTGAACAAATGATAACTAACATTTGATTACCTGCTGTGTGTTAAGCATTTTCCATATTTTGTCTCATTTAGTGCTTAGAAAAAGAAGGTATAATTGTTATCATTTCTTAAATACAATTCAGATGCATTACATCAGTTGTCCAAAATTAGAGTCCTCTGCTCCCAGTTTCAACTTCCTCCTTTCCATTCTTCTCAATCCTATCATAGACAATTGTCAAAACTCTGTAATGGTTCAGAATTGGCTACAGAATAATATCCTTCTCATGGCATTTAGATGCTTTTATGACCTGGCCCCTGCCTTTCTTTCCAACTCCATTTGTTACTACTTCTCACCACATCTCCTGGATTCCAACCATATCAACCGGTTTAGAGATTTGGTTTGAACATTCTATGCTCTTTCTTTATGTCTTTATCTGAGCTATTTTTTCTGCCTTGAATGTGCTTCCTACATATAATGGCCATTGCGTTTGCCTTGCTACCATCTGTTTTGTTTCTTTCTGTAGCTATTCCTCTTTCTGTTTAAATATCCACACTTCCCTAGTGATATAGATTAAGCTTGGCTCAACCCTAGCTAAAAAGCATGATTTTATATCCTGGTTACAGTTCTTCATTCAGATGAACCAGTTACAGACAGTGAGAGATAAGATGAGGTTTATGTGAAAAATATTTCCTGACTCTTTAGAGGGGGTCTTGAAATTGACATTCTTTCCTCCTCTCCTGCAATTGATGTGTAGTGTGTAGCCGTCTTATGAACCTGAAGATGAATGAGTCTTAAACTGAAGCTTGAGTCTTTGGAAGGCAGAGGAGAGGAAGGATTATATCGGGTCCTTCCTTGGTGATGTCACTGAGCGGCTGAAACAAACCAACGCTGAAGTTCACTTTGTCTCTTGACCTTCCAGTTTTGCTGATCACTTTTATTGACAGATCTTTCTGCTACTTGCAAGTGAAAACTAATGTAGCTAAAAGTTATATTACATTTTATCATATAAATATCAATTAATAATAGGCCTCCTTTAATTTCTCAGTCGAAGTTAGGTATTCTTCCCTCAGTGAATGTTCCTTCTGCATAACTCTACCAAAGCCTATACTACATTGATTTACTTATTAGCCTGCTTCCCCAGGAGACTGAACATCTTCAGGAAAAGAGTTCATGTTATATGCTGCTCTATCAGTTTGTTATAAGAAAATGTGCACAGAAACAGCCCACCATCCCTCCCCCAAACATTCTTTTTTAATACAAGGTTATCAGACTCAGCACTATCGTTATTTGGGGCTAGATATATCTTGATTGTAGAGGGCTATCCTGTGCAATGTATAATATTTAGTAGCATCCTTGGACTCTACTCACTAGAGGCCAGTAACACTACCCCTCCCCTCAATTTGTAACAATAAAAAATGTCTCCAGGAATTAACAAATATCCCTTGGGAGGTAAATTGTCCCTAGCTGGGAACTACTGGCCTAACATAATGACCAACAGTTTAGATTTTATTATAATCATTCTCTTGTGTTTTTAAGCCAATGGCAATTTATAGAAGTTAATCCTTAAAGGATCATATTATATCCACCCTTGAATATAGACAGAAAGGTGAAGGGCCCCACAAAGGGCAAAGTATATTGGTTTCACATGAAACTATTGGTTTCGTAAGTAATAAAGGAATGCTAAGGTAAACTCCACCTTTACTGGGCACAGCATGTGATCTCACACACCAAACCTGCTTTTCTCATAAGCCAATCCTTCTCCAGAAACTTCTCATTCCAAAGGGATAGGTCACTTTCATCATTGGAAAAGGAAGAATCAAAAAGAGGAGAAAATTTCCTATATATAAGAAATACTATACTAGGCACCTATAACAGAATTTGGCACCAAACTTCTTTCATTACCTCCTCATTTCTTACACATACCCAGCCTAATCCCTAAATTGTTTCTTCCCACTTACAGTGAGATCTTTCAAACTGTTACTAATTATAAATTCCTTCAGAGTTGAGGTGTTTTCACTGAGAGTGAACATGCAGGTTCCTGAGCCCACACAACCTCCTTGGCCTCAGGGCAAGCACTTCTGCCTTGAAATGCCTTCTCTAATAGACAGGATGATGAAAACGGAAGCTATAGAACTGAGTGAGCCAAGCCAAAAACCTTGTTTGAATGATTAAGTGTTCTCTAATATATAAAGAATTCAGAGATGGTGCAAAATGAATGCACCTGGCTATGATCTGACACAATAATCTGTAGTTCTTATCTTTATGTCCAAGGCATGTTTGTATTTCTACCAAATCACTACTTGAATACATCATTTTGATAAATGTGAAAATTAATTATTGTAGGTGAAATATATAACTTATAAACATACATTCTGACTCTCTTTTCCCCTATTAGGTTGATGCAAACACAATGTTTGCCTTTGAACCTAGATGTAGATTTGAGATGTAGAAAATATTAATTTTCATATATATGTTTATTTAAAAGTTTATAAGACCTCAATTGAAAGTCTTAATTCCATGCACAAGGAAACAAATGAAAACCAAAAAGTTATATATAACATTAATAATAAGGTCATCGATGTACTTAAGAATGATAGTAACGTATGGTATTGTTCATTCCCCAGATATTCCAGGAAAAAATATAATTTTGGCAATTGATCTAACCATAGATGGAGGTTCTTTCTGTAGAACAGAGATTTTACATTGAAAAAATTAGGTCACAACCATAAAATAATTTCCCTGGAACCTGAAATGGAAGACTGTAATGGGCATTTTTATGGTTTGCTTTGTAGAAGACAAAATTCTTTAGAATTAGCTTGGGAGTAGATGTCTAGTCTAGATATTTTTACTGTCCTAGAAACCTATGAATATTTTGAATAGTTAACAGCACGAAAATATTAACTGATATAATAAATTCTCACTATTTTATTATGATTCTATATCCTGATTCATGTGAAGGCACTTTTCTCTAGCTTTATATCCTGTCTAATAATAACCATCCTATCTACTAAATTCTTATAATATACCAAGAATGCATATATTATGTCAATTAATTACTTTCCCCCAAAATAATTCTGAGGTTGTACTATTATTTCTATTTTACAGATGAGAAAACTGAGCTTAGAGAAGTCAATAACTTTCCCAAAGTCATAGAGCTTGCAAGAAACAACAACAAAAAAGAAAGGCAATCAGTATCTTGTCCATCAGATAGACTCATAAGCCAAAAGGGATCATATGAGTCCTTGTGTTCCACTGAAAGAGGAGTCTTACTTACCAGATATGTAGATGACATAAAGCCAGAAGTGAAATCTAATAAAAGTTACAATGAACATAGCAAGCTAAAAAAGCAGATCCAAAGTCAGCAAGATGAAATTATTATAAAGGTGGATGTAGTGGCTTAGATTTACCTCTAGAAAACATCCACAAAGAAGTGAAGAATGAATGATTAATTTGGGATGAAGCCCCATCTTTTAATGCTCATTGGTTATGGGTAGCTTACCACTATCACTTTGTCAAGTGTCTTAGGCCACTGGAGTCACATGGTGTATACAGCAGTCCCCTCATCTGTCAACCTAGTAACCCTAGCAGAAATAAAATTGATTTGTTTAGTAAGACTTGTTCTTTTGGAATTCATGCTGGATTCTCACTGGAAATTACATTACCTAAGTTTTCCTAAGCTATCCATTTAATAATATATTCTAGAAAGTTTTCCTAATGATTGATGTGAAGTTGACTAGCTAGAAATGTCCTAGCTCTATCATCTTCCTCTTAAAAAAATCAGAACAACTCTTCTTCTCTAGACTTTGGCTACTCCTATACAATATTTTAATGACAATCAGTAGAGAGCTTTATGGTCACATCTCTAGTACTTTCATACACCAGGATATTATTCAACTGGTCCTGTACTTTGAACACAGGCTAAAGTTATTAGTTACTAGGTTAGGAAATGAAGGAGAAAATTTAAGCATCCAGTAAGTTTCACTTATTATTTCCTTACTAATCCTCAAGTCGGTATTATTTCCACCTTAAAAATGAAGAAAATGAAACTTTAGATACCACTCAGCTTGAACAAATCGAATAGATTGCCTAGTCATGTACCTAGTAAGGCATAAATTCAAACACTACTTTAACACCAGACCCTATATTTTGCCATTATTATAAACTGGCATTGTTCCTCTTAGTCTCCTTCCTCAAATTTCAATTTTCTCCTTATAATCACCAATTAACATATGTCAGCATGTCAGTTTAAATATCATTTTCTTAGAAGAAGATGAATGCAAAATAGTAATGGAGTGGCTGTGTTTTCTTTCTGTGATCTGTTAAATTTAGTTCCCATCCCGAAATAGTAGAACGAGCTCTGTATTACTCTTCTTACCCTGAACAGAGAGAGAGAGAGAGAGAGAAGAGAAGGAAGAGAGAGAGGAGAGAAGGAGGGAGGGAGAGAAGAGAGGGAGGAAGGGAGAGAAGAGAGGGAGGAAGGGAGAGAAGAGGAAAAAGACAGGGAGAGAGAGAAAGGGAGAGAGAAGAGAAAGAAAGAGAAGAAACATAAAGAAATTTTTATTTATCATCATTTTGCAGTTCTCCATTGACATAGACATATTCCCCCAAGTTCCATGTTATTCATATACTTCTCAACCAGTTCTTCCTCATCATTATTAAGTCCAGAGAGGTTCTCTTATCAATTCCATGTAAGACATGTACTTACTTTTTTAAAAAAAGTCAAGAATTTTTATAAACTACTTTAACTCTAATCATAATGACATGATACCTGATTTAGTGGACATTGCCCATAAACACTATATCTTGTTTATATATAATAGTGTGTAGCAGTTAGAGTACCTCAATGCAGAGATTCTGTTTCAAAGTCATCTTAAAAACAGTCAGCTCACTCAAAACATGTTTTTACTTCCAACAACCCAGGCACAGAACCAAGAAACCAAGAAATTCTGGTGCTAATAGGAAAGTTAAACAGGCCATTCACCAAGAAAACATTTGTGATTGGTTAGTTAGTACAAGTTTTCCCTTAAAATGTATGTTTTTTTTTTACACTTGTAAGGAAGGATTTACCCATCTTTGTCACAAGATTATTTTAAAACATCTGTTTTAGAGGCAACATTGATTTAATACATCATCTGGGAATGGCTAATATTTGACGTATGAACATGCTACAATAGCTGGCCATTTAAAAATACAGTCACTGTTTAATAAATTCTGAAATATAATTTGAAGGCAGTGTTTGGGAAAAAAAAAAACAGTGGTGTTTCCTCCTTTTCTGTGTATCCATTCTAATTTACTAGGTTCTTTCCTGCCCCCAGCCACCTCTCACATTAGAACAAATACCTCTTCCTCACTCCATTCTTCCAACAACCAAGAAACAAGGAAGATTATCCTGTTTTTTTGTTTTGGAAAGATTTCCTCTGCCAGAACTTCTTTCCCACTGACTTGCTTTAGCTCTCTCAAAATCTCTCACCAGGATAATAGAAATGGTCTTTAGTTGGACTCCTGCTTAACAGTATTTGTCCATTGCTGTCCAACATCTACACTGTCATATCTGATAGCTTTATTTTAATCCTCCACTGGATCCCTATTGCCTTCAAAATAAACGTGCTGGAGTTCATAACTGGCTCCCAACAATATCTTGAGCCACATATGACCCCACCCCTACTCTCCTACCCCTGGATAAAAGGAAGATAAAATTCTCAGGAGCTGTGAATGCATCCTCCCCTGAATATGCCATGTTCTTTCACAGCCAGCTACTTTTTTTTTTAATATCTTTATTGGAGTATAATTGCTTTACAATGTTGTGTTAGTTTCTGCTTTATAACAAAGTGAATCAGCTATATGTATACATATAGCCTCATATCCCCTCCCTCTTGCGCCTCCCTCCCACCCCTCTAGGTGGTCACAAAGCACTGAGCTGATCTCCCTGTGCTATGCGGCTGCTTCCCACTAGCTATTTTACATTTGGTAGTGTATATATGTCAGTGCTACTCTCTTACTTCGTCCCAGCTTACCCTTCCTCATACCCGCTGTGTCCTCAAGTTCATTCTCTATGTCTACATCTTTATTCCTGTCCTACCCCTAGGTTCATCAGAACCATTTTTTTTTTAGATTCCATATATATAGGTTAGGTGGGAATGTAAATTGATACAGCCAGCTACTTTTGATTAATTTTGCTCAGCCTAGAAATGTGTTCTTCTTCTCTTCTCTACATATATCTTCTGATTCTTCAAGCCCACTATAAATGTCACTTCCTATATGATTTGACTTTCTTCCTCAGTAAAATTTAACCATACTCTCCTCTTAGCCCATAGCACTCATATAATATTAATTTCAACAAATATTAATTTCAAAATGATGAGAAAATCACTCTGATAGAGATAGATAAATCATATAGACTGGCAAGGAGAAAGGAAAAATTAGCACTTGGTCTCCTGAGTCCTGTAAGCTATGATGAGTTCACTGAAGACAGCAACTTGGATTTATTCATTATCCATTCACTTGTATGCATTATTGACACATTGTGAGTGTTCAATATATTTTTCTTAAATAGTCTCCTTCCAAAAAAAGTTAATTACTAATCTTTACCATTGTTTTAACGTTGGATTCATGTACTTTTTTTTTCAAACTGTTTAATGTGTACAAGCTTAGTCTACCCAATAGAAGCCTGTAAGGTCCTAGAGGTGAGGCATCTAGAAGATTCATACTGAATTAAATAATAATATTAACAAACTACCTTTACCTCAAAATTAGCTTCCTGAATTATGGTTTCTGTCACTTCTGTATAAAAATACCAAAATTTGATGTCATCTGTTATGTGGCCATTACTCAGTCTACTTGGAATATGATTTGAATATGTTAATAATTTGGGGAATTTTTTCCACACAGATGACACATGAGGTGGATGAGTATCATGGAGTTGACACAACAAATCAGAATCGCATTTAAAGGTACAGTGGAACTACCTTTAGTTATTTGAATCTCATTAGTTATATGATAATCTAGAATAAAGCAGAAAAAGTAGCCAATAAACCTCACCATTTTAGAGTTTCCAATGTTACCATTATTTATACCAAATTTAAAACCTTAATAATATCCTAACACTCTGTGTATGCTTTTTGTTCATTTTTATAATATAAAACCAGGTAAATTCTATTCTTTTATGAACTTTATCTAAAGTTGACAGATTTTAATCTTTTTAAAAATCACTGGAAATAATTTAAAATGACTCCCAAGGTGGCTTGGGCAATTTTCAGTTTCTCTGATGTAAGTCTATGAGAAATGTTATTTTCAGTAATTTAGAATTTTTGATTATTTAACTTTGGCTGAAGAATAACTTAGTTTCCTTGACACCTAACACTCCTAATTAGAGTCATTTGTAATGTGAAGTATCTGATTATATAATTACATTGTCCAACATCTAAAAAATAAAGTCTGCGATCTATCCTAAGGAAACAATTCCAAACTATAAAAAATATGCAAAGTCGTTTATCACATCATGATGTGTACTACAAAGTTAATACAACTTCAATTTCTAAAAGTAACGTACATTTTATGAATATTAGACTGGATGTAATATTACAGAGTTTAAAAGGCTCTGTAGCAATGTGAAAAATGATTGTGTGAATTAAAAAATTTTTATCAGAATATAAAATTGTATGTTTATTATGATTAAAAATATGTAAAAAATTCACATATTTGTAATGAATGGTTGGGGAACTTTCAGGAAGAGACTTCAAAATCAGATAGTTGATTTACAAATGTTGTGTTAGTTTCTGCTATACAGCAAAGTGAATCAGTTATACATATACATATATCCACTCTTTTTTAGATTCTATTCTCATATAGGCCATTACAGGGTATTGAGTAGAGCTCCCTGCGCTATACAGAGGGTTTTGTTTTTTTTATACAACAGGTTCTTATTAGTTATCTATTTTATACATATTAGTGTATATATGTCAGTCCCAATCTCCCCTGACTACTTCTTAGCAGTGTCAACCAGTCTTCCTGTTTTCAGCTTCACCTTCACCCCCACTTTCACAGGTACCTGGTGCCAATAATTTCTGAGCCTTTGGGGATCCATAGTGAAAAAGAAAAAAAGATTTCTTCTTGGACTTCCTCACTGCTAGTTTAGGATTCAGGTTTCTTGGGTCTATTAAGTGAGCTACAACTCATAATATGTTTCATTATTTCAACTTTTAAAATATTGCACTCCTGCCACCACTTCCTTCTCCTTCTTCTTCTTCTTTCCCACTCCCTTTCTGCATTCCCCCCACAATATCTTGTTGTGAAATATAATAAGCACGCCTAAAGTGAACATGTATCTGTGGTAGGCAAAATAATGACCCCAACACATCCATGACCTAGTCACCAAGACCTGCGAATATGTTACTTTATATGGAAAAAAGGACCTTATAGATGTGATTAAGAATCTTGATATGGGGGGAATTCCCTGGCGGTCCAGTGGTTAGGACTCTGCTTTCACTGCCGAGGGCCCGGGTTCAATCCCAGGGTGAGGAACTAAGATCCTGCAAGCTGCGTCATGCGGCCAAAAAAAAAACCCAATTCTTGATATGGGGAGTTTATCCTGGATTATCTAATATTGGCCCAATTATAATCACAAGGGTGCTTAATGTGAAAGAGGAAGGAAGAAGAGGAGGTAGGAATGATGTTGTGTGAGAAGCTGTTGCTGGCACTGAAGATGGAGTAAGGGGACCAGAAGCCAAGGAATGCCAGTGGTCGATAGAAGCTGGAAAACGGAAGGAAATTCTCCCCAAGAGTCTCCAAAAAGTAACACAGCCCTGTTGATTCCTTGATTTTTGCTTAGTGAGGCCTACGTTGAACTTCTAATTCACAGAACTATAAGAAAATAAATTCGTGTTACTTTTAGTGACCACATTTCTGGTAATTTGTTAAGGAAGTGTTAAGAAATGAGTACAGCACAATATAAAAATAATCAAAAGTTAATAACCATGCAACCATCATCCAAGCCAAAACATAAAACATTACCAGGCCCTTAGCAGCAACCTTCCTGCCATATATCCCTTCTCTAATGTATCTCCTTTGTACTAGATGTAACTACTGTCTTGATATTTGTTATACTCTTCCTTGCTTTTCTTTATATTTTTACAACCCATGTATGCATGCAAAAATATAGTTAAGTTTTGCCTGTATTTTTAGCTTAACAAAGATAGGATCACACTATGTGCATTCTTTTGTGTTTTACTTCTTTAGCTTAATATTTCTATATTATTCATACATGTTGTATATAATTCATCATTGTATAATTGCTGTGTATTTTTTATTAACATGTATTTTATCTGATATAGTTACACTAGCTTTTTTTGACTGGTTTTTATGTGCTACTTAATTTTTCCATCCTTTTCAAATTCTGTCTCCTTATGTTTATAAATGTCTTTTTTCAACAGCCTACAAGTAGGCTTTTTAAACAGTCTGATAATTATTCTTTTAACTGGCACATTTAATCCATTTATACTTAATGTAATAAATGATAGATTTAAATTTAAATCTACCACCGTATCTATTTGTACCATCTGCTCTATTCTTTTCCTCTCACTCTCTTTCTTGCCTTTTTTGGTGAGTCAGTCAGGGGAGTTACTGAGTGTTTTTTGTATTACTCCATTTTTTTCCCCTCTATTGGTTTGAAATTAGGCACTCTTGTTTTTATTCTTTTGTTGTTGCATCCTTAACTTATTCAAGTTAAATGTCTCCTAATAAAATAATAGATGTTATCAATGGATAAAAATGCTCATGGAAAACTGGACAGATCAAGTGGACATCATCTGATCTTAGCTTCACCAAATGCGAGCCCAGACATATTCTCATGGCATGATAAAATATGAAGCACAAGAGTTTCACCTTGTGCAATATTGTTGCCAATAACCAAAGCCACTGAACTGAATTGCTATGGATTGAACTGTTTCCCCCAAAATTCATATGTTGAAGCCCTAACCCCCAATGTTATGCTATTTGGAGATGGAGCCTTTGGGGTGTAACTTGGGCTAGATGAGGTCATGAGGGTGTGGACCTCATGATGGGATTAGTACCCTTTTAATAAGGCACCAGAGACACCAGAGAACTTGCTTGCCCTCTCCTTGTGCTCACAAACAAGAGGTTATGTGAGCACACAGTGAGATGGTAGCTGCCTACAAGCCAAGAGAAGAAGCCTTAGAATGAAACTTATCTTTCCAGCACCTTCGTCATGGACTTCCCAGCTCCCAGAAGGGTGAAAAAACTACTATATATTATTTAAGTCACCCAGTCTATGTTATGGCAGCCTGAGCTACTTACTACATTTTCTTTTATTTTTTTTCCCCTTCATCCATCTCCCCAGCATGTAATTTCATAGATGCCAACATAACCAGTATGGGGATAAACAAAAACTAGACTTTTTAGGTGATCAAGATTTACTTTTATCTCGTGTAATGGAGAAAAGAGATTCAGAATACTATAATGACTGTATGAATCAGACAATTAATCATTACTATAACCTAATCAAATGTTAACTGTAAGTGCAAGTATTGAATCCAGGAAAAAGTAAAAAGTAACATTTTTCCAAATTAAACCCATTATCTGTCTTTTAATGACACTATTTGTTTTTGCTCTCTCAGATTTCCTTTTGACCTCACTCTCTCCATCTATATAACAAATACTAAAACATATATTCAGAATTAGTTTTAAACAATTTATAGTGGTTAAAGCTTTCAGACTCGCAATATTATGAAAATCTAAGGATTACTAAGAAAAGTAACATGGTCCAGTGACAAGAGCTATGACCTCTGACTCAGAAGCTGGATTACTAAGGGCTAAATGACCACAAAAAGGTCACTTTTAAGCCCACACTATTATAATTTCTCATTCTATAAAATGGGGGTAATATAGAATATATATATACCTAACATTAATATAACTAGGATAATATTGTAATCCACTTCAATTAGATTCACAAATATTTTTGAGCTGCCTTTTATATCCCAACCATTGTTCTAGATACAATAAAAAAGATGTGTATGGTCTCTAACCTCATGGAATTCATACGAGTCTGATGGGCATGATGAGTCAAAAAAAAGTATGATGGGGACTTCCCTGGTGGCGCAGTGGATAAGACTCCGCACTCCCAATGCAGGGGGCCCGGGTTTGATCCCTGTTCAGGGAACTAAATCCCACATGCTTGCTGCAACTAAGGAGCTGGTGAGCTGCATCTACGGAGCCCGCCTGCTGCAACTAAGACCTGGCACAACCAAATAAATATTAAAAAAAAAAAAAAGTATGATGAATGCTATCAAAGGAATGGTAAGAGCTGTAGAGCAAGGGAATTTATTTATTTATTTATTTATTTTTAAGAAAGCACTATTTTTTTTCTATTTTATTTATTTATTTTTGGCTGCATTGGGTCTTCATTGCTCTACATGGGCTTTCTCTAGTTGTGGTGAGCAAGGGCTACTCTTCTTTGTGGTACGTGGGCTTCTCATTGCAGTGACGTCTCTTGTTGCAGACCACAGGCTCTAGGCACGCAGGCTTCAGTAGTTCTGGCACGTGGGCTTCAGTAGTTGTGGCTCGTGGGCTCTAGAGTGCATGCTCAGTAGTTGTGGCACACGAGCTTAGTTGCTCTGAGGCATGTGGGATCTTCCCCGACCAGGGCTCAAACCCATGTCCCCTGCATTGGTAGGTGGATTCTTAACCACTGAGCCACCAAGGAAGTCCTGAGCAAGGGAATTTAACTATGAAGGGAGTCTCCTGAAGAGATTAGAGGCTAGGGCCTAGGGAGAGGTGGGTAATGAAAAGAAGGACTAGAGTCTTTAAGAATGAGCAATCTGGCTGCCTACAGGAATAATAATAGTAAGCAGAACTTGATTTATTGAGTTTTGTAGTGCTTAAAAAAATTTATTGCCAACATTTAAGAACTTGGAGGTTACCAGAAAAAGAAACCAGATTTCTTAAAAAATGAGATCTAACACATGGCAACTTTCAGCTGAACCAAGGAGCAGCTGCTTCCATGAGAGTATGTGTGATCCAATTTGCCACAGATACCATCAGTCTACATTTGTTTCACTTTACCTTACTCTGCTTCTGTGTGTATTTGGGTTTTAAATATCTGATCTAGAAAGAAGACTGTACACTGAAGAACAGAAGTAAGTCCTTTGTGGCTGATGCACAGAGACAAAAAAAAATCAGATTGGAAGTCCAAGCTGGAGTGGTAAGTATGTGCCAGATTGGGGCAAACCTGGTAGGTTTTGGGTCAATGGAAGAGCCACTAAGGAGTCTTAAGCTGGAAAATTACATGCTCATATTTGAGTTTTAAAAATACTTTTCTGGATGCAAAGTGAAAAGGAGATTTCAAAATATATTTTAAAAGCTGAAGACTAGGGGACTTCCCTGGTGGTCCAGTGGCTAAGACTCCACACTCCCAATGCAGGGAGCCTGGGTTCGATCCCTGGTCAGGGAACTAGATCCCTCATGCTGCAACTAAGACCTGATGCAACGAAGACCTGATGCAGCCAAATAAATAAATATTTTTTTAAAAAAGCTGAAGACTGTAAAGTATCAATCTGGCTTATCTTGTCAAGTTTCAGATGGAAACCAAGAATGAATTTTAAGTTTTGTGCAGAATAGGTTCCATTCTGATAGAAGAAAACCATCGTGACTCTTTTAACTTTTTCTAAAGACAATAAAATAAAAGTTACTCATACCTTGAAAAAAAACATTGACCAAAATTATTCTAACATGAAGGGGGAAAAAAAACTTGCATAAAAAGTGAAAAACCAGACGATAAAACCTGAGTGATAAAAGAAAACTTTCCCGTATGTTACAGAAAAGTCTTCCCCTTGCTCAATACAGTACATCCTACTATTATACAAATAAACATAAACTCATACAGACACACTGAAAAAGTTATAACTCAGAATGACCCATGGGGCTTATTTCCTGTTAGATTCTGTGCCTGGTTCTGCTCTCTAATTCTCTTTGAATACATTTCAGCAATGATTCATTTTGTCAGTCTGCCAATAGTCTTTCCTACTGAGTGAGTAGCATGTACTTCACGTACGTTAGCCGAAACACAATTGAGAAGTTTGCTCAGATTGCCCACGATTACCTTATTTGCTATTCAAAAATGTCATGCTTTTTTTAAATCAGTAATATGCCTAAGACTACATATCATATGACAAACAGTGAAAGTTAATTTAAAACACCAAGGGAACATTTATCTAGGAATGACTTTGACCTGCATTTGGGGGACCTGGCCTCCTTCAGTGAGGCCCACTGCCTTGGATCGGCGTGGAGCTCGCCTCTGTTGCCCAGGGTAAGCCACTACTTTCCAAATCCAGCCTGCCCCACTGGGCACCATGGTGTGTCTGACAACACACACACACTCCTGTTTTCGTGACTCTTGTGCCCTAATATATTTGTGAGATTTTAGTCAAGAACATTATTTCATTATTGTTTTCTCACCTACTCCTTGTCACCCCCATCTCCTCCTCAAGGCTCAAGTCTGAAGTCTGTGAAGAGCTGAGCTAAAGAAATAATAATATTAGCTAATATTTATTGACTCACTGTGTGTCAGAGACTGTTAAGTGCTTTGTATGGATTAATTCATTTAATCCTCACAACCACCCAATCAGACAAGTAGGAAAGTTATCCTTTTTACAAATAAGGAAACTGGACCATACAGTGGTGAAGCTGGAATATGAACTCTTGCTATTAACCATCTACAACTATAGCTCTACAACCCATATTTTTAACCTCTATGCTACAAACATTTTACTGTACTCAGATTCACCTTTTTTTCTATAATATTTAAGACTGTATTAAATGTGCTTTTTCTAGGAGGCTTCTAGGCTCCTGGTAGACACATCCTATCAGTCTACAAGTCCCACCAGACATAGCTGGGTAGAAGTGGCCCCAACTTAGGCTCAAGCTGGGATCCCGACTCTCCCCAACTCCTGGGTAACACCAACCCACAGATCTTTCTTTGTCATCCCTTCATCTCCATCAAGTCAGACTGACAGCTTGAATTTTTTGCTTCTACTTAATGCCCATATTGGAGATAGCATTCCCTCTTCAATTGGGGATGAGCACATAAAAATCCTCTCTCTTTACTGAGTCAGAAACAAGAAACAGAAGGAAACCCTATTATCCATACCAGTGTCTTATGGAAGCTTGGTTGTCAGCAAGGACCAACTGTTCCTAAGATCAAATTTTCCAGCAGCAACTATTTCCCTCTAGAGAGAGCTGATTAAGCCAAATCCAGAGTCATCTCTTGATCCACCCTTTTCCTAAACCTTCTCACTTCCTTACAAGCAGCACTTTTAAATTGTTGACTTCATCCATTTCCCTCAATACTCTCTCACCTAAATTGCTGAAAATACGTTACCTGGTTTCCCAGACTTCTCTATCCCTGACAGTCCCTTTCATTTTTCACACTCTAGCCAAAGAATCTTTGCAAATTGCAGACCTAGTCAAGTTACTTCCATGCATAAAATCCTTCAATGACTCTCCATTGCTCTTAGGATAAATTTAAAAGTTTCAACATTGCATTGTTACCTGGCCTTAGTTTATCTTTCCAGATTCATCTTTCATTATCTTTCCCAAAAGTGACGCTACATTCTCTTCCATCCCATCATTCATAACTTCTCTTCGTTTCACTAAGGTGATATATTTCTTGCCTACTGGTGTTTACCTTTTCTCCAATGCCTCTCATTGTTCCTTCTCCTTTGTCAGGCTAACCTCTTCAGGTTTTTTGTGCTTCCATATCTCCCTGTATTTCTTCATTGTTTTCATGGCTGGTTGAATTTTCATTGCTATTGCTTGTATAGTTTGTATCTCTAGCTAAACAGTAAGCTATGCAAGAACAGGAACCACTTTACTTTAATTATTATTGTGTCCCCAGCAACATTTTACAGTGCCTGGCAAATAATAGGCACTTGGTAATCATTTATTGAATAAATGAGCATATGAGTAACCTGCTACATTATGAGTTAAATAGGTTCCCATGTTCCCATCAGTCTATTTGAAACCTAAACTTTCAAATTAACTTCTGGAACAGTTTGTTAATAATTTGGGATTTAGCTCCATTTTGTCCATTTGTTTATTTGGAAAAGGAATGTATTTTACACAATCATCTCTCCCCTTCCCCTCTAATGATTGCTTCTAAATTCCATATATTTGTCATTCAATCAGACAGGAATATAGAGTAAAACCATGATCCGAGGTAGAGAATTTAGAAATGGCAATAAGAGAAATAGAAAGATTGGAAAATTTAAAAATTAAATGTTATTTATAAAGTTGTGTCAAATTACATAGTGTTGATTGAGTGCCTAACAAGCACGGTGCCTAGCACTTAGTAGGCACCCCCAAAATATATGTTGACTTTCTTAATGAATGAAGCAACTTTTCAGAGTTTTATCCCAATGTCCTTGATAGAGGTATCAGCAATGCATACACCTACAGAATCAAGTCTAAGTATTGACTTTAAGAATTTTATTTCTAGCACTCTTGTGAAATAAGTTCTTTTTTGTGGGATCTCCCCCTACAAAATTACAAGCTATGTGTAGGACAGAGTGAGGCATTGTGAGTCTTAACAAAGGTTTTGGAAATTCTCTTGTCATCTTTCTGGGAGGAGGAGTGGTTGTGGGAAGAGTTAGGTGTGGCCAGAGCTGGGAGCTAGAAGTAGTAGCCAGACAAGAGGGGTCAGGTTACCCTGAGAATATGAGGGCAGATGCTGGTAGCAGCACTGCTATTGGGACACTGAGCCCTAGGCCAGCACTGAAATATCGAGTTGAGCCTAAACTCTCAGTGATCCAGGATTGTTAAAGGGAACCATAGTTGTCCTTAGCTGTTGGAACTTCTTGGGTATCAGCAGAAGGGCAGGTGAATCCTCTCCACTCAAACAGTTGTCTAATTTAGACTCACTGGAATGTCACATAGTTAAGATTAGGCAGTTAATCACAATCAAAGGTTACAAAGAAAACAGCAGTTAATATTAGTCAGTAAAAACAATAAACAACAGATTTAGACTCCCAAGATTTTTGTATATATTTATAAGATAAAGAATTTTGAGCAAATATGTATGAAATGTTTAGAGAAATAAAAGATTCCATTACAAAGATAACCAATTAAAAGTTATGAACCCATATATTTGACGGGAGAGTGAAACATCTAAAAATTAAAATATAACTGTTGAAATTAAAAAATCAATGGTTAAGCAGTAAACACATCTAAAGAGAGAATTAATGATGATGATATTTCTTGAGAAATTACACAGAATGCATCACAAACAGACAAGGATATGAGAAATATGAAAGAGATATGGAGGACAGAAAGAAAAGATTAACATAGACCTAGACAGAATTCCAGAATAAGAGAATAGATAGAAAGGAGGAATGACAAAATTTAGAGACATCATGGCTGTAATTATTGAGATTTAAGAAAAGCACAAATCTCTACTGATTCACGAATCACAATATATGTTCAAAGTAGGCTAAATTGTTTTTTAAATCCTGGAAACATGAGACAACATAGAAAGAAATGACAGCCAGAATGACAGCAACAGCACTAATAGAGAGAGTGTAATAATGTCTTTAAATGGTTGAGAGACAAAACTATCAACGTAGAATTATGTATTCAGCAGAACTATCTTTCAAGAATGTCTAAAATAAAGACATGCTTAGCTTAACTCAAACTGACAAGCTTTATTATTAAGAAATCTACATTATAGGAATGTCTAAGAAGAAGGAAAATTAACCCAGAAGCATGGTCTGAAATACAAGAAGAAATGATGAGCAAATAGAGTAGTAAATGTGTCTGTGTCTGTGTGCATGTGTGTCTGTGTGTGTGTGTGTATAAAACAAAGCATATATTGACTATATAATTTAGAAATAGCAATGTTTAAAAAAAAGAAATAGCAATGTTGAATATATGGGGCTAAAGAAAGGACAGGATTAAAATCCTGGACAAAATTAGCATATAAGTGCAGGGAGGAATAGAGTTAAAGTGTTCTAAGGTTTTTTATATTTTAGGGGTTAAGATATTGATTAAATCTGATTTCTGATAATGATATGTTAGGTTATTCATATAAAATCCTTGCTAAAAATAATGAAAAGTGTTCAATAAATTATAAATAAAACAACACATTTTAAGTATTGAATATCTTAAAGACAGTGACTAATTTGGGGAAGAAAATCTCTAGTTGGAGAGGTTGAAAAACCCGCATTAGGGGCTTCCCTGGTGGCGCAGTGGTTGAGAGTCCGCCTGCCGATGCAGGGGACACGGGTTCGTGCCCCGTTCCGGGAAGATCCCACATGCCGCAGAGCGGCTGGGCCCGTGAGCCATGGCCGCTGAGCCTGCGCATCCAGAGCCTGTGCTCCGCAACGGGAGAGGCCACAACAGTGAGAGGCCCGCGTACCGCTAAAAAAAAAAAAAAAAAAAAAAAAAAAAAAAAAGCTGTAAAAGCTATAACCAGTATGTGGTAAAAAATATCCAAATGGGCTAGACAAAAAACAAACAACAACAACCCAAGATACAGAGGCAAAAAAAGCGCATGAATTTGCTCAGTAAATAAATATTTACCATGCAGTTACCATCAGGAAACACTATTTTTGGTGTTAGGGACTGTTCTAGGAGTTGCAGAAACAAGATAACAACAGCAATAAAAACAAAATAGACATGCAAAGCCTTCAGATGTTGGGACAATCAGTCAGATTTTAAAACAATTGCACTTGACATGTTTAAGGAAATAACTCACAAAGTTACAAACACCTGTGGGAATCAGGAAATCATGAAAAGTGATCTATCAGATGTGAGAAAAAACCAAACAGAGTGTCTAACTGAAAAATAAAATAAGAGAAATTTTTTAAAGCAATGGAGATGGCAAATAAGCATATGAAAAGCCACATCATACTCATCAGGGAAACATAAATTAAAACAACGAGATACTACTACATACCTATGAAAATGGCCAAAATGTGAGACATTGACAATACCAAATGCTGGCGAGGATATGAACCAACAAGAACTCTCATACATAGCTAGTGGAAATGCAAAATGGTACAGCCACTTTCAAAGACAGCTTGGCAGTTTCTTATAAAACTGAACGTACTTTCACCATATGATACAGCAAAACGTGTTCCTTGGTACTTCCCCAAAGGAAATGAAAACTTATGCTCACACAAAAACCTGCACATGGATGTTTATAGCAGCTTTTTTCATATTTGCCAAAACTTGGAAGCAAGCAAGATATACTTCAGTAGATGAGTGGATAAATAAACTGTAGTCCATCCAGAGAGTGGACTGTTATTCAGCATTAAAAAGAAATGAAGGGGCTTCCCTGGTGGTGCAGTGGTTGAGAATCCGCCTGCCAGTGCAGGGGACACGGGTTTGATCCCTGGTCCAGGAGGATCCCACATGCTGCGGAGGAACTAAACCCATGTGCCACAACTACTGAGCCTGCTCTCTAGAGCCCATGAGCCACAACTACTGAGCCCATGCACCGCAACTACTGAAGCCCACGTGCCTAGAGCCTGTGCTCCGCAATGAGAAGCCCGTGCACTGCAACAAAGAGTAGCCCCCGCTCGCCACAACTAGAGAAAGCCCACATGCAGCAACGAAGACCCAACACAGCCAAAAATAAATAAATAAAATAAATAAATTTATTTTTTTAAAAAAAGAAATGAGCTATTACACCATGAAAAGACAAGGAGGAAACCTAAAAATGCATATTACAAGGTGAAAGAAACCAATCTGACTACATACTGTATGAATCCAACTATATGACATTCTGGAAAACGCAAAATTATGGACACAGTAAAAAGATCAATGGTTGCCAATGGTTGTGGCCAAGGAGATGAGGAGAGAGAGGTGAATAGGCAGAGTACAAAGGATTTTTAGGGCAGTTGAAAATACTCTGCATAAAATTATAATAATGAATATATGCCATTACACATCTGTCCAAACCCACAGATTGTACAACACTAAGAGTGAACCCTAAGGTAAACTATAGACTTTGAGTGACTGTGATGTGTCAATGTAGGTTCATCCTACATTCTGGTGAGTGATGTTGATAAAAGGGGAGGCAGTGTATGTGTGTGGGCAGGGATTATATGGGAAATCTCTGTACCATCCTCTCAATTTTATCGTAAACTTAAAACTGGTCTAAAAAGTAAAGTCTTTATTAAATAAAAGTGACCCTATGTATCTGTATGTATTTGCCTGGCACAGATAAAGAGATGAAAAATACACACCAAACTCTTAATGTTGGTTACCTGAGTGCAGGTTTAGAGAAAGGAGAGAGATGAAGAGAAAATAAACTTTTTCTTTATATAGAAAACAAAGCATAGCTGGTAATGATTGGATACAATAGAAGAAATAACAGTTGGTGAAGTAAAAGAGAAATTTGAAGAGATCAAGAACACAAGATGAAGAGACAAAGATAGAATGAAGCAAAAGTGAATAGGAGGTGTGAAGGTGACAATGAAAATGTCTATCATATGTTCAATTGGAGAACCACTAGAAGAGGAAAGCAAAAGTGCAGCAGATTCATGGTTTGAAAAGATAAAGGATGAGAATTTCACGGATCTAAAGAAAGATAATATACCACAAATTCAAGAAGCCCAATAAATCCCAGAAGACAATTATTTTAAAATACACACTTAAAAGCATCATAACAAACTATCAAAACTCAAAAACCATAAAAAGTTTTCAAAACCAGTCCCCCAAAATAAACAGTTACCTTCAAGGAGCCACAGGTCCCCTGAAGCTGACTTATCATCAACAGTAATGAAAGGAAGAAGGCAATATCTTTATCTCCAAAGTAATGAGGAAAAAAATATCAATCAGGACTTCTACAGGAAAAATAAAAGTGAGAGTGTTGTTGCCAGCAGGCTTTCACCTGAATTGAAATTCTAAAAGATGAAATTCAGACACAAAGAAAGTGATCCTAGATGGAATGTCTGAGATGCAGGAAGTAATGAAGGGCAAAGAAATTGGTAAGTACATGAACAAATTTAAATGTACATCAATTGTATTTTTAAAAGTAATAATAATATCTTGTCACTTTTGAAAAAATATTAAAATACCAGATAGTAATGTATTAACTGGAAGGTAGGGGTGCTAAATGGTATTAAAGTGTTAATTAAGGAGCTTGACTTCTATGTTAACCATTTCTAAACTAGTGAAGAGAAAAACAATAAAAGTATAAAAACCAATTTGACAAACTAAAAAAATAAGAAAAAGAAATATAAACACTTGGGACAAATAAAAGGTAGAACATACAATGGCAAAAATGAATTCAATTATATCAATAACTACCTTCAATGTACATAAACTAAATACCTTAGTTAAAATGAAGTTTGACAACTGAATAACAAAAAAAATTATATGCTGTTTATAGGAAGATTAAAAGTTGCAGGATTGAACAAGATACACCATGCAAATTCTAATTAAAAGAAAGCTAGTTTAACCACATAAATATGAAAAAAAAACTAACTTTAAGTCAAAACATTAGTACAGAAAAAGAAAGTCAAAATGATAAGAAGGTTTAATTCATAAGGAAAATGCAAGTCTAATTTTGTATGCTCAAATGCTATGGTCTCAAAATATATCATTTATGAATAATAGCACTTTTATTTTTCCTTCCGAATCCTTACTTCTTTTGTTTGTTTTCATGTCTATTTGCACTAACTAAACTATCTAGTAGAAGGTTTATAGAAATAGTGAAAACAAACATCCTTGTCTGATCCTGGTTCAAAAACAGGAAGTCTTTAAAAATGTTTTTATCAACTATGAGATTTACTGTATGTTTTCATAAATACCCATTTTTGTGTGTGTGAGGATAAATATATATTTTTTAATTTTTAATCTTTTAAAAAGTTAATTATTTAAAGCAAAAAAACATGTAGAATGTGTTGTGTGATATATAACAGATGTCCAAGTAAAATGTATGTATTCAGTAGCACAAAATATGAAAGTGTACCGTTACAATATTTTAATATACCTGAAGTGGTGTATTTTTTTTAACATATTTATTGGAGTATAATTGCTTTACAATGCTGTGTTAGTTTCTGCTTTATAACAAAGTGAATCAGTTATACATATACATATATCCCTATATCTCCTCCCTCTTGCATCTCTCTCCCACCCTCCCTACCCCACCCCTCTAGGTGGTCACAAAGCACTGAGCTGATCTCCCTGTGATATGTGTCAGCCTGTGCTTTTAATGGATATTTCTATTTTTGTAGAATAGACAAATGGTTCTAATTCTCCATTCATCAGGGAAATTTCAGGAATTAAAGTCACTATGAATGCCCAAATTAGAGAACATGTGTTTCCAATATAGGGAGGCTTCTGAAAATGTTCCCAGAAGAATTATATGCACATGTAATTGCTTACACTGTCTCACACTGTTTATAACCCATTCATTCCCTCCTTTCACTCACAGCTCTGTTCCAGCCATAAGCATTAGTAATAGTTCAGTGGCATTTTACACTTTTTTCCTAGGGCATTTTCTCCTGCTATGGGCCTCAATCAAAGTTGGCAGCTATTCGGGTTACCTGGTAAATGGCTAAATCAGGATACACTAAGTGGGTATTGGGCCAAGGTGTGCCAAGTATTGGGTCTCTTTCTTAATGGTACAGGGCTAAAAAGCACAGCAAGTTGTTTCTCCCTTTGGTGGAGCTATCGTGATATCTCCCAAATGCACTTTTAGTGTTACCACAGGATCTGACATCAAGGTTGCCTGGTCTTCCCTTCATTCAAGGGGATCAGATAGTGTAAACAATTAGGTTAAGGAACTGGCTAAAGGATTTGATCATGAATTCTTCTTTTCATGGCTTAAGTCAGATCTCTGTTTACTTGACTTGGAGTTTTTATTTGGTTTTATATTATGTGGTTGCTCCACTCCCAATTTTTTTCTAAGGAACTCATTCATAAGCAAGCAGGCATAGCCAGACAGCTCTTCCAGATAGTCCAGTCTGATGATCATACCAGTCTTACTGCCTATTATGGTCTTGCCTCATCTCAGCCACCCCCATGCTGCTGTTCATTTCCAATGCAGTATTTCATACCAGCATTTCTGGCCTAGACAGGATAGCTATTTTAAGTAGATGTTTAAAAACGGATGCTTTTAAAGATACTGGTGATTCCTTCAATACATATTTCAGGTGTTTGTTGTAGAGACTATCATCTAAGACCCCCTAGATGGCCATTTTTATAATTTCTAAAATAAGATATTTCTAAAATTCTAGTATCCAACTTTCATTAACTACTGAATGCATTTTTAAGTGTGTGTTTGTGTACATGTGTTAACCAATTTAAAGAGAAAACTGTTAGTTTTCTCAACCCAGCTAGTCTAGTTCATATAGAATCTCTGATACATGAACCACATTGACAAATTCAGTAAAACTAAAATCATGTTGTACTCTGCTTAGTCAAGTATCCACAAAATCATTTCCCACATATAATTCCCACATTAGGGTTAACATACACTGGCATGTTCCTGCCTGCTATTCTTTTGTTATGTAAAATTTTAATTTGCCTAGGTTGATCTGAGGCATGCCAGGGTATAATTCTGATTAATGGTCTATGGATGAAAAGATATGGGGCACGAGGAAGATTGCCGACTACTTTCTCAATGTGAATTCCCTCAGATGAAGGTATATAGGCATCTACAAGCATGAGAGGAAATAGCTTTTCAGACAACAGGGAAGAGTTGCTCTTCTGTCAAGAAAAGTTCAGGGGGTATTTACAGGGGCTTGGAGGTTCGAATTACTCTGATGCCTCTAGTTCACATTTTCCTAATGGATGTCTGAACTTTTGTGTAAGAAATCTAGCAAAGTTTTGATAGTGATCATTAGTGCTGTCCACCAATTATTTCCACTTCTCATACTGAGCAGAACTGTACCTCATTGTCCCTTTGAAGTTATGAAAGGCCATATGACTTGCTTTGGCCAAATATATATGAGAAGTGATGTTTTTCATTTCCCTTCAGAAGCTTTAAGAGCTAGTTCACAATTCATCACACTTTCTTTTTTTCCTTCTGCCACAATCACCAGCAATGGTCCAGATAGCAGAGGCTATATCAGCCTGAGTCGTGGAGTGAAGGTTATGCAGAGCAGAACTGCCAACCAACCTGCAATGAATATGTAGTATGAATGAGAAACAGACCTTTATTGCTTTAAATCACTGTGATTATAGGGTTGTTTTGTTACCAAAGCATAACCCAGGTAGCCTATCCTGACTGATACAACTCTGAATTCAACTAGTGGTTAAACACTGAGTTTGATTCTTGGCTATTTCAATCCAATATGTGCAAGATATAGGAGATTCTTTCAATATATTCATATAAAGTCCCTGAAATTATATCCATTTTTTTTAAACTGATACTTTAATATTTTGAGTCTATAATTCCTCTGTTACCATTCATCCAGTGCCATCAGGAGCCTCCCTACCCTGCCATCCTCGAATTCCTCACACTCTTTATGTTGTTCCATGATAGAAACTATTCTAAGCCCCCACACTGTATTGTTTATTGAGAAATTTGTTTTTCCAGATAACTTTCTTAGCTGCTTCATCAAAGGGCACAGTACTTGATATCTCCCCTTCCCTGAGGATCTGTATCTTGAGGTTCATCATCACTTATGTTCCTTGGTTGAAATTAGCAGACACTGACTCTGTCTAACTTTCAAAAGGGGAGTTTATGGGAAGGATATTAGGGTCTTAAAGAGAAGACAGGAAGTTAGAGGACCAAACTTGGCAAGGGAAAGAAACTGGGGCAACTCCAGAAAAGAAAAAATGAAGAATCAGGAGGAAATAACTACCATAATGCTGGAATAGCTGTTGCTGCCAGAAAAGATCTCTGGCTGTTCTTTCTGACCTTGCACCACCCACTCAGACTTCAAAATCTTCCAATTAGAAGGTCTTAGATCATAATCTCACCCACTAGCAGTTCTAGGGAGTGGGAGAGGAATGGTCTGGCCTTTCAAAGTTTCACTGTTAGAGGCATAGGCTTGAAATTCCCTCCCAACACGATTATACACAGTGGGAGAGAGGTAAATCCTCAAAGAAATCAGGTTCTACCAGGGAGAAGAATTGATGCCAGTCAACGACAACACCAAAAAAGATAGTCATCTAATAGGGAAGTGAGAAAAGGAGAGAATAATATAGTACTTTTTTTTTGGCCACACCATGCAGCTTGTGGGATCTTAGTTCCCCAACCAGGGATCAAACTTGTGCCCCCTGCAACGGAAGCATGAAGTCCTAACCACTGTACAACCAGGGAATTCCCTAACATGGTCCTTAATAAAAGAAAGGTTTATGGCTACATTATCTTTTTAGTTTACTGTAGGAACTCAGGAAGTATTCACTTATGAAATTCATTTATTTTTCTTGCAGGGTCATTAGTTGAAGGCACTTTGGAATGATAAAAACCCTAATTCAAACAAGGGTCTGTCATTTACTAGATATTTTGGGGCAAGTTCCTTGATTTCTTTGAATCTCCATTACCTCCTAGAGTTATCTGAGGATTTTGAGTTAATATCTAGAGAAGGCCTGACACACACCCTGCACTAAATAAGCATTAGCTTCTATCCCCTTTGTATTAGAGTTCTCCAGAGAAAAGAACCAATAGGATGTGCTTATATGTAGAAGGAGACTTATTTTAAGGAATTGGTGATTATTCTAAGGATCACACAATTATGGAGGCCAGCAAATCCAAAATCTGCAGAGTGGGCCAGCATGTTGGAGACCCAGAGAAGAGACAATGCTGAAGTTCAAGTTCGAAAGCCATCAGGCTAAAGACTCAGGAAAAATCCAATGTGTTGAAGTTCAAGTGCAAAGGCTGCCTGTTACAGAATTTCTTCTTGCTCAGAGGATGTCATTCTCTTGTTCTATTCAGGCCTTCAACTGATTGGATGAGGCCCACCCACATTATGGAGAACAATCTACTCTACCCAAAGTTCACCAAGTTAAATGTTAATGTCATCCAAAAACATTCCCACATAAACATCCAGAATAATGTATGACTACATATCTGGGCATTGTGGTCCAGCCAAGTTGACACATAAAATTAAAAGTGGTCAAATAATAGCAATTTCAGGGATGAGATCACACCCTGAGAGATGCTATTTTTCAGGAAAACAGTTTTCCTTCTTTCTCTGCATTCACTAAAGCACTTTATAAGGCTGTTAAAACCAGCTGGGGAAGGGCTGCCAGTGATTGGGCCTATGGGAATGATAGGAATGGCAGGTGTGAGACATGAAAATGTAGGTCCCAGAGGTTAGGTACTCAAGCTTTAGAAGAGGCTCACCCCCACGGAGTCCTCTGCTGTGGCAAGAAAAAGATATGGTTAGACCCCCAAAGAAAATAATAACGTCCATCAATACCAATTCCTATCAGCAAATCTTGAACCTGATCAAAAATGAGCTGATCATGGGCTTCCGTGGTGGCACAGTGGTTGAGAGTCCGCCTGCCGGTGCAGGGGACACGGGTTCGTGCCCCGGTCCGGGAAGATCCCACATGCCGCGGAGCGGCGGGGCCCGTGAGCCACGGCCGCTGAGCCTGCGCATCCGGAGCCTGTGCTCCGCAACGGGAGAGGCCACAACAGTGAGAGGCCCGCTTACCACAAAGAAAAAAAAATGAGCTGACCATCTGCAAGCTTGTGACTATCTACTCTTAGAACAATGCCAGAATAGCACTTTGGCGCACTGCCCGTGGACACATACAAGCAAAATATTTGTGGCCAATATTCAAATCCTCATGATGACATAGGTGAGAATGATAAGATTTCTGCAAGGACTTCTCAGAAGATAGATTAAATGCAAAGAGACTAATGGCTATATGTAACATGGCACATACCTGGAGATGAATGAATGTTCAAAATTAAGATTCTCATGAAACACATGCCCAGGCTAAACACAGACAGTGTCCACAAGAGACTGTTGGATGACCATGCTGAGGCTACCTGTGCTATGAGGAGCAGCTACAGGCCAAGAATGAAAAGATCATCCAGACTCTGTCCAAGAAGGAAGAAACTAAGAAATAAATCTCC
The DNA here is from genome assembly GCF_949987515.2 of Delphinus delphis. NCBI lineage: Eukaryota > Metazoa > Chordata > Mammalia > Artiodactyla > Delphinidae > Delphinus > Delphinus delphis. Next base: position 141,197,636 of record NC_082683.1, on the reverse strand, counting down.
TCTTATGTGTACATAGTAGCCTCAACAATAGATGATCCAAAAAACTCAAGCCTTTACCTGGGGATTAAATTGTTAAAAGAAAGAGACAGAACACCTAAGGAATTTAATAAGTGATCGGAATAATATCACTAAATAAAAATTAATTTAATATTTAGGTTTAACCGTATGAAATTGCTATTTTTTAAATTAAATTAAATTTTTTTTGGCCACACTGCATGCAGGATCTTAGTTCCCTGACCAGGGATCGAACCCGTACCCCTGCATTGGGAGTGCAAAGTCTTAACCACTGGACTGCCAGGGAAGTCCCTGAAATTGCTATTATTTAACAACTTTTAACCTACAACAATGGCCGTTTCTTATGGTTCTGTTTAATATGTGTAGGAGTCAAGGTGAAGTCAAGATACAATCAGCAAACAGGAAAACTCTGCCCTATAAGTTATTATATCCTCATTCTAAGTCTAAGGAGATATAGCTGCTAATTGTGAAAGGGAAGCAGAATTGAAAATTTTGGTTTTATTGTTTTTTTTGTTTGTTTTTGGCCATGCTGTGCGGCTTGCGGGATCTTAGTTCCCCTACCAGGAATTGAACCCTCACGCTCAGCAGTGAAAGCATGGAGTCCTAACTGCTGGAATGCCAGGGAATTTTCTGAAAATTTTAATACTGACAATTCAAAATTATAAAATCAGGGCCTTGAGATCAGTAGAACAGCTATTAAAGATTATGCTGGTGCAAAGTGTAATATGTATCATGCATAATTATACAATGGAAAGAACTCTTTTCTCTTGCACATAGGACAAGTGGTTTGGCTAAACAAAGATAAGATTCTTTGAGGGCAAGGGCTGGGGGTTGGGGGAGAAAAATACTTATGCATGTATATGTATATGTAGGTGTACGTGTGTGTGTATAAATATAGGAGTGTGTGAGTTTATGTGTGTAAGTGTATTATGTGTGTGCACACTTATGTACATGGGTAGCTATGTATGTGTGTGTAAGTGTAGGTATAGGTATATGTGAGGTAAAATTTTCCAGTCATGACATTTACAATATTACAAAGAAGAGAAAACTTAGTCCTCGTCATCTTATTACTATAGGTCTAGGTGCTGTACTGACTAGGTGTATGTGAGGTAACCTTTTTCAGTCATGATATAAATGAGATTCCAAAGAGACAGGTTATGCCTCATTACCTCATTACCGTTGGTCTAGGTGCTGTCCTAAGGTCTCCCTGGACATCCAAGACATTGCAGAATTGAGAATGATGGGAAATAGACTGAAGTCTGAAATAAGTCCATCTTCCTCCTTTCACCTTCCCC